>NC_069504.1:1096815803-1097145803 GCF_027579735.1 Bombina bombina | reverse complement strand
ATTGCTGGCATTAACTAATGCACAAGGAAGTTCTTGTGCATTGATAAAAGGAAGCCTATATGTTTAACTCCAGCAAACAGGTTAAATACATACGTTAAGTCCAATTCGAGAGCCACAAACATTGTAGCCTCGAGCAGGAACATGGTTGATGATTGGTGGGGTAGTTCGGCTGCAAATGCTGATTGGCTCACTAGAAGTGTCCTGCTCAAGACCAGCATGGTTGATAATTGGTGGGGTAGTTTGGCTGCAAATGCTGATTGGCTCACTAGAAGTGTCCTGCTCAAGACCAACATGGTTGATGTCGATGATTGGTGGGGTAGTTTGGCTGCAAATGCTGATTGGCTCAAGCATTTGGTTAAACGCAGATAAAGTTTGAGGGTCAGTAGTGAGAAAATAAAAAATGCCCTAAGGAATTTAAGCCTGTGATTTTTGCACTAGGCTATTCCTTTAATGTCCTACAGGGGAAACACTGCTTTGCTGGTCCTGAGCAAGAGATGGATGGCGACTGGCAGCTACGCATGTATTCCGCTCCTGATTGGCTCTCCAACTGTGACCTAAGAGTGCACAGACAATTTGTTTAACTGCTTTGCTGGCGTTAGTGCATAGTTACATGCACACAGTTCTGTTCTATTGCAGGTTCTTGTGGGCCAGTGCTCAGGAATCACTAACCAGTTGGATCGCCGGATTACCTTGGGTGACAGATAACCACAATTACTGACCAGATGTTATATCTACTATGATAACGTCTGGCCTGTAAGCTGGAACCGTAGAACCTGCTTTACATCTTACTACTGTGCTGGTATTTCCCTTTACAATAATCTACAGAATTCTCTACTCAATTTTAAAACTTGCTTCTATAGGGAAATTTAACAAATGCATTTCAATATTTTATAGGAAAAAACAAATAAAGATGACACAAGGACTTTGACATAAATTGTTTGTGATACTTTGTAGTCCTAAAAATAATGTTTAAAATTATCATCTGTAAGAAACTCTGGGGAAGAAAATGCTTCTAATACAGTAAATGCTACACAGCGGAACTGCATGTAGGGGGATTTATAATTTAATTTAAAAAAAAACTGACAAAAGAAAAACTGTGAAACCAATTTGAAAAAAACTTTTGATTGCAAAAGGGTGTCTCCTAGCAGCCAAAGGGTTAACACACTGTTGAAAACATCTACAGAAACACAGACACAATAAATATAAAGAAATGCCCAGACAAATAGAACATATGGCTTGTTATTCACTTACCCAATAGTAAATATAGAATATATATTTTGTTAAAATATGATTTTTTTTTTTTTAAGTTTGTTACTTTTAGGTTTCTCATCTACAAGAGGTGAGTGCTGTCTGTAGGTTTATTTATTGGATCCATCCCAACAGACTGTAAAACATAACTGTAATTTCTCTTGCCCCCATATATTAACCTACACCCTCTCTAACATAACCAGCACATGTTGGGTTAACAGTCTATACAGCCCCCAATACAAAAAGTTCTATGTAGTTAGTTCTCTACATATATATTAAAGGAACAGCCAACTTAATTACACATTCTTAACTGCTGCTTTTCCAAAGTGAAGCCAATCACATGTTGTTCTGCCCCAGCCTCATACACTGAAAGGGACATAATACTCATTTGCTAAATCACTTGAAAGTGATGTAGTATGACTGTAAAAGACTGACAGGAAAATATCACCTGAGAATCTCTATATAAAACGATATTTTACCTAAAAATGTCCCCAGCTCACCAAAGTAAGTGCCCTGTGAACAGTTATACTTCAGTTGCTGTGTAGCTGCAAGTTGGGAAAAAAATAGCCAATCAGCAGTGCTGCGGTCATGCATTGCTTTGCTGTGATCTAATGAGAATTTACTGAAATCTCATGGGATTTCATAGTAAACTAACTTAAACCGAATAGGAAAATAACCTTCCCTTGTAAGTCCTGGGACTAGCATTCTGATTGGCTGCTTAAAGTCTCTTTACAGTGGGGCGTGAATAATTAGGAAATTTTGGGGTAAAATATCTTCCTTTTTTACAAAGAGATGTTCAAGTGATATTTTCTAGTCAGCTTTTTACAGCTATACTGCATCAGTTTCATGTGCTTCAACATTTGGGTATCATGTCCCTTTAACTAGAACAAACTTTTAAAGCCAGAGTGCCCCGTGTTTACAAATCAGTTATATCAGCTATAGAGCGGAGCAGCAGTAGTGCTCTCTTGCTATAATCTGTCGGACCATCAGTACAGATTTGATTGGCTGTAAGACCCTGCTTGTTTCAAACTAAAACAAAAAATTTTGTTTGAGGGTACTGGTGACAAGGCAGCTTATTCAGCACCCGAAAGGGCGTAGAAACCTAGTTTAGAAAATATTTTGTAAAAGCTGCAGATAAGAATATGTTATTGTTTTCTTCAATGCATTGTAGAAAAAAAATCCTGTCCCTTTAAATACTAAAAAGAAACTAAATAAGTATATTTTTTACATTGTATTCATAGCAGCAGTCACAAGTCTATTTCTTACATTAATTCTGCATGAGAAGAAAACTAGATATTTAGTGCATTCGCTTTACATTAGTACAATTCCATAGGAGAATCCAGTTCCTGGTCTGTTTGTACAAGAACGGTCACAAGATAAACAGAAGACCTGGAGATATTTGGGGAATGCTATTGTATAGGGTGGCTGGACTTGGTGACATCTAAATCAGGATTACAACAAAGAACACTACTAAATAACTCTGCATTAACAGACATATATGTTACATCTATTGGGGATATCAATCAATAGAACTTATTGATTGTCACTAACAACTTTTGTATATTTTATTATCAGTGGTCTTAAAATAATCAGCTACATAAATAGCAATACAATTCTCAGCCAATGAAAACCAGGTAAGTATTCACTGTACCACCAGTAAAATAATTTTTAGTGACAAGCCCCTTTCAAAAAACTCAATGTTTTAATAGTGGAAACTATACAAGTGTCTGGAACTCAAGTCCAACACACTAGGGTTTCCAGCTATCCATATTTGAGTATAAATGGCTCAGTCAACAAACCTGAGACACTAACTCACTTATATACCCCCTAGTATGGTTAACCACACATCTGATGTAGGATAGTGGCTTCTTGATCCATTGCAATAAAACAATAACACTTACACAATAAATGGAGAAAGAGAGAATGTTTGATGTCTACGTTACCACGAAGCCCTTCTCTATACAGTCCTTTCCTGACATGTAGGATAAACTTCTCTATGGGACGACAAACTATATTATCCTACAAAAAATACCGATTACACAAAATAGACCACTCACATTTTACCTATAATTGAAATATGATACAAAGGTGCTTGTATGACTCTGACTTAAAAATAAAAATACAATCTATATATATATATTTATCCCTGAGACAAAAATGTCATTACTAAACCATAAGCAGTGCTTTTCATGCACCAAAAATGAATAGGTCATTTAAATATGATTTAGGAATAAAATCTCCATTGATGGGAGTTTGTTAGTCATATTTAATAGCCTAAAAACAATATCGGCTCCTAAAATCATCATGTTAATGGTTTAAACCAGTAGTTCCTCTGTTAAACTTTTAAAAAGGACAGTAAAGCCAAAATGACATTTTAGTGATTTAGATAAAGCATGCAATATTAAGACACTTTCCAATTTATTTCTATTATCAAATTTGCTTTATACTCATGTCACCCTTTGTTGAAGAGTGAACCTAGATAGGTTCCGCGTTCTATGGGTTCTTGGTTTACTCTTCAACAAAGGATGCTAAGAGAATGAATTTGATAACACTTAATTCGTTTTTGTTTTAAATTTGCGTGCCCTGTCTAAATTAAGAAAGTTTAGTTTTGTCATTACCATCACTTTAATGAAAAAAGCAGCATATTTTACCAACAGATTATGTGGGTGTTCTACTTAGAGCGTGCAAACAGATGTGTATACTTAGCCACAATGTTTGCTATATGCTATGAGAGCACAATTATTATTTTTTTTACTATAGGTTTCAAACTCTATGGCCACTGTAAAATCATAGCAAAGATAAAGCTGTCAAACTAGTGACGAATTACTATTGAGAGCTGAATGTAGCAGAAATGCTATATTTACATGTCTATTAAAAATATAAGCTTGTGAATATTTTACAGGAACATGACAGTACCAGAGATCTATACATTCGTTTACAGCTTTGATTTAAATAAAGTAACATTACAATGTTCTCTGTTATCATCTAAAAGAGGTTATTTCTTAAAGGGACACTGAACCCAAATTTATTCTTTCGTGATTCAGATAGAGAATGCAATTTTAAGCAGCTTTCTAATTTACTCCCATTATCAAATTTTCTTTATTCTCTTGGTATGTTTATTTGAAAAGCAAGAATGTAAGTTTAGATGCGGGGCCATTTTTGGTGAACAACCTGGGTTGTCCTTGCTGATTGGACAGCACCAATAAACAAGTGCATGGTTCTGAACCAAAAATTTGATGGCTCCTTAGCTTAGATGCCTTCTTTTTCAAATAAAGATAGCAAAAGAACGAAGAAAAATTGATAATAGAAGTAAATTAGAAAGTTGCTTAAAATTGCATGCTCTATCTGAATCATGAAAGAAAAAAAAATTGGGTTCAGTGTCCCTTTAATATATTATAGATTTTGTGTTTTTAATCTATCTTTCTTATATTTCTGGAGGAGTGGCCCAATTCAACCATGGGAATAGTTCATTTTCAGCCAATGAGCAATGAATACCTAGGTATGCAGCATGCATTTTTTTAATTGTTTTAATATTAAATTTAGGAAGTTTGTAAATCCCCTAATGCTGTAACCAATTATTATATTATAAATATTTACCTTCCTCTGTTTTACTAATCGTACCAGTAGATACTTAAAATTAAATAAAGAAACATAGAAAAATGTTCTATCATTCATATCAAAGAGCAGCATTTTAGCATGTTGACATTTTTATTGCATGAATAAATATTATGTAAAAGTTGTTTAATTTGAAATGGAACCTACGGCTATCAGTTGTGCACTTCCTATTAATGCTCACTTGAATTATAGGTGCATCCTACTAGTGCCCTTTTAGCATGCAGTGCCTATCAGCCAATCAGAAAGTTCCTATCAGCCAATAGGCCTTAACAGGATGCACCTTTTAACCAATTGGCAGGAAGTGCCTTAGTAGGAAGTACGCAACTGACACAGCTATATTTGTTTAAATTAAATAGCTTTTACTTAACATTTTCTACATATACAAATATATTCGGCATATTTAGATGCTGCACTTTCATATAGATGAAATACATTTCTCAGTACAAAGTACCTTTAATAACAGGGCTTCAGATCTGAATGGACAGCAAAGTCAAAATTAAACATTCGTGATTCAGATAGAGCATGCGGTTTTAACCCTTTAACATCGCAGACGTACCCTGTATGTTGTGTGTTCTTAGTGGGTTTTCAGCCCTGCAATAGCGGGGATCTTGCAGAAAGCGTAGCTGTGTGCTATCACTTCATGCCTTACTGCAGGAGACATTCGCCAATAGTGCGGCCTTATCTCTGTTGGTGACAGCCGTGTTATTTTACACCTTGTTAAGGGTTAAACAACTTTCAACTTACTTTTATTATCAAATTTGCTTTGTACTCATGATATCTTTTGTTGAAGAGTAAACACTTGCAAGCGCTATGCCAAATAGCTAAAAACACATGCACGCTCCTCAGCTCACCTAGGATTACTCTTTCACAAAGAATACCAAAAGAACTAAGAAAAACTGATAACAGAAGTGAACTGGAAAATGGTGTATTGCTTTATCCCTTTATGCTACTAATGCATCTAATATAGCACTTATATGGGCCTTGCTTTGAAAACTCAGTTTTAGGATTTTTTATGATAATAAAAGATAATCAGGCATCGGCTTAGGGTCCACAAATCAGAGCGGATTGCGCAACAAAACGAGAGTGGAAGACAGTTTTGTGTCTGCCCCATAAATCTGCATTGATAAGGCAGAAAAGGGCAACAGCAGCTTTTTGGGAGAAACTCTTGAGAAATAAGCCTCGTACAATGATGACAGCGCTCTGGCTTCAGCGTATGTTGCAGTCCCTTGGAGTGAAATCAGGGACTATACAGTTGTACATAGGAACAAACCATAGTTACTTTTCACAAACCATTCACAAGTGTAGCTTAAAACCAAAATCACAGATTAGTGCTGGAAGTTTCTGCACCTACTGATCTGTTGTTTTCTTATTTAGTGACAAATAACCTAAGTTTGGGTCCCCAAAGCCCATCCGCGTCACAATACCATTTCTCTATAGTACATTCAGTTGTATTTATACCAGTAACAAATTCAGAAGTGACACCACAGGCCTGAAGATCACACCATTGTGGTAGGAATTAGAGTGTTCGTCTTGGTACAGCCTGAAGCGCAAACCATTTGGCATTGTCAGTGCTCGGTGATGTGAATGAATCCTCAACGCGACTAGTGGGGTAACCTGAGAATAAATCATTACTGTGTTCTCTTCAAACGATGCTGCTTTCCACCAATGGTAACCTTAATCCAAAGCTCAACTTCGGCAGTGATTAAGCAGAAGGCACATTCGCTTTTGAACAAAACTCGTGAGGGAAACCGACACAAACTTTAACCTTGCTCCCATCTAGAATGTGGTAAAAATAAACTCCTCAGTACATGTCCCTGTAGATCTCTTGCAATAAAGGGTGCAGAGCTGCGTCAGTCTCCGTCTTTTTAATGGTCTGGACTAGCAAGGCGTGCTCAGTCACAAGCTGCCGCAGGTCGGCCATTTTCTGAAGGAGCTTTGGAAACAGGAAGATGTCATCAGGGTGGTTTGACTGGAGATGGAGCTTTAATACGTGCACTATGTTCTCCTGCATTTTCTCTATACTGGCGACATTCAGTAAGCCTGGACGATCTGTTCAGAAAAAGTGAAAAATATGATTATATACAACAATGCAATGGCTTAAGCAGGACTTAAAGGGACATTAAACACCCTGAGATGGTAATATAAAGTGATACATTGTATATATATATATATATATATAAAAAAAAAACTCTGCAATATACTTTCATTTATTTTGTCCCCTTTTCCTGTAATTCCATTATGAAATTGTGAGCATTTCAGTTCCTGTTAAATGGAAGTGCAGAACACTGTTATATTCCACACAGCCATTGGCTGCGCGCTCTAGTGGCCTATTTATAACTGTCCCTAATTGGCCACTGCTTAGAAGGTAACCCAAGTTACAACACAGCAGCTCCTATTGTTTTAGAGACACTAAAACGTTGCACTTATTTTGCCAATATTTAAACAGCTAATAAAACTTTAAAAAATACATCTACCTGTTATTTTCAGACTAATCTTTTTGCTGAAAGCATAATTCTATATAGCATTTATTTAGTGTTTAATGTTCCTTTAAGACTGATAAATATGTGGCTTGAAAAATCCTGGGCATCAGAGAACTACAATTCCTAAAATTGTAGCCTTGGGTCCTAATTGTTGGATTATTATATATTTTCATGCAATCAAGCTTAAATTGATAGAAAGGTTAAAATGTGCATGGGTGCATTTCAGTTTTAACCCCTTAAGGACCACAGCACTTTTCAATTTTCTGACCGTTTGGGACCAGGTCTATTTTTACATTTCTGCAGTGTTTGTGTTTAGCTGTAATTTTCCTCTTACTCATTTACTGTACCCACACATATTATATACTGTTTTTCTCGCCCTTAAATGGACTTTCTAAAGATACCATTATTTTCATCATCCTATATTATAAAAGGCCAAGTGTGTTTGTCTGAAGCCGTCATGCGCAGTAGAGACAAACACACTTGGCCTTAGATCCCAGACACCTCGTGCGCACAGCTGACAGCTCACACATCCACACACCCACAAACTTGGCCGCACGCGCACCCTCGCACCCACACACAGCAACCCTTAACACACAAACCCGCACCGTCGCACCCACACACAGCCTATTATACCCACAAAAATTAACTTGGCCGCCCGCGCACGCGCACCCTCGCACCCACACACAGCCTATTATACCCACAAAAATTAACTTGGCCACCCGCGCACGCGCACCCTCACACAGCCTATTATACAAACTTGCCCGCACGCGCATGCGCACCCGCCACAAACTTGCCCGCACGCGCACCATCGCAGTGCCAGATGAATAGACACCTAACTTGGCCGCACGCGCATGCGCACCCTCCACAAACTTGCCCGCACGCGCATGCGCACCCTCCACAAACTTGCCCGCACGCGCACGCTCGCACCATCGCAGCGCGAGATGAATACACACCGGCGCGAGTAGTCGCGTGACTACCATTTGAAAGCGTCGCAAGGCTAAACAAAACTTAAAACTGCGCAGCTCCAGAGTTATCTATGTGCTACACAGCACATACAAAACAAATATTTAACTTTAAAAAAATAACAATTGATCTGTACTTAGGGGGGAGAGAGAGAGCCAAAGAGGAAAAAGAGCCAAAAAGGAGAGAGAGACAAAGAGGGGGGGGGGAGAGAGCCAAAGAGGGGGGGGAGAGAGCCAAAGGGAGGGGGGGAGAGAGCCAAAGGGGGGGGGGGGAGAGCTAAACAGGGGGGAGAGCCAAAGAGGAGAGCAAAAGAGGGGAGAGAGCCAAAAGGGGGGGGGCAGAGCCAAAGGGGGGGGGAGAGCCAAAGAGGGGGGGAGAGCCAAAGAGGGGGGGGGAGAGCCAAAGAGGGGGGGGGGAGCCAAAGAAGGGGGGGGAGAGCGCCGAAGGGGGGGGGAGAGCGCCAAAGAGGGGGGGAGAGAACAAAAGAGGGGGGAGAGAACAAAAGAGGGGGGAGAGAGCCAAAGAGGGGAGAGAGAGAGCAAAAGAGGGGGGGGGGGGAGAGAGCCAAAGGGGGGGGGAGCCAAAGGGGAGGGGAGAGCCAAAGAGGGGGAAGAGAGAGAGCCAAAGAGGAAAGAGAGCCAAAGAGGAGAGAGAGCCAAAGAGGGGGGAGAGAGAGCCAAAGAGGGGGGGGGGGAGAGCCAAAGAGGGGGGGGGAGAGAGCCAAAGGGGGGGGAGAGCCAAAGGGGGGGAGGAGAGCCAAAGGGGGGAGAGAGAGCCAAAGGGGGGGGGAGAGAGAAAGCAAAAGAGAGGGGGGAGAGAAAGCAAAAGAGAGGGGGGAAGAGAGAGCAAAAGAGAGGGGGGAGAGAGCAAGGGGTGGGACCGCTGTACTGCAAAAAATGGCCCGTGTACACGGGCTTTAGTACTAGTATCTTATAATTTACTATAATTTTTTTTATAAAATATGATGAAAAAATGAAAAAAAAAAACACTTTTTCTAACTTTGACCCCCAGATCTGTTACACATCTGCAACCACCAAAAAACACCCATGTTAAATAGTTTCTAAATTTTGTCATGAGTTTAGAAATACCCAATGTTTACATGTTCTTTGCAAGTTATAGGGCAATAAGTACAAGTAGCACTTTACTTTTTTTTTTAAATTAGCGATACTTACATTGGAACACAGATTTCTGTCAGGAATCCCTGAATAACCCTTCACATGTATATATATATATATATATATATTTTTAGTAGACAACCCAAAGTACTGATCTAGGCCCATTTAGGTATATTTCATGCCACCATTTCACCACCAAATGCGATCAAATAAAAAAAGTCGTTCACTTTTTCACAAACTTTTTCACAAACTTTAGGTTTCTCACTGAAATTAGTTACAAACAGCTTGTGCAATCATGGCACAAATGGTTGTAAATGCTTCTCTGGGATCCCCTTTGTTCAGAAATAGCAGACATATATGGCTTTGGCATTGCTTTTTGGTAATTAGAAGGCTGCTAAATGCTGTTGCGCACCACTTATGTATTATTCCCAGCAGTGAAGGGGATAATTAGGGAGCTTGTAGGGTTAATTTTAGCTTTAGTATAGTAGACAACCCAAAGTATTGATCTAGGCCCATTTTGGTATATTTCATGCAACCATTTCACAGCCAGCAGTGAAGGGGTTAATAAGGTAGCTTGTAGAGTTAATTTTAGCTTCAGTGTAGAGATCAGCCTCTCATCTGACATATCCCACTCCCTGATCCCTCCCGGACCCCCTCAAACAGCTCTCTTCCCTTCCCCACCTCACAATTGTCACTGCCATCTTAAGTACTGACAGAAAGTCTGCCAGTACTAAAATAAAAGGCAATTTTTTAATATATATATTTATTATGCAGTGTTGGATCCCCCCTTTGCCCCCAACCTCCCTGATCTCCCCCAAACAGCTCTCTAACCCTCCCCCTGCTACCTATTTGCTGCCATCTTGGGTACTGGCAGCTGTCTGCCAGTACCCAGTTTAGTCAAAATGTGGCTTTTTTTGAGCAGATTTATAAAATACCCCATTTTCTGTAATGTAGCTGCCCCCCCCCCTCAATACCCTCCCCCTCCCAGATCCCTTGCCCAACATTGATTCCCCCCTCCACTCCCTACTCATCCAATTTAATAGAATTTAATGGAAATGTGGCACACACGCACCTGCCCGCCCCCCACGCGCTCCTGGACCCCTGCGCACACTCTGGACTAAAAGGAAACAGCAGATAACCAACGATGGCCGCCCACCCGCCTCCCTGTTATGGCTCCACCAACGATCGGCACCATCGATGGCCGATGCAGAGAGGGCCACAAAGTGGCCATCTCTGCATCGGTGGGTAAAAAAAGGGTATTGCAGTGATGCCTCAATATCGAGGCATCACTGCAATACCCTGAAAGCGGCTGCAAGTGATCACAATTGCTTCCAGCACTTCAAAACCCAGAGGACGTGTCAGGCACGTCCTTGGTCATTAACTGAAACTTTTTGTAGGACGTGCCTGACACATCCTTGGTCGTTAAGGGGTTAAATGGAATTATATTTTAGCAAAAAAACTTCCATTAGCAAAAATGTTTCCAATAAAAGTTATTACTGTTAGCCGAGTTTAGTGGTCTCTGAGCAGGCATGATGTTTGAATCCTGATTCTCTAGTCACACATAGCCTTTGTGCATAGGCCTCTGGCAAAACTGGTAACTGTTACTAGAATCATTTTTGCTAATGGAAGTCTATTGTGCATGAGTGCAGCATGTTTACATTTGACCTTTCTATCCCTTTAAAAGGGCATGAAACACTTTGAGATGGTAATATAAAATGTTTATTAAAACAACGTTTCACTATATTTTCATTTTCCTATTTGCACTCATTTTCCTGTAATTAGTCTTAAAATTGAGGGGTTTTGACTTGTGAGAATTGAAAGCACAACCTGCAGACTTCACAAGTCTAACCCCGCCAGATATATGTCCCTAACTGGCCTCAGCAGAGATGATGCAACCAATACTGCAAAGGAGATTTTGCTAAATGTCCGTGACAATCTTTGTCTATTAAAGTATCTAGTGCACCCCAAAAAAGCTAAAGAGTGGTGGGTGTTTGAAAACAGAAAAATGACTGCAGCAAACAAGGTGTTAATGTATTGAAAAAACATTTCCCACTCACCTAGTATGTTCATTTATTGAAAGACTGCAGAAGGAAGTTTTGGTATTTATAACAAATTAATAACCAGAAGCAGCAAACATACTGATGAGCCAGATAAACACAGTCTGGGAGCCAGATATGTTGAATAAAGCATCCTGGTTTTACCAAACCCTCTCTTATAAAAGTAATATTACAACTTCTAGCAGTAAATACACATACAGGATCCTGACTGATGGTCTGTACAATATGCAGATACAGCAACACATATAATGTTACCAAGCTCAGTCACATATATAATAAAAAGCATTGCTTATTAGATGATTACACTAATAAGATAGAAATATTAACCAATAGGCTGCCTTTGATTGTTATTTAAAAAGCGAGAGTGAGGATAGGGAAGTAGAGATCTATGACTGCGGCAGGTTTTTATCTGGATTGTGTAAGACGTTTGCTTCCTTACCCTGCTATGCTTTATGCTACATGTGGATATTTAAAGGGATGGTGAACTCTGATATAAGACTTTTTACATTATTACAGTAGGGCAGCACTACAGGTGATCTTCATTAAAGCGTTGTTTCAAACAGCTGTAGAATTATAAAAAATATACTTTTTATTCTTGATATTTCCATTTCCCCCGGCCGCCTCTCCTGAAAAAAAGCTTGACAGGCAGACAATACATCAAATCACAAATACACTGCCTGCATAAGTCTTTCTATAGCTGTGAGCTCTCGTGCTTACCTTGCTGTATCAGATAACACCTTGCAGTGACAGCTGAGTGCACTTCAGTCGTGTATCACACGAAGGCCAAGGGGAGCAGCCAGTTCATTTGTGTCTGATACCTTTATTGTATGTGTGAGCTGGTACAGCAAATGACTGCAGGTGAATGAAGGTGCACTCTCTTGCCTACTCAGCCACACCTGGTAGCCAGCTCCTGCATGCGCACATTATGCCCTCACACGCACACACACACAATGTAAACAGTGAATCACACTGTGTATAGCTGTGCAATTCACGGTTTAATTCTGTAGCAATGTGTCGGTTATGGGAGAAGAGAATCCCCTTCAGATTAATGAACAACTACATCTAAACAAGTTAAACGGTTAAAAGGGCCAACAGAAGGAAGGTATAAAATGTAAATCCTTGAATATAATATAGTTTAACAAATAAATGTACTCTAAACTAGCATGTACAAACATAAGTTTACTGCCACTTTAAACTTGGATTTCCATTTTAAATATATTTGGTGCCCCCTGGTGGACAGAGTTTTTTGTGACCACTTCAGTTTTAAAATCTCATATCCAGTTGTACTCAATGCCATGTGATATTGAGGGAGGGAATTCATAATAATAACAACCCCATTTGTTAAACGTGACACAATATCCGGCTAATAAGCAATATTCTGTGCAGCTCCCATTGGCTTCAGTGATCACTATAGTATATCTAGTGCTGTATATGTGATTGAAGTTGTTACCAGTTTATCTGTAACAGTTACATACAGAGCAATGAATAAACAGAGATAGCTATAATCCGCTAGAGCAGATATCACAAGCTCAGCACAGACAAGATAATCTGGTGCTATGATAAAGTTTTGGGATGTGCCATATCTTTATTAGACACAGGGGAGGATGTTTTATTTACAATCTCACTCATGGTGCTGCTACCTTTAAAGAACCATTAAAGGGACAGTGTGCTGTAATTTTCCTACCCTTTAATGCGTTCCCAATTATTTATTTTACCTGCTTGAGTGCATTAAGTTGGTTATAAATTGCTTATTTACCCTTATTTTGTCATTTGAAATAGCTGATTTTGTCTTGTATCTCCACCTATAATGAAAATGTCAGTATTTAAGTACTGGTTATAGAAATGCTATGTAAACAAGGAGGTTTAAATTAAATCATGCTCCCAGTTGGGGGTGTGGCAGAGAGGTACTAAAATGTTAATTTCCCCCACTGTTCTCTCAGATGGCCCAATGATCAAAAACTCACCAGGATGCAGAGAAATTACAAACAATTTGGGGGGTTAATGTCTGAGTATTAAATTGTAATGTAGGTGTCTTTCCTTCATATCCAGAACTCGGCATAGTGAGATAAAGAGCTCACAAGGTAAAATTTGCCTTTATACATTTTTTTGGGGACCTTACAGTACTGACAAGACTTCTTAGATATTCTTACCAGATCTTTAGATCACAGGGCTCTAAGTATTGGTAAACAGTGACAGTGACAAATAAGATACATAGGACTTTGTGTAACTAATTAGACAGATAAGGAGGTCTGTCCTCCTTACAAGTTCAGCCCATTTTATTGGATTGTGATTTTAATAAGAAGAGACATCTATTTCATAAAATGGTAAAAATCCTTTTGTAAGAAAATAAGCAATGTACAGGTGATAGCTTTAATATCTAACTAATAGTGGATAGGCAAGCTTGCAGGACACTGAGGTCCCTTCATCAGGCATTCTGCATATATAAAAATAAAAACCTAAAGGAACAACGTTCCATATGTTTAAAAATCTGCAGCTGGTAAAACAAGTAACTGGAAAGAAAATACAGTAGAACTGCATTCTGCATAATCAATAGATGCACACAAAGAAGACTGAATTTTAAACCAGCAGTAGATATTTTTCTGACAAATTTCAAAATTTTATTCAAATTGCCGGCCCCCTGTGTCATGTGACAGGCAGCAGCAAATCACAGGCTACGTATATGCTGTGAACTCTTGCACATGCTCAGTAGGAGCTGATGCCTCAGAAAGTGTAAATATAAAAAGTAAATTGCAACTTTTTTTGTTTAATTGTATGCTCTGTTTAAATGAGTTCATTTTTGCTATTCATGTCACTTTAATCTTAAAGGGACAGTGAACACCAACATTTATATTTTTTAAAAAGATAGACAATGCCTTTACTACCCATTCCCCAGCTTTGCATAACCAACACGGTTATAATAATATACTTTATAAGATTTAAACCTCTACATTTCTGCCTGTGTCTAAGCCACTACAGACAGCCTCTTACCACATGCTTTTTTATTTGCTTTTCACAACAGGAGACTGCTAGTTCATGTGTGCCATATATATAACATTGTGCTCTCTCCTCTGGAGTTGTGCATGACACAGCACTAATTGGCTAAAATGCAAGTCAATAGATTATAAATAGAATGTCATGTGATCAGGGAGCTGTCAGAAGATACAGGGTAGTAACAGAGGTAAAAAGTATATTAATATAACGGTGCTGGTTATGCAAAACTGGGGAATGGGAAATAAAGGGATTTCATTTTGGAGGACTGTTATTTAATGAACAGTAAAAAGATCTTATTGTGTGCATAAGAGGTTGGGTTGTATCAATAACACAGAGACCTCTCTGCGATAAGACAGACAGAGCACTGTGTGTTCCTCAAAGGTGGAGACTAAATACTGTGTGTTCCTCAAAGGCGGAGACTAAACACTGTGTGTTCCTCAAAGGTGGAGACTAAACACTGTGTGTTCCTCAAAGGTGGAGACTAAACACTGTGTGTTCCTCAAAGGTGGAGACTAAACACTGTGTGTTCCTCAAAGGTGGAGACTAAACACTGTGTGTTCCTCAAAGGTGGAGACTAAACACTGTGTGTTCCTCAAAGGTGGAGACTAAACACTGTGTGTTCCTCAAAGGTGGAGACTAAACACTGTGTGTGAGTTTGTTACTTTATTAGTTCACACATAACTATCCTTTACCGGCTTGATGAGAAGAACAGACTTTTAAACCCAGAAATCTCCATTACTTTACAATAAAACTTATTTTCAACATTTAAACAACTTATATAATTTTAAAAAATACATTTCCATATTATTCTCAGGCTAATCTTTGAATGCATTGTAATATCTAGCATTAATTTTGTGGTTTTAACGTCCCTTTAAAGTTTCAAAGTAAAGACAAATGTTATTTGCCAACGTTAATGGGCCTTTAAGATACTGAAATGCACTGTCATGTGCCCACGTCTTCCCACGGTAAATATACCTTTAACATAACTGCTGCTATTTACCATTTCAGTTGTGGTTCCCTTATTTATTTTTGTTTTTAGACATTACATGCTCCCTGTATAATGTGACAGCCATCAGCCAATCATAAACATATATGTATTTAGCTTTAACTTTTGCACATGTTCAGTAATAGCTGGTGCCTCAGAAAGTGTGCACATAAAAATATTGTTTACATTTTGATAATAAATTGGAAAGTTGTTGGGGGTTTTAAACCACACGCTCTATCTCAATCGTGAAAGTTTAATCTTGGCTTTACTTTTCCTTTAAAGGGACATCAAATTTAGATAGAGAATATAGTTTAAAGGGACAGTCTACTCAAGAATTTTGTGTTGTTTAAAAAGATAGATAATCCCTTTATTACCCATTCCCCAGTTTTGAATAACCCACAGTTATATTAATACACTTTTTACCTCTGTGATTACCTTGTGTCTAAGCCTCTGCAGACTGCCCCCTTATTTCAGTTCTTCTAACAGACTTGTATTTTAGTTAATCAGTGCTGACTCCTAGTTAACTCCACGGGTGTAAGCACCATATTATCTATATGACACCCATGAACTAATGCCCTCTAGTGCATGCATTCAGATAAGAGGCGGCCTTCAAGGGCTTAGAAATTAGCATATGAGCTTACCTAGGTTTAGCTTTCAACTAAGAATACCAAAAGAACAAAGCCAATTTGATGATAAAAGTAAATGGGAAAGTTGTTTAAAAAGACATGCCCTATGTAAATCATGAAAGTTTAATTCTGACTAGAGTGTCCCTTTAAACAACTTTCCAATTTACTATTTTCTAAATGTTTCATTCTCTTGGTATCATTTGTTGAACAAACAGCAATGCAAATGACTGAGCCAATAATATGAAGCATATATGTGCAGCTGCCAATCAGCAGCTCCTGAGCCCACCTAGTTATGCTTTTCAACAAAGAATATCAAGAGAACAAAACAAATTATATAATAGAAGTAAATTGGAAAAAAACATAAATCATGCTTACCAGATAATTTCCTTTCCTTCTGTATGGGAAGAGTCCACAGCTGCATTCCTTACTTGTGGGAAATACTGAACCTGGCCACCAGGAGCAGGCAAAGACACCCAGCCAAAGGCTTAAATACCTCCCCCACTTCCTCCCAACCCCAGTCATTCTGCCGAGGGAACAAGGAACAGTAGGAGAAATATCAGGGTAAAAAAGGTGCCAGAGGAATAAATTTAAATTTAGGGCGCCCATCAGAGAACACTGGCGGGAGCTGTAGACTCTTCCTATACAGAAGGAAAGGAAATTATCTGGTAAGTCATAATTTAGGTTTTCCTTCTTAATATGGGAAGAGTCCACAGCTGCATTGATTACTTGTGGGAAAAATATAGCTCTAGAGGACACTGAATGCTAACGGGAGGGTAAAAAGAGAGGCAACCCTAATCTGAGGGCACTACAGCCTGCAAAACTCTTCTCCCGAAGGCTGCTCCAGCAGAAGCAAAAACATCAAACTTGTAAAATTTGGAAAAAGTATGTAATGAGAACCAGGTAGCCGCCTTACAAATCTGATCCATAGAGGCTTCATTTTTGAAGGCCCAAGAGGAAACCACTTCTCTCATAGAATGAGCCGTAATCCTCAGAGGAGGCTTAAGACCCGCTGACTCTATGCTAAACGGATGACACTCCTCAGCCAAAAAGATAAGAAAGTCGAAGAGGCCCTCTGACCCCTACGCTTCCCGGAATAGAGAACAAACAGAGAAAAAAGTTTGTTTACAATCCTTCGTGGCCTGAAGATAGAACTTCAAGGCACAAACCACATCCAGATTACGTAGTAAACGTTCCTTCGATGAAGAAGGAATAGGACATAAGAAAGGAACCACAATCTCTTGATTGATGTTGCAATTTGACACAATCTCAGGAAGAAAACCTAACTTGGTTTGTAGAACAGCCTTATCAGCATGAAGCGCCAGATAAGGAGGGACGCATTGCCAGGCAGCAATCTCAGATACTCTGCGCACAGAAGCAATAGCCAGCAGAAGAGGAACCTTCCAAGACAACAAATTGTCTTCTTCATGCATACTCCAACGGAGTCTGTTGCAAAACTTTAAGAACAAGATTTAAACTCCAAGGAGGAGCATTAGATCTAAACAAAGGTCTGATCCTAGCAAAGCCTTAACCAATGACTGTACATCTGGAAGCACAGCGAACCTCTTGTGCAGTAAAACAGACAGGGCCGAAATCTGTCCCATTAGGGGACTTTCAGAAAAGCCCTTCTCCAGTTCATCCTGGAGAACAAAATAAGTAGGTCCTCCACACCTTATGATAAATGTGACAAGCAACCGGCTTACAAGCTTGAATGAGAGTATAAATAACTCTTTCAGAAACCCCTCTTTTGGCTAGGACTAAGCGTTCAATCTCCACGCAGTCAGCCACAGAGAATCTAGACATTGTTGAACAAAGAGACCTTGGTTAGCAGATCCCTGCAACAGGGTAACTTCCATGGAGGAGATGATGACATCCCCACTAGATCCGCAAACCATATCCTTCGTGGCCAAGACGGAGCAGTCAGTATCACTGACGCATACTCTTGCTTGATTCGAGCCACTACACGAGTGAAGTAGAGGTAACGGCCGGAAAAGATAAATTTAGATTGAACCTCCAAGGCACCACTAATGCATCTGTTAGCTTCGCATGATAATAATGCATCCTGTACCTAGACCCATAACTGGGCAGCTTGGTATAGAGACGTCATAAGATCTACCTTTTGCAAATCTCCACAAACACTTCAGGATGGAGAGACTATTCCCCCGGATGCAAGGATTGTCTGTTGAGGAAATCCGCTTCCCAGGTGTCCACACCCAGAATATGGATTGCTGAAAGCGAACAGATGTGGGTCTCTGCCCACTCCAGAATCCGAGATACTTCCCTCATAGCTAGGTAGCTTCTTGTTCCCCCCTGATGGTTGATGTAAACCACCGAGGATAGAATATCTGGTTGGAATCTTATAAACTGGGAGGAACCCAGCAGAGGCCAGGCCTTCAGAGCATTGTTGGGGAGGGAGCTTTTCTCCTGAGTCCATAGACCCTGTGCCTTCCTGGTACCCCAAACAGCTCCCCATCCTGTCAGACTCGCGACCGTAGTCACAATCACCCAGGATGGTCATAAGACAGACGTCCCCCGGGACAAGTGATCCGGACAAAATCACCAAGAGAGAGAAATCTGTTGAGACAGATCCGAATGATCGTCGTTCCACTGCCTCATCATGCACAGTTGCAACGGTCTGAGGTGAAACCTGGCAAAGGGAATGATGTCCATGCTGGACACCATGAGACCCATCACCTCAATACACCGAGCCACAGATGGCCTTAAGTAGGTCTGGAGGGCAAGACATGTGGAAGTTAGCTGCAACGTCTCTGGTCTGTTACAAATATTCTCATGTCTATGGAGTCTATTATAGTATCCAGGAATTCTACCCTGGTACTTGGTATAAGAGAACTATCTCTAGAATTATCTTCCATCCATGGGATCGAAGAAAACAGAGGAGAGATTCCGAATGGTCTACTCTTTGAAAAAATTCTTGGAGCTGTAGCTAGACCAAACGGAAGTGCTCATCCAGGAACGCAAACCTTAGGAACTGGAAGCGGTCCTTGTGGATTGGTACGTGAAGGGAGCATCCTTCAGATCTATCGTGGTCATGAACTTCCCTTCTCAAATGAGGGGAGGAATGGACCTTATTGTCTCATCTTGAACGAGGGGAATTTAAGCACTTTAGGTCCAGAATCGGACGGAAAGTTCCCTCCATCTTTGGGACCACGAAAAAGTTGGAAAAGTATCCCCAACCTCTGCAATAGACACTGGGACAACAACTCCTAAGAGGACAGATCCCGTACGCACCCAAGAAAGGCATCCTCCTTTTCTGGTTTGGAAAACAGGTTTGAGAGGAGAATCTGCCTTTGTGTGACTGAGACTTGAAACCTATCTTGTAAGCCTGAGCTATGACATCCAGGACCTATGGATCCTGCACGTCCCTGAACCAAACGACTGAAAGAGCAACAGTCTGCGCCCTACACGATCCAGAAGAGGACCAGGGACCGCCCATTCATGCCGAGGCTTCTTGCTCTGTTTGGATTTATTCCAGGACTGAGCACTTGGTTTGCTCTGGTTTAGCGGAGGACTGCTGACGATGCGCTTTATCAGAACAAAAAGAACGAAATTTGGAATTTTGACCCTTAGACTTGTTCTTATTCTCTTGCGGTAGGAGGGCACACTTGCCCCCTGAAACCGTGGAGATACGCCTGGACCAAACAAAATCTTTCCCTTACAGGAGAAGGAAAGAAGTCTAGTCTTAGAAGTCATATCCGCAGACCATGACTTCAGCCAGAGCCCGACGGGCCTGAACAGAAAAGCTGAAGCCTTAGCATTCAGGCAACTAATCTGCTTGATAGCATCACAGATAAAAGAATGAGCAACCCTCAAGGCCTTAATTCTTTCCTGAATAACATAGAGCGGACCCTCCACCTCGATCAAATCCTATAAGGAGTCGTACCAGTAGGTAGTTTCTCCAGCATCTGCAGCAACAGTCGCCACAGGTTGAAACAAAATATCCCGCATGTTGAAACATCTTTCTTAACAGAGTTTTCATCCTTTATCCATGAGCTCTTTAAATGAAGAGCTATCCTCAAGCGGGATAGTAGTACGTTTAGCAAGAGTGAAGATAGCGCCATCCCTTTTAGGGACGGAACCCCACAACTTCCATTGAGAGTCCAAGACCGGGAACAATTTCTTAAAGGGAGAAGAGGGGGAAAATGAATCCAATCCTGTCCCAAACTCTATCCAATTTAGGAATCAAAGGTTCATCAGGCAATTTGGCCTCTGGAACCTCTAAATTCGCCAAAAACTTGCTTTAGAGACAGCCCAAATTCCTACAACTAAAGTCTGGTTCCTCTGCAGCCAGAGGTTTAGTGGCAGCAGACTAAGATCCAGAATGTTCATACTCTGAAGTCTCAGAAAGAACTTCATCCTCGGATAACTTATCAGTTAAATCCAATAAATTATCTGATGTACTCTGGGAAGGAGTGCAATATGTAACCTATCGCTTGAGCTTAGCAGGGTGAGGTAGAGCATTAAAGGCCGCAGACACCGCAATCTGAACTGCACAGTAACGTCTGGAGGAAAAAAGAAAAAAGGCCCCCTCCAAATGGAGGATCACCAATGCTACAGGAAACTTCATGTGTAGAGGGAGATGAATGTAGGGTACGCACCTAACTGGACGACAACTCCTCAGAGGTGGACGGCTCAGTGGTATCAAACATGTTTGATATAATCACATTATCAAGGCATATGGAACATAATTGAAAGGGCGGATCTAAGGCCTCCTCACAATATAAACAGGAATTACTCTTAGGAATAGAGGGAGTGCCCTCTAAAGTAACTATAGAAAATAAAACAATTGAGGGAGTACCCTCTAAAGTAACTATAGAAAATAAAACAATCTTATTTTATAAAAAAAAAAATGGCACCCTTATAACCCAATGGCTGGGGCACTCACCACCTCCTATGACCCAGACAGTACAGAGATTTATGATTCCTCTCTGATAGACACCCGGTCAGGAAAGAGGGAATGAATCACATGGTGCACAATGCAGGACTGTCTTTGCTATGAGAGAAAGCGCGCCAAGCTTGTAAGCTGCATAGCTCTCAAAGTAAAAGTGAAACCTGTATATTCCATAACAGCCTATGAGCCCATAACATCTCACACATAAAAGCAGCATAAAATCAAATAAACATATAAGATTATTTCCCCCTGTTCAATAATCTACCTAAGGAGATATTAACCCTTGATTCCATAAAGTTAAAATGAGCCACACTATCTTCTTATGTTAACATGAGTGTAAAATAATCAAACGATCTTACCGGAATCTATGCCATGGAACAGTGACACAGTCCTTCAAGTGTGACAGATAGTAGCATCGCTTCTGACATGGACTTGAGTGAAGAAAGCAGGTAGCGAAACTCGTCAGCGTTGATTGCCTAAGGAGCTGTTAATCTGAGTGGGGATGGTTTTGCAGAAAGATTCTCCCTGCATCTCCGGACTCTAACTTTCATCCATGCTCTCACTAAGAGGCTGGCAGGACTACTTAAAACTCCAGTACCCTCCATAAGAGACTACTCCAAAATCTTCTGACAATTCTCTGCCAACCTCCTGTGACGAAAGGCAAAGAATGACTGGGGTTGGGAGGAGGTATTTGAGCCTTTGGCTGGGGTGTCTTTGCGTCCTCCTGGTGGCCAGGTTCAGTATTTCCCACAAGTAAGGAATGCAGCTGAGGACTCTTCCCATATTAAGAAGGAAATTGCATGCTCTCTGAATAACGAAAGAAAACATGTGGGTTTCACATCCGTTCAATTAACTTCTCTTATCAGAGTTACTTTGTGGTATCTTTTGTTGAAAAGCATAGCCAGGTAGATTTAGAAATAGCAATGCACTTCTGGGAGCTGTGTGCTGATTAGTGGCTATACACGTGTGTCTTTAAGGCTCACCAGATGTGTTCAGATAAATTATTACGATTATCATTTATTTGTAGGGCACCAACAGATTCTGCAGCGCTGTAAACAGGTATAATATGCAAAGGTAACATTTAAAAGACGCAAATGAATAGAGGCACCCTGCCAAGAATTGCCAGCTGTTGCAGATCATTGTCCCAGTAGTGCTCCTGAGATGATTTTAACTATGTGTTTACCCCCATTTGCAACAGTTAAACACATTTATATGCAAGGTATAGTACAATTATAAAATGCTCCGATACATTGCGCTTTTATGTGTATTTCCCGTTATGTCTAGATTGAGGGAAACAAGAAACACCCTATTTACTGTAAGATGTCTACTTGGGAACTGATTAACATATTCATATGTGCTGTATTTTTAGGAGTATTAGAGGACTACCGTCACTTCCCCCGCGTATCTCCTTACCTCCACAGCAAATAAGAGCAGCTACAAATAGGGATATGTCACTGTCATCCAGTTCCAGGGCGTTAAACTTCATGGCAAACTCAAATTTAGGCTCCATCATATCTCCAATTGGCTTCCTCAAGCTTTTCAAGAACTCCCGCGTTATGAAACCGTTCCCGTAAGCCACCAGCATCCCGTCTTTGTTCATGACTGAAGCTAACATGGCAAACATGGCTTCATAAACTCCATATTTTAACAAAGTCACCTGATCATTCAGGTCAAGTTCGGTGAATTCTGGGATGGATTTGGCAAATTCAGTGAGTTCTGTGACAGTCTCCACCGACGTGCATTGGCAACAGTGAAAGATCCGGACTTCAGCCTCCTTGTTCTGTATACCGTTGGCGACCAACTTCGCCACTAGTGTTTTCTCCGCCATACATAATGTTTCCATATCATGTATAACAAAAGGCTACAAAAAAAAAGAAGAAAGTGAGGTATATTTTTTTTTACCAACATGGCAAGATTATGTTGTGTAGTATTAATATACAGTGTATATATATATATATATATGTTAGGAAATGATCTAAACACCAACATAGAAAGAATAAATCCAATTTGTTATGTACATCAACAAACTCAACACAAACAAAAACTGATCACTGTGCATTGTTTGTTTACTGGGAGTTCCAGGATGTCTGAGATCAGGGTTTACAGTAATCTACTTTATGTAATCTAGCATCAATGTTCAATACGACCTCATAGACCCCAGATAATGATATATCTATTCCCAGCAGCAGACAATATGCAGATAAAGGCTATGCCTAGCACAGAGTAAAGGAAATACAGTCTGATAAGATGTGCTGACACAGTAAAGGGAATAAACTAATATAATAGGAACCACAGCACAAGGCCGACCTGATAACTCACCACTGGAGAAGTACGGCCGCTGTATTCATTCAGATATTCCAAAATCCTTATAATGGTAATATCCCTCCTATAGAGGGTTCTGTAGAACATATCTATATAGTACTTTTCTCTTCAAAGCGACTAAAGCAAATAGGCTTTTAACTGGTTGTTAGCAGCTATTAAATTATATCTGTTAATGATACAACTCAATTTCTGGACCACAGAAAGAATTAAAACTCTCATTAATCCCCTGGCTATTACACGGGAGTCCAAACCTTTTTACATGGACGGTCGGTCACTAATAGCGGTAATGGACGGGGCAACAATAGGTTACACTCATGCTAAACACTGAACTTCAAAAAACAATTAGATCACGTTTTTAGTTAAAAATGACCTATACATTTGTTATTAGCAATGACATTTGTTACTACTCAATTTGACAAATATATACAATTACCTAAAGAGAGGTGCAGAGCTGCTGATATCTGTTTTCTGGTCAGTGGTGCTAAGAGACACTTCAAATCCCTTGGAGAGCCGTATGTGGCCCCGGGGCAGTAGTTTTGGCAGCTATGAGCTAAGAGGTTTTGCTGGTGTCATTTTAACCAACTAAACCACCACACCAGCTTCATTATTTCTGTTTTCTAAGCCTTTTAGATAAAACCATCAGGGGTTTCTCCTGTTTCATGAGCTGGTTTATTTATCTGATCACAGCATAATCAGAAGTTATACACTGTTTGAGTTTTATTCTAATTTCAGAACACAATGTGTTAATCTAGTTAGGATTATTACTGTCCAGCGACTGATACAAACGTTGAGTGTAGCCTTTCTGTTGTACTGCTGTATAATGATATTTAAGGATGTTGAATATTTAATAACATACCTTAAAGGGATATGAAAGCCCAAAAAATGATGTCATGATTCAGATAGAACATGCGATTTTAAACAACTGTCTAGTTTACTTCTATGACCATTTTTCTTTGTTCTTTGGTAGCTTTTGTTGAAAAGCAGGGGCATAGGCTTAAGAGCCGACTCATTTGCTAGAGCACTAGATGGCAGCAGTTTTGTAAGAATGTTGCAAGAGCACTAGATGGCAGCAGTTTTGTAAGAATGTTGCAAGAGCACTAGATGGCAGCAGTTTTGTAAGAATGTTGCAAGAGCACTAGATGGCAGCAGTTTTGTAAGAATGTGTCAAGAGCACTAGATGGCAGCAGTTTTGTAAGAACTTTGCAAGAGCACTACATGGCAGCAGTTTTGTAAGAATGTTGCAAGAGCACTAGATGGCAGTAGTTTTGTAAGAACGTTGCAAGAGCACTAGATGGCAGCAGTTTTGTAAGAACTTTGCAAGAGCACTACATGGCAGCAGTTTTGTAAGAATGTTGCAAGAGCACTAGATGGCAGTAGTTTTGTAAGAACGTTGCAAGAGCACTAGATGGCAGCAGTTTTGTAAGAATGTTGCAAGAGCACTAGATGGCAGCAGTTTTGTAAGAACGTTGCAAGAGCACTAGATGGCAGTAGTTTTGTAAGAACGTTGCAAGAGCACTAGATGGCAGTAGTTTTGTAAGAACGTTGCAAGAGCACTAGATGGCAGCAGTTTTGTAAGAATGTTGCAAGAGCACTAGATGGCAGCAGTTTTGTAAGAATGTTGCAAGAGCACTAGATGGCAGCACTATCTCCTGCCATGTAGTGCTTCAGATGTGTACTTAGGTATCTCTTCTACACAGAATATCATGGGAACGAAACAAATTTGATAAAAGAAATAAATTGGAAACTTTTGAAATAAATTAGGATTTGATAAAGAAACGGTTCTATCAGGTGACTGAGGCAGAGAATGAAAAGTGTAATGTCTATAATGAGGGTTATGGAATAGGAGGGTGAGAGGAAGTCAAGTTATAGCTCTAAAAGGTTTGCAAAGCTGATATGATATCTATTTAGAATTTGAGAGCTACAAATCTAACAAGTGCTTCTCCAACACCAGGGGGCACTACACTGCACGGTATAACAAGGGACAGAGCAGAAAACCAAGGGAACAGACAATCCAACCTAGAAACAGTTTGTTGCATGTGGTTTTTGTCCAACAATGAATGACTATGCACAAGTGAAACAGGAAAGTCCAAAGTGACGGTCTACAGTGAGACATTGCGCCATAATAATAATAATAATAATGCGTATTTCTGGCTTACATTGAAATGAGTCTGATATGAAAAAGAATGTGATTGTTTAACTACATTATATCTTAGTGAATTAATTTAGTGACAAATACAACATTGTTTAGTAAATTCCCTCAGAATACTCAATGACAGTCTCAGTGTTGTTCCAGCAGGAAGGTAACTACCTTGTTAAACAACCAGCCTTTAATGCGTTGGGGGAGGGGAGGTTATAACAAGCTGCTGGGGAGGGGAGGTTATAACAAGCTGCTGGGGAGGGGAGATTATAACAAGCTGCTGGGGGAGGGGAGGTTATAACAAGCTGCTGGGGAGGGGAGGTTATAACAAGCTGCTGGGGAAGGGAGGTTATAACAAGCTGCCGGGGAGGGGAGGTTATAACAAGCTGCTGGGGAGTGGAGGTTATAACAAGCTGCTGGGGAGGGGAGGTTATAACAAGCTGCTGGGGAGCGGAGGTTATAACAAGCTGCCGGGGAGGGGAGGTTATAACAAGCTGCTGGGGAGGGGAGATTATAACAAGCTGCTGGGGAGGGGAGGTTATAACAAGCTGCTGGGGAGGGGAGGTTATAACAAGCTGCTGGGGAGGGGAGGTTATAACAAGCTGCTGGGGAGGGGAGGTTATAACAAGCTGCCGGGGAGGGGAGGTTATAACAAGCTGCTGGGGAGGGGAGATTATAACAAGCTGCTGGGGAGGGGAGATTATAACAAGCTGCTGGGGAGGGGAGGTTATAACAAGCTGCTGGGGAGGTTCTAACAAGCTGCTGGGGAGGGGAGGTTATAACAAGCTGCTGGGGAGGGGAGGTTATAACAAGCTGCTGGGGAGGTTATAACAAGCTGCTGGGGAGGGGAGGTTATAACAAGCTGCTGGGGAAAAGAAAGACAGCCGCCAATACGCAAGAAGAGTATTAAAGGGACATGAAACCCAAAAAATGTATTTTATGATTTAGGTAGAGTTTACAATTTTAAACAACTTTCCAGTTTACTTCTATTATCAAATGTGCTTCATTCTCTAGGTATCATTTGTTGAAGGCACAGCAATGCGCTACTGGTTGCTAACTGAACACATGGGTGAGCCAATGACAATCAGTATATATATATGCAGCCACCAATCAGCAGCTAGAACCTAGGTTCTCTGCTGCCCCTGAGCTTACCTAGATAAACCTTTCAGCAAAGGATAACAAGAGAAGGAAGCAAATGAAATAATAGAAGTAAATTGAAGTTATTTAAAATTGTATGTTCTGTATAAATCATGTATGTCTAATTATGACTTTACTGTCCCTTTAAGTGAGCCCAAAATGTATCAAAATTGACTCGCAACTTTATTTCCCCACTAAACAGGTTCAAATTCGATCTCATATATAAATATATTGCACCAAAATGGGCATAAATTATAGAACAAATATGATCACGTTCACCATTTCAATTGGCGCATATATCGTATGGAAATGCCTAATGCCTCAATTGACTTTTGCACCCTGTAAATATGCAGAAGGGTTAGACTTGCGAAGTCTGCATGGAGCTTTTCCAGGCCTAGGGATTAGAAAATCCATACTTTTCAACGCTAAATAACATGAAAGAGGGGCAAAACAGACAATGAAAATATACTGCACAGTTGTAGCACATAACTAAACATTTTATATTAAACATTTTCAGCATAGTGTCTGGTTTCAATGGGCAAAATCAGCTATTTAAAATGACAAAATAAAGGTAAACGATCTATTTGTGAAGAGTTTAATACACTCCAGCAGGTGCAACGGGTCCCTGGGAACACATTAAAAAGAAGAAAATGTTCCTTTAAACCTATTTAGTGCTTATTTCAATGCAAACAATGTCTGAGCATTTAGGAATAAGCTTTTATGTAATGAGAATATTACTGAAAAAGATTAAAGGGACATGAAACACATTGTTTTTCTTTCATGGTTCACATAGAGTAAAAAAACTTTGCAATTTACTCTATTATGAAATTTGCTTAATTCTCTTTGTTTATCCTTTGTTAAAGAAGCAGCAATGCACTAAAGGAAACTAACTGAACACATCGGATGCATCAATGACAAAATGTTTATATGTGCAGCCACCAATCAGCAGCTAGCTCTCAGTAGTGCATTGCTGCTTCTAAGCTACCTAGGTATGTTTTCCAACAAAGGATAACAAGAGAAGAAAATTAGATAACAGAAATAATTTGGAAAATTGTTAAAAATTGCTTTCTCTATATACATCACAAACGTTTCCCTTGCACTTTACTCTCCCTTTAAAGGGACATAAAACCCAAACAATTTCTTTCATAAATTAGATAGAACATACAATTTTAAACGACTTTCTGATTTACTTCTATTATCACATTTTATTGTTATCCTTTGTTGAAAAGCAAGGTTGTAAGCTCAGGAGCGTACACGTGTCTGCAGCACTATATGGCAGCTGTTTTGCAACAATGTTATACATTAGCAGGAGCACTAGATGGCAGCACTATTTCCTGTCATGTAGTGCGCCAGGCATGTGCACGCTACCTACCTAGGTATCTCTTCAATAAAGAATAACATGAGAACAAAGCATATTTGATAATAGAAGTAAATTAGAAACTTTTTGAACATTGCATTATCTATCTGAATAATAAAATAAACATTGGGGGTTTATGTCCCTTTAAGTTAAAATAATGAATCCAAGACGCTCTGGAACTACACAGCTAAAGTAAAGCAGATTGCCAAGACCTGAGTAATAATTCCTGTAAGGTGAGCAAGTTTCTACACAAACCGAGCTGCACTTTGTATGCTGACACAATACATTTATTAACTAGAGATCTGCTGTATCAAGAGGTTTTAATTTAACCCTTGAAGACCAGGGGGACCTAGAAATAAGAGATTTTCCAAAGTCAAACCTCTAAGCAGCCTTCTGCATTGCATTATGGGGAAACTGTCATTAAAAAATGTAAATTACTGTATCTATTTGTCTGTTTCAGATGCAGCTGAGATTCAGTTATTATGTCCCTTTAAATACCAAGAGATGAATTTTGTTAAAATAAACCCCACCCCACAGCTCCTGGGTTTGTCGAGCCCTGTTTTAAGCTTTTGACAGCTGATTTTCCAATCAGTACAGCTGCTATTCATATAGAATCATAGCTGATTATGTAGTACGGACATGTTTTTTATGGTAGGACCTGTGTAATATCTGCACAAGATACTCTTAAAGGCACAGTCTACACCAGAATTAGTATTGTTTAAAAAGATAGATAACGCCTTTATAACATTTACACCTCTAGATTTCTGCCTGTTTCTAAGCCACTACAGACAGCCTCTTATCACATGCTTTTTTATTAGCTTTTCACAAGAGACTGCTAATTCATGTGAGCCATATAGATAACATTGTGCTCACTCCCATGGAGTTGTGCATGACACTGCACTTATTGGTTGAAATGCAAGTCAATAGATAATAAATAGTCATGTGATAAAGGGCGGTCTGCAGAGGCTTAGATACAAGATAATCACAGAGATAAAAAGTGTATTAATATAACTGTGTTGGTTATGCAAAACTGGGGAATGGGTAATAAAGGGATTAACTATCTTTTTAAACAATAAAATATTTGGAGTAGACTGTCCCTTTAAATATCTGCACATTTACACAACTTTATAATTTACCCTAAAATATACTTTTAAGTCTTTTAAAGGGACAGTAGACATCAAGATTTTCCGCAG
The DNA here is from genome assembly GCF_027579735.1 of Bombina bombina. NCBI lineage: Eukaryota > Metazoa > Chordata > Amphibia > Anura > Bombinatoridae > Bombina > Bombina bombina. The sequence goes on along the minus strand of NC_069504.1, from coordinate 1,097,116,671 downwards.
CCTTGCAATAAACTAACATACTAGGTGAGTCTGAAAAGGTTTGTAATGCAAGACAGATATGTAGCAGGTTTAGCATTGTGAAATCTGCCATACGCTCTATATGTTCTAAAAAAAAAAAAAAAATCAGACTTAAAGGGACAGTGTACTTTAGCTCCTACTATTTACTTCCTTCTCTTGGTAGTATTTGTTAAAAAGCAAATCGAGTTTAGCTCAGGAGTAGCAATGCACTACTGGGAGCTAGCTGGTGGCTAGGCACATATGCCTCTTGTCATTGGTTCACTAGCTGTTTCCAGTAGTGCACAGCCCCCCTAGGCTGATTTATCTTTGTGTTTAACACCTTTATAGGGATCAAACACATAGTTATATACAAGTAATAGTGTAATAATCAAATTCTTTAACACCTTTAAATATTTTTTGCACTTTAATGTGACCCCATATATAATCTGGAAAATAAATATAAAAAGAATACTTGGTGAATCATTGACTTGAAAATACAATTTCATATTACAGTACAAGCTTTTGCAAAATCTGAAACAGAACAGAACTATGAATACAACGCCAATTCTGAAAAAAGTTGGGACAGCATGGAAAATGAAAAAAAAAAGTCATTTGAAAATTCAATTCCCCCTGTACGATATTGAAAACACATTATTAACACACTATTAAAACACTATTAACACATTATTTACACATTATTAACACACTATTAACACACTATTAACACACTATTAACACATTATTAACACACTATTAACACATTATTAACACATTATTAACATATTATTTGATGTTTTACTTTGTGAATTTCAAATCTGATGACTGCAACACGTTCCAAAAAAGTTGGGACAGGGACAATTTAGGACTAATAGCTATGTGACAAGTTGGAATAAGAAGGTGATGTTTAACAGATGAGGCAATTGTGTAATCATAGTATATAAGAAACCCCCCCAAAAAAGGCCTAGTCGTTCAAGAGCGAGGATGGGTCGAGGCTCGCCAATCTGCCAACAGATGCGTCAGCGAATAATCCAACACTTTGAGAACAACATTACCCAAAGACAAATCGTAAGGATTTTGGGCATTTCACCTTCTACAGTGCACAATATAATTAAAAGATTCAAAGAATCAGGTCAAATCTCGGTGCGTTAAAGGCAAGGCCGAAAACCACTGTGAATATGCGTGATCTCCGCTCCCTCAGACGTCACTGTCTCAAAAACCACCATGAGTCTGTAATGGATATCCTGACATGGGCTCAAGAATTCTTTGGTAAATCTTTGTCAGTCAACACCATTCACCGCTGCATCCACAGATGTAAGTTAAGGCTTTACTATGCAAGCAGAAGCCATAGATCAGCACTGTACAGAAGCGCTGCTGACTTCTCTCGGCTCTGTGTTTGTTTTTTTAGCATTTTCTTTACTGTCCCAACTTTTTGGGAATTAGGGTTGTAAATATTAACAATTTAACAGTGACAATTCAGGAAAACCCAACGAGATGACTCTGATGAGTGGTGCGAGACTGGGAGAGATGATTTGCAGTGACAGCTTCAAAATAAAGAGTAAAACCCCAAAACACAGATATATACTTACTGGGTTACTGGTCTTCCCGGTGAGGATACCTCTGGCCTTTACTTTGTTCATATTAAAGTTTTTTTGGTAAGCTTCATAAATGAGCTTAGCGAGAGACAAGAGGTCAGACATCTGCGAATCCTTAAGGTCCTGTTCACACGTTAAAATTTCAGCTTTAAGTTTTGCTTTCTCTGACCGCGGCATCCGTCCAAAGCGTATTGCTGAAGGCAAACATACAACACTTGCTGTGAGACTTCTGTCATATTACAAGTGGCTCACTGTGTATTTCTTTAATGCTCATATACTGTATGTATATTTGTAAAAGACAGTCAGTGTACACTAGAACAATAAATCATCATATTTAAAGCAATACTCTAATGCAATAATACCATTTGTTACAATGCCACTGCACACTGCCAATCCCGAGCAGAATACAACCATTGGGCCAATGAAAAGAAGCATACGCATGTAGCCACCAATCACTGACACTGATCCTCATGGGAGCACACTCGGTGTTTGAGATTACCTATGTTTCAAGCGGGGGTGGAACTACCATTGATGCCGGAGGAGCCCCATAAAGCCAGTCTATACATAGGCGTGTGCAGAATTTGTGCAATCCTAATGTAGGGGAGCCTTTAATTTGTGCAGGTTGCAGGTCTATCTATCTATCTATCTATCTATCTATCTATCTATCTATCTATCTATCCTCAAAATCATTATACAAAGTAGCAAGTATATTTTTAATATTGCTTACTACTGAGTTACACTTGGGGGGCCCACCTCTGTTAAATAGGTCCACTACTGGTTTTAAGGAACATTCATACCTTAATAAAATTATCTAACACATTAGAATATTTTACTATTTTAATGTCCCTTTGATCTGTTTTTGGTTCCAGGCACCACTATTATATATATTGTGGCTCCCAATCACCTTACAGATATTGCTGGATGGAAATAATTGACTTACTGATACAATATCATAAGAATAACAGTGCAAAATAATGCTTTTTTCAAGGGACACAAAGGTCAAACTGAAACTGTGATGGTTCAGACAGAGCATGCAATTTTTAGAGACTCTTATTTACTTCATTCTTTTGGTATCCTTGATTGAAAAGCATACGTATGTAGGCTCAGAAGTCTGGCTGCACACAATTGCTTCTTTTCATTGGCTCACCTGTTGTGTGCAGCTAGCTCCCAGTAGTACACTGTGCTCTGAAGCTGACTTTAACAATTATTTGTTTAGCCCATTTTCAGGTGTTAAACACATAGTTATATGTAAGCAACAGTACAGTAAAGTGTCACTGCCTTTTATTCCCCACAACAAGAGACCAGAGACACATGGAGGGGTAGTGCACCCCCACTAGACAACCAGGGGTCATTGATTTGTAATAAAATTAGTAAAGAAAATATTTGAGGGCATCATGTCAAAGAACTACCCCTCAAAATAGCCTCCTGCAGTTTTACAACATAGCTAAATATTTTACTTATTATGCACAGCTGAATCATACTACAGATTACCCATTGCATTGTTTCTTAACTGCGGTCCTCAAATACCCCCAACAGGCCAGGTTTTCATTATATCTGAACCCCTGCACAGGTGAAATAATCAGCTGATGGGTGAGAGGAAGTTAGTAACCATGGTTACTGATCAGCTGATTACTTCACCTGTGCACTGGTTCAGCTGTAATGAAAACCTGGCCCGTTGAGGGTACTTGAGGACCGCGGTTGAGAAACACTGCTGCCTATTTAATACCGGAGAAGGCGGAGTCATGCCAGAATAAGCCTGAGACGCATTATAAAATGTTAGAATCTATTTAAAGTGAATGTAAAGTGCGCATCCTCACTAACGTTACCCTTAACGTCTATTCAAAATAAATACCAGTTTCATTCATCGATTTACAATGTTTTTGTTATATACCTTGTTTTTTTATTTTGTTCGTTGGCTCCTGTTATTTTGATCCTCCACCCGGCACGCGCGCCTACTTAGTGTCAGTCTGATTGACGTCTTAATTACCAATCAAGGCTCTAACCACAGGGGGACCCACCCGCTTACGCTGACGTCACTACTCCTTTCTGCGCCTGCGTTATCATGTTCACAGACGATTTCCTTTAATGCTCGTGCACATTTCGCGCATGCGCAGTTGTTTTACTTTACGGAGCCCTGTCATTTCGGTAAGTACATCAGTAACAGGGCTGGGTTAGCAGATCGTTTCCTTCTCTTCACGATAGTATTCATTGAATGTATTGATTCAATGAATACTATGGTTGATTGACAGCAGAAACAGCATTTCCAGCATGCGCAATGGGAAGTGAAAACGGGAGCGCGCATTGAAGAGAAGTAAACAGCGGGTGGGACAGCTGTATACGGGATATGTCTAAAACTAAGGAAGTAAACTATGGGAGGAGCAGGTACTGTGAATAGTCGATATTTCGACTAAAAAATAAACTACATATTACTAATTTTTTAATAAATGTATAGTGGCGGTTAGGTTAATATCAGGATTGCCTACAGGAATATGTGTTCAAAAGAACGAAAATTGACAATCACTTTAAAGGGACACTGAACCCAAAATTTTTCTTTCGTGATTCAGATAGAGCATGCAATTTTAAGCAACTTTCTAATTTACTCCTATAATCAATTTTTCTTCGTTCTCTTGTTCTCTTTATTTGAAAAAGCTTTTTTTTTGGGTTTAGGACTCTGGACAGCAGTTTTTTATTGGTGGATGAATTTATCCACCAATCAGCAAGGACAACACAAGTTTTTCACCAAAAATGGGCCGGCATCTAAACTTACATTCTTGCATTTCAAATAAAGATACCAAGAGAATGACGCAAATTTGATAATAGGAGTAAATTAGAAAGTTGCTTAAAATGTCATGCTCTATCTGAATCACGAAAGAAAAAATTTGGGTTCAGTGTCCCTTTAATACCGGAGAAGGGCGGAGTCATGCCAGAATAAGCCTGAGACGCATTATAAAATGTTAGAATCTATTTAATACGGGAGAAGGGCGGAGTCATGCCAGAATAAGCCTGAGACACATTATAAAATGTTAGAATCTATTTAATACCGGAGAAGGCGGAGTCATGCCAGAATAAGCCTGAGACGCATTATAAAATGTTAGAGTCTATTTAATACCGGAGAAGGCGGAGTCATGCCAGAATAAGCCTGAGACGCATTATAAAATGTTAGAATCTATTTAATACCGGAGAAGGCGGAGTCATGCCAGCATAAGCCTGAGAAGCATTATAAAATGATAGAATCTATTTAATACCGGAGAAGGCGGAGTCATGCCAGAATAAGCCTGAGACGCATTATAAAATGTTAGAATCTATTTAATACCGGAGAAGGCGGAGTCATGCCAGCATAAGCCTGAGACGCATTATAAAATGTTAGAGTCTATTTAATACCGGAGAAGGCGGAGTCATGCCAGAATAAGCCTGAGACGCATTATAAAATGTTAGAATCTATTTAATACGGGAGAAGGGCGGAGTCATGCCAGCATAAGCCTGAGACGCATTATAAAATGTTAGAATCTATTTAATACCGGAGAAGGCGGAGTCATGCCAGAATAAGCCTGAGACGCAATATAAAATGTTAGAGTCTATTTAATACCGGAGAAGGCGGAGTCATGCCAGCATAAGCCTGAGACGCATTATAAAATGTTAGAATCTATTTAATACCGGAGAAGGCGGAGTCATGCCAGAATAAGCCTGAGACGCATTATAAAATGTTAGAATCTATTTAATACCGGAGAAGGGCGGAGTCATGCCAGAATAAGCCTGAGACGCAAAAAATGTTAGAGTCTATTTAATACCGGAGAAGGCGGAGTCATGCCAGCATAAGCCTGAGACGCATTATAAAATGTTAGAATCTATTTAATACCGGAGAAGGCGGAGTCATGCCAGAATAAGCCTGAGACGCATTATAAAATGTTAGAATCTATTTAATACCGGAGAAGGGCGGAGTCATGCCAGAATAAGCCTGAGACGCATTATAAAATGTTAGAGTCTATTTAATACCGGAGAAGGGCGGAGTCATGCCAGAATAAGCCTGAGACGCATTATAAAATGTTAGAATCTATTTAATACCGGAGAAGGCGGAGTCATGCTAGAATAAGCCTGAGACGCATTATAAAATGTTAGAATCTATTTAATACCGGAGAAGGCGGAGTCATGCCAGAATAAGCCTGAGACGCATTATAAAATGTTAGAGTTTAAAGGGACACTGAACCCAAATTTGTTTCTTTCGTGATTCAGATAGAGCATGCGATTTTAAGTAACTTTCTAATTTACTCCTATTATCAATTTTTCTTCGTTCTCTTGCTATCTTTATTTGAAAAAGAAGGCATCTAAGCTTTTATTTTGGTTCAGAACTGTGGTCAGCACTTTTTTTTATTGGTGGATGAATGTATCCACCAATCAGCAAGAACAACCCAGGTTGTTCACCAAAAATGGGCCGGCATCTAAACTTACATTCTTGCATTTCAAATAAAGATACCAAGAGAATGAAGAAAATTTGATAATAGGAGTAAATTAGAAAGTTGCTTAAAATTGCATGCTCTATCTAATCAAGAAAGAAAAAATGTGGGTTCAGTGTCCCTTTAAGCCTTTAAAGCCTTTTTTACAAGCAAAAAACATTTTGTTTTAAAGATTTTTTGAACAACATGATTTCAGTACGCTATTGAACATCATAATTTAAAATGCTGAATTTTAAATGGAATTTGATAGCTATCTAGCAGAGTACAGTTAAAGAGACATTGTAGTCAATGTTAGCTTTATCTAAAATAGTGTGTGTGTGAAAATATATATATATTTCACACCGGATTTCCCACACGGCTATTGACTAAGAGGTGGAAACGTCACCTCTCAGCCAAATATCGTTCTGCCGTGGGCTGCCTGAGAAGCTCAGTGCGGCGAACAAACGCTGCAAACAAATAAAGGAGCTATTATATTTTATACTTCATGACTGAAAGTCCCCTTTATTTGTTCCAATGGTAAATCCTAGCGTTTCACAAAATGCTAGGATTTACTATCACTTTAACACATCTAGCTAGCCAATCACAAAAGACAAATGAATTCAGACACAAATCACCAGCTAGCTCCCACTAGTGTAGGATATGTGCGTAGTAATTTTCAGGAATGGATACCAAGAGAACAAAGCACATTTGAAAATAGAGGTGATTTTAAAAGTGTCTTCAATTTTCATGCTCTATCTGATTCTTGCAAGTTTAATTTTTACTTTCCTATCACTTTAAGTTGATATTGTTTAATACCTAACACTATTATGCAGTAATGAGTACTTTGTATTTGGACCACTTACCGTTATGTGACATCCCCACACCAAGGCACTTTTCGAACCGACAGTATTGGCACTTGTTTCGATTTTTTTTCTGTATTTTGCACATGCGCTCACATTTATCGTACACCAATTTAAGACGCAACGTCCTTCTAAAAAAACCCTGGTAGGATAAAAAAATAGCTAATGTTACTAAGAGATAACCAGATTTTAATTAGTTAAAAAAAAAAAAAAAGACTCACATGGATTCCAGCCTTTTTGCAAATAATCCAGTAACAAAACAGAAACCAGCAAATGTTAAGTTTAGTGACCCCTGTCGTTAGTAGGTGACTGCATTTTTATGTGCTTAACCTGTAATACCAGCCGGTATTACTGAGTGGAGCGCAAATATCGCGCTCACATAAGGGCAATTTTGCGCTCCACTGGTAATCTGGCCCATATTGTGCTATGTATTTCCTAATTCCTATTCTATTTATTCCAAGGTATTACTAGTAATGTCACATCATGCTAACTAAAAACAGACCAATATGACACTTACGTGTTTCCCCATCGTGACTTTATCCAAAAGAGAGCTTCTAGCTCCCCCCTATTTGTGCTAGAAGAACAAGTGACCCCTCATATAAAAATGCATACTCCCCCATTTCAAATAAAGGGTCACCCCCCACTTTAAGTGTTGTTGCAGGTTATTTATCCATTCTATAATGGTCAGCTGCATCTTATAGTGGCCTCATTTAAAAGAGGAGAACACCCTCTTTTACACAAAGGGTCTATTTTGCCTATGAAGCTGTCTGGGAGCTAAAATATGATATCCAGCCTCAGGATCACAACCTAGAATTCCCTGTCTGTGTCATTTCTTCATTTGCAAAACCTTGTATATTTGCTAAGAAAATTACAGCATTAAAGGTACATGAAATCTACTCCTTTCATGATTTAGATAGATCAGATCATTTTAAACAACTTTCCAATTTATTTCTCTTATCTAATTTGCTTCATTCTCTTGGTATCCTTTGTTGAAGGAGCAGCAATGCACCACTGGGAGCAAGCTGAAAGACAATGACAAGAGGCACATATGTGCAGCCACCAATCAGCAGCTTCTAAGCAAACAAAATAAAATAGCTAAGAAATACATTGGAAAGTTGTTTAAAATGTTATGCTCTATCTGAATCATAAAAGAAAAAATGTGGGTGTCATGTCCATAACACCTTGTTAGCTGCAACTGTTTTTCAATAGTCAGACTCCCCCCATAACTTTTCATATTTGGAGGAATAAATCTGGACTTGAGTATATAGAAGAGAGGGCTCGCCACTGACGTGTTAAACTCTCACTTGTTTGGCCTCAGCAGAAATGGTAAGATAAACTGCAAAAAGGGAGAGATGTGTGACAAGGGTTAGGCTTGTGAAGCCCACCATGTGCTCTTTCAGTCTTCAGGACTGGAAAATCCACAATGTTACTGTAAAATTACAGAAAAAGGGGTCACAGTCAACAATGAAAATATATATAATTAAAGGTACTGTATATAAAACCCAACATTGTTTCTTTCATGATTTAGATCCACATTATACAATTTTAAACAACTTTCCAATTTACTTCTATTATGAAATTTCCTTGTTTTCTTGTTATCCTTTGTTAAAAAGCAGGAAGTTAAGTTCAGGAGCGTGCACGTGTCTGCAACACTTTATGGCAGCAGTTTTGTAACAATGTTATACATTAGCCAGATCACAAGATGGCAGCACTATTTCCCTTTATGTAGTGCACGTTACCTATCTAGATATCTCTTCAACAAAGAATAACATGAGGAAAACACAAATTTGATAATAGAAGTAAATTAGAAACTTTTTAAAAATCATATTCTCTATCTGAATCGTGAAAGAAAAAAACATAATTTATGCTTACCGGATAAATTCCTTTTCGTTCCTGGCAGGGAGAGTCCACAACTTCATTCCTTACAATTGGGAAAACTATACCTAAGCTCCAGAGGACACTGAATGAATAACGGGAGGGAACAAAAAAGAGGCGGACCCTATTCTGAGGGCACCACAGCCTGCAAAACTTTTCTCCTGAAAGCTGCTTCAGCCGAAGCAAACAGATCAAACTTGTAAAATTTAGAAAAAGTGTGAAAGGAGGACCAGGTAGCCCACTTACAAATCTTATCCATAGAAGCTTTGTTCTTAAAAGCCCAGGAAGAAGCCACTGCTCTAGTGGAATGAGCCGTTATCCTTTCAGGAGGCTGTCGCCCCGCTGTCTCATAAGCTAAGCGGATGGCACTTCTCAACCAGAAATATAGGGAAGTCGTAGTAGTCTTCTGCCCCTTACGCTTCCCTGTATAGATGAAAAACAAAGAGTAAGATTGTCTGAATTTCTTAGTAGCCTGAAGATAGAACTTCAAGGCATGAACCACATCTAGATTGTGAAGTAAGTGTTCCTTTGCTGAAGAAGGATTAGGACACAAGGAAGGAACAACAATTTCTTGATTAATATTAAGATCCGACACCACCTTAGGGAAGAACCCTAGTTAAGTGTGTAAAACCACCTTATCAGCATGGAAAACAAGATAAGGGGAGTCACATTGTAAAGCATAAATCTCAGAAACTTTGTGGGCAGAGGCAATAGCCAGAAAAAAAAGAACCTTTCAAGAGAACAATTTAATGTCAACAGTATGCATAGGCTCAAAGGGAGTCTGTTGCAAAACACTAAGAACAAGATTTAGACTCCATTGCGGAGCCCCAGATCTAAACACAGGTCTGATCCTAGTCAGAGCCTTAACAAAGGACTGCACATCCGGAAGCTCAGCCAATCTCTTGTGCAGTAACACTGACAGGACCGATAACTGTCCCTTCAGGGAACTAGCAGATAGACCCTTCTTCAGTCCATCCTGGAGAAAAGATACAATTCTGGCAACCTTAACCTTATGCCAGGAAAAGCCATGCTCTTCACACCAGAACAAGTAAGTCCTCCACACTTTATGGTAGATACAATGAGTAACTGGCTTACGAGCTTGAACCAGAGTGTCGATAACACTCTCAAAGGACCCTCTCTTGGCTAAGACTAAGCGTTCAATCTCCACGCAGTCAGCCTCAGATAATCTAGATTTTGATCAATGAATGCGGATCTTTGCGACAAGGTAACCTTCACTGAGGAGATAAGGACATCCCCACCAGATCCGCAAACCACGTCCTTCGCAGCTACGATGGAGCAATCAGAATCACTGATGCTCGCTCCTGCTTGATGCGAGCCACCACACGAGGAAGAAGCGGTAATGGAGGAAAAAGAAATATGAGTCTGAACCTCCATGGTACTGATAGGGCATCTATCAATTCCGCCTGAGGATCCCTTGACCTCGACCCGTACCTGGGTAGCTTGGTATTGAGGCGGGATGCCACGAGATCTTTCTCCGGTGCCCTCCACTCGCTGCATATCTCTGCAAACACCTCGGGGTGGAGAGACCATTCCCCCGGGTGAAATAATTGCCTGCTGAGGAAGTCCGCTTCCCAGTTGTCCACACCAGGAATGTGGATCGCTGACAGCATACATCTGTGAGTCTCCGCCCACTCTAGTATCTGAGATATTTCTCTCATCGCCAAGGAACTTCTCGTTTCCCCCCCCCTCGATGGTTGATGTAGGCAACCGAGATTATATTGTCTGATCGGAATCTGATAAACTGGGACGAACCCAGAAGGGGTCAAGCCTTCAAGGCATTAAAGATTGCCCGGAGTTCCAATATATTGATCGGAAGGTAGGACTCCTCATGAGAGCACAGTCCTTGTGCCTTCTTGGCACTCCAAACGGCTCCCCAGCTGGAAATTCTTGCATCCGTAGTCTCAATCTCCCAGGATGGTCTCATGAAGCACGTGCCTTGGGACAGATGATCTGAACATGGCCACCAAGAAAGCGAGTCTCTCAACAGGTTGTCCAGCACAATCTGTTGAGACAGATCTGAATGTTCAGCCTTCTAATTGTCTCAGTATGCATAGTTGTAAGGGTCTGAGATGGAATCTGGCAAAAGGAATGATCTCCATATAGGACACCATGAGTCCGATCACCTCCATATACTGAGCCACTGAGGGATTCAAGGAGGCCTGGAGGGCAAGACATGCAGTAGTTAGCTTGCAACGTCTCTGATCTGTGAGGAATATTCTCATGGATATGGATTCTATTATTGTTCCCTAGAAAATTCACCCTTGTACTTGCAGTAAGGCGACACTTTTCCAAGTTTATCTTCCATCCATGTGATCGAAGAAGATTGAGAAGGGACTCCGAATGTTCTTCCGCTAGACGAAAATATGGTGCCTGCACCAAGATATCGTCCAGGTAAGGCGCTACTGCAATACCTCGTGTTCTGGCAACGGCTAGAAGAGCCCCCAGAACCTTCGAAAATATCCTTGGAGCAGTAGCTAGGCCAAATGGAAGAGCTATGAACTGGAAGTGCTGGTCCAGAAAGGCAAACCTCAGGAACTGAAAATGTTCCCTGTGTATCGGAACGTGAAGGTATGCATCCTTCAGGTCTATGGTGGTCAAACTGTCCTTCCTGAACCAGAGGAAGGATTGATAAAACCCCAAACCTCTTTCTGCTGTAGGTACCCGTACGCAACCTAAGAAGGCAGCTCTCTTCTCTGGTCTTGTAGACAGACTGGAGAGTAGGAATCTGCCCCTGGGCAGATGAGACTTGAATACTTTTCCTGTATCCTTGAGATACATTCTCCAGGACCCAAGAATCCTGTACATCCTGGAACCAAGCGACAGTCTGCCCCCTACTCAATCTGATCCCGGATCGGGGGCCGCGCCTTCATGCCGATTTGTTCTCGGCGGGCTTCTTAGTCTGGTTGGACTTATTCCAGGACTGAGCCGGCTTCCAAATACTATTGGGCTGCTCGGATTTGGATGAGGAATGCTGTCGTCGTAATTTGTCAGAACGAAAGGAACGAAAATCAGACATTTGCCGTTACTTAGGCCTATTTTTCTTATCCTGCGGTAGGAAGGCACCTTTCCCTCCGGTAACCATAGAAATAATGGAATCTAGCCTGGACAGAATAAAATCTTCCCCTTGAAAGGAAGAGAAAGGAGTCTGGATTTAGAAGTCATATCCGCAGACCAAGACTTCAACCAGAGAGCCTGGCGGGCTAGGACCGCAAAGCCAGAAGCCTTTGCATTTATGCAAATAATCTGCATATTCGCATCACAGATGAAGGAATTAGCAATTCTCAGAGCCTTAATTTTCTCCTGAATATCCTCGAGAAAGTCTCTACCTCAATGAGCTCCGACAGAGTGTCACACCAGTAGGTAGCTGCTCCAGCAATCGCGGCTACAGCTGCCGCCGGTTGAAATAAAAACCCTGTATGTTGAAACATATTCCTCAGAAAGGTTTCCATTTCCTTATCCATAGGCTCTCTAAAAGAAGAACTATCCTCCAGAGGGATAGTAGTATGCTTAGCCAGCGTAGAAATAGCGCCATCCACCTTAGGGATGGAGTCCCACAAATCTAATTGAGAGTCAGGGACCGGGAATAGTTTTTTAAAAGTAGACGAGGGGGAAAAAGAAGTTCCTATTCTTTCCCATTCATTACTAATAATGTTCGCCATCTTAACTGGCACAGGAAAAGTCAGAGGGACCTTCCTGTCTTCATAAACCCTGTCTAATTTAGGTATCTTAGGTTCCTCAGGGAGTGTAGCCTCTGGAACCTCTAGCTTAGACAGAACCTCCTTTAATAAAAAACGCAGATGCTCAATCTTAAATCTAAAGGAGGGTTCCTCCACTGAAGGAGGTTTAGAAACTGAAGTCTCTGACTCAGAAAGTTCACCCTCTGAAGCTACAGAGGTTAACTCATCCTCGGATAGCTGGGACATAGTAGCTAAATCCAACAAATATTTAGATGACTCTAGGTCAGGAGAACTATGTTTAACCTTTCTCTTACGTTTGCTAGAGTGAGGTAAGGCACTCAGGGCCGCAGACACCACCGATTGTAACTGTGCGGTAAAGTCTGCCAGAAAAAGACCGCCTCCAGATGGAAGATTAGTTGAGCCGCAGGGAACTGCATGTGGAGTGGGTAGTGTAGAAAGGGTAGTAATCTCTCGGGACCCAGATTCCTGAGAGGTAGACGGCTCAGAGGGGCTAGTAGCTCTATGAGTATTAGCAGGCTTGTTTCCCTTCTTAGACTTTAGAACAGTGCTAAGGCAAATAGAACAAAATTGAGCAGGCGGGCAAACCACGGTCTCCTCACAATATAAACAGGAATTATTAATCAGTACAGAAGGAGCGGAGCCTTCTAATGCAGTATCAGAGTCCTCCATAGCTAAGATATATTCACAGAAAGACAGCAAAAAGTAAACGCTTATATTCAAAAAACGGCACCTTTATAATCCCAATGGCTGGGGCACTCACCACCTCCTAGACCCAGACAGCAGTGAAAACGCTCTCCTTAGGAGTGTTGTCCCCAGCAGGATCGTAGGAAATGAAAAGACCGCACCCGGTCACGTGGAGCGTAGGACAGGACTTCTCCTGCTATGAAAAAGCAATTATGAGCTGCGCAACACTCAAAAACTAAAGTGAAAACTGTTTGTTCCAAGCCAAAAGCACACAGTCACAGTAAAGCAGTTATAAATAACACCTAGCTGTTCAAATAATCTCCCTGAAGAAGATATTAACCCTTGATCCTTCAGAGGCATAAGGGAGTCACACTGTGACCCTGTATAGAAAAAGTATATATAAAACGATCTTACCCTCCAGGATCCATGCTGTGGAACAGGCACAGCCTCTCAAGTGTGACAGTCTTGCAGCGATGCTCTGACAAGGACTTGAGTGAGTAACAGCAAGCAGTGAAACTCGTCAACACTGATTGCTCAGGAGCTGTTATGCGACAGTCTGGATGGGTTTGCAGAAAAACTTTGCCTGCATCTCCAGACTCTAACTTTTATCAATACTCTCACTGAGAGGTTGACATGATTACTTAAAACTCCAGTTCTTTCTTGAAGGGAACATACCCATTACAGGACTATCCAAATCTTCTGCCACTTCTCTGCCACCTCCTATAGTGATGAAAGACAAAGAATGACTGGAGGATAGGGGAAGTGGGAGGGATATTTAAATGGACACTGAACCCAAATGTTTTTTTCGTGATTCAGATAGAGCTTGCAATTTTAAGCAACCTTCTAATTTACTTCTATTATCAATCTTTCTTCGTTCTCAGGCTAACGTTATTTGAAAAAAAAGGCATCTAAGTTAAGGAGCCAGCCAATTTTTGGTATAGTTCCATGGACAGCACTTGTTTATTGGTACTGTCCAATCAGCAAGGACAACCCAGGATGTTCACCAAAAATGGGCAGGCATCTAAACTTACATTCTTGCTTTTCAAATAAAGATACCAAGAGAATGAAGAAAATTTGATAATAGGAGTAAATTAGAAAGTTGCTTAAAATTGCATGCTCTATCTGAATCACAAAAGAAAAAAATTGGGTTCAGTGTCCCTTTAAGCCTTTGACTGGGGTGTCTTTGCCTCCTCCTGGTGGTCAGGTGTTGTATTTTCCAACAGTAAGGAGTTAAGTTGTGGACTCTCCCTGCCTTATAGAAGGAAATTGGGTTTCATGTCCCATTAAGAATTGTATTTTACAATATCAGAGTGTTGCTGTCCCTTTAACGGACAAATATGCTATGTTTTAATGTCATTTTAATTAAGAATCTGAGGATGGGTGATTAAGTACAGTCTAATAGCTACTACTAGCAAAAATAAGCTAAAAATAGTCTGAAAAGTCTTTGACAAACAAGAAAAAAGAGACAGACACATCAATGTATATGTTTTTGCCCTCAGACATAATTATTTTTTAACCGTGTACCATGAATGCAAATCCACAACGAGTGATGTGAGTTTCCTCCCTCAGGTGACTTGCATATGATTTATTTTACACTCATTTGTAATTAAAAGGAGGTTGCTTCCTCAGTACCGCATTCTGAGGCGCAGTAATATGAGAGGTTATGGAGATTCTGTTTCTACAGCAGATTTATGTCAGCTTCAAAATAGAGCCAAGTAGATTTGAAATGTCATTTTTCCAGAGGGCTGCGCATATAAAGAGACATAAAGAATATACTTTGTACAGTGAATACAATTAAATAAATTAAATAAAATTAGCTAAATTACAAAAAAACCCACTAAATTACAGAAAATAAAAAACAAATGACAAGATATTTAAACTAATTACACCTAATCTAATAGCCCTATAAAATAAAAAAAGACCACCCAAAATAAAAAAAAAAACCCTAGCCTAAACTAAAACTACCAATGCCTTTTGCGAGGCATTGCCCCAAAGAAATCAGCTCTTTTACCTGTAAAAAAAATACAAACAACCCCCCAACAGTAAAACCCACCACCCACACAACCAACCCCCCAAATAAAACCCTAACTAAAAAAACTAAGCTCCCCATTGCCCTGAAAAGGGCATTTGGATGGGCATTGCCCTTAAAATGGCATTTAGCTCTATTGCAGCCCAAAGCCCTAACCTAAAAAATAAACCCACCTAATACACCCTTAAAAAATCCTAACACTAACCCCCGAAGATTCACTTACCGGGAGAAGTCTTCATCCAAGTGGAAAGATGTCCTCAACGAAGCCGGCAGAAGTGGTCCTCCAGATGGGCAGAAGTCTTCATCCAGATGGCATCTTCTATCTTCATCCTTCCGACGTGGAGCGGCTCCATCTTCTAGACATCCGGCGCATCCTCTTCTTTCGATGGCTAATGACGAATGAAGGTTCCTTTAAATGACGTCATCCAAGATGGCATCCCTTAGATTGAGCTTGCATTCTATTGGCTGTTCCAATCAGCCAATAGAATGCGAGCTCAATCCAATTGGCTGATTGCATCAGCCAATAGGATTTTTTCTACCTTAATTCCGATTGGCTGATAGAATTATATCAGCCAATCGGAATCTAAGGGACCCCATCTTGGATGACGTCACTTAAAGGAACATTCATTCATCGTTAGCCATCGAAAGAAGAGGATGCTCCGCGCCGGATGTCTTGAAGATGGAGCCGCTCCGCGTCGGAAGGATGAAGATAGAAGATGCCGTCTGGATGAAGACTTCTGCCCGTCTGGAGGACCACTTCTGCCTGTCTGGAGGACCACTTCTGCCGGCTTTGTTGAGGACATCTTGCCGCTTGGATGAAGACTTCTTTCGGGAAGTGAATCTTCGGGGGTTAGTGTTAGGATTTTTTTAAGGGTGTATTGGGTGGGTTTTATTTTTAGGTTAGGGCTTTGGGCAGCAATAGAGCTAAATGCCCTTTTAAGGGCAATGCCCATCCAAATGCCCTCCCAATGGGGAGCTTCGGTTTTTTTAGTTAGGGTTTTATTTGGGGGGTTGGTTGTGTGTGTTGTGGGTTTTACTGTTGGGGGGGGGGTGTATTTTTTTACAGGTAAAAGATTCGATTTCTTTGGGGCAATACCCCGCAAAAGGCCCTTTTAAGGGCTATTGATAGTTTAGTTTAGGCTAGGGTTTTTTTATTTTGGGGGGCTTTTTTATTTTGATAGGGCTCTTAGATTAGGTGTAATTAGTTTAAATATCTTGTAATTTGTTTTTTATTTTCTGTAATTTAGTGTTTGTTTGTTTTTGTAATTTAGCTAATTGTATTTAATTTATTTAATTGTATTTAATTTAGGTAAGTTATTTAATTGTAGTGTAGTGTTAGGTAAATTTGTATTTATTTTAGCTAGGTAGTTATTAAATAGTTCATAACTATTTAGTAACTATTCTACCTAGTTAAAATAAATACAAACTTGCCTGTAAAATAAAAATAAACCCTAAGCTAGCTACAATGTAACTATTAGTTATATTGTAGCTAGCTTAGGGTTTATTTTACAGGTATTTAGTTTTAAATAGGAATAATTTAGTTAATGTTAGGAATTTTATTTAGATTTATTTAAATTATATTTAAGTTAGTGGGTGTTAGGGTTAGGGATTTAGGCTTAGGGATTAATAAATGTAGAATAGTGGCGGCGAACTTGGGGGCGGCATATTAGGGGTTAATAACTGTAGGTAGGTTGCGGCGACATTGGGGGAGGGAGATTAGGGGTTAAAAAATATAATGTAGGTGTTGGCGATGTTGGGGGCAGCAGATTAGGGGTTCATAAGTATAATGTAGGTGTCCAGAGTGGCAGATTAGAGGTTAATAAATATAATGTAGGTGTCGGCGATGTCAGGTGCGGCAGATTAGGGGTTAATAAGTGTAAGATTAGGGGTGTTTAGACTCGGGGTTCATGTTAGGGTGTTAGGTGTAAACATAACTTTAGTTTCCCATAGGAATCAATGGGGCTGCGTTACTGAGCTTTACGCTGCTTTTTTGCAGGTGTTAGACTTTTTCTCAGCCGGCTCTCCCCATTGATGTCTATGGGGAAATCGTGCACGAGCACGTACAACCAGCAGTATTGGAGTGTGGTATGGAGCTCAATTTTGCTCTACGCTCACTTCTTGCCTGTTAACGCCGGGTTTGTAAAGACCTGTAATACCAGCGCTGCAGGGAAGTGAACGGTGAGAAAAAACTGCACGTTAGCACCGCACAGCTCATAACGCAAAACTCGTAATCTACCCGCTTGTATTTAAACCTCTGCAGATTGCCCCTTATTTCAGTGCTTTTTGCAAACTTGCATTTTAGCCAATCAGTACCCTCTCATAAGTAACCCACGGGCGTGAGCACAATGTTATCTATATGGCACACATGAACTAACTCCTTCCAGCTGTGAAAAACTGTCAAATGCATTGAGATAATTAGAATATAAGCCTACCTAGGTTTAGCTTTCAACTAAGAATATCAAGAGAACAAAGCAAATTTGATAATAAAAGTGAATTGGAAAGTTGTTTAAAATTGCATTCCCTATATGAATCATGAAAGTTTACTTTTGACTTTACTGTCCCTTTAAATATAACATTTATGAGTAAAATAACAAGAATGATTGCCTTATTCATCAAGAAGAACAATTGTCATGTAGAAGTAAAAATTAAAAATGCGCATGGTATTTTAAGACACTTTTCAATTTACATCTATTATCATAATTGACTTTGCTCTCTTGGTATCCTTTGTTGTAAAGCATACCTAGGTAGGCTTAGGAGAAGAAAAGTGGTACTGGCAGCTAACTGCTGATTGGTGACTGTACATATATACCTCTTGTTATTGGATCAGCAAGATACTAGTAGTGGATTCTGCTCTGGGGCTGCGTGTGTTAAAGGGACACTGAACCCAAATGTTTTTATTTTATGATTCAGATAGAGCATGTAATTTTAAGCAACTTTCTAATTTACTCCTATTATCAAATTTTCTTCATTCTCTTGGTATCTTTATTTGAAAAGCAAGAATGTAAGTTTAGATGCCGGACCATTTTTGGTGAACAACCTGGGTTGTCCTTGCTGATTGGTGGATAAATTCATCGACCAGCGTCTGAACCAAAAAAAAAGTTTAGATGCCTTCTTTTTCAAATAAAGATAGTAAGAGAATGAAGAAAGTTTGATAATAGGAGTAAATTAGAACGTTGCTTAAAATTGCATGCTCTATCTGAATCACGAAAGAAAAAAATTGGGTTCAGTGACCCTTTAAACACATAGTTATAGCATTTTTTTGTACTTTTATGTCTGGTTAATGGACAAGCAGAACCCTAGACCAGTGTTTGTCTCTCTTCAGGACACCAGAATGGACCACAATTACGATATCTCTGCTGCGAGACAACCAAACCAGCTGGTGCAGGACTTATCTACCTGATCTGACGTTGATTGCTCATGGCTCATCAAATTCTGGCCTGTTGGGGTGTAATGAGTAATGCAGCTTGCCATAAAGTAAGGCCAAGCAAATTTCAAAGGGCCAAATTCTCTAATGCTCTCTGTTCTGGGGAGATTCTATAAAATGTCTTGCCAGTAATACAAGGTTTTTCATTGACTGTTTTAAAGGCACTTTTTACCTTGGGAACTGTCAGCCAGATTACGAGCTTTGCGTTATTTTCACCGTTCACCTTTAATAGCGCTGCTATTACAGGTTTGCAAAAAAACGGCTTGTGCGGGCGATATGGTTGCATTGAGCTCCATACCGCACCCAAATACAAGCGGTGTTTTGACGTCCCCATAGACATCAATAGGGAGAGCCGGTTAAAAAAAAAGCCTAACACCTGCAATCGCGAACGCAGCCCCATTGATGTCTATGGGGAAAAAAAAATTATGTTTAAACCTAACACCCTAACATAAACCCTGAGTCTAAACCCCCCTAATCTGCTGCCCCTGACATCGCCGACACCTACATTACACTTATTAACCCCTAATCTGCCGCCCCAAATGTCGTCGACACCTACATTGCACTTATTAACCCCTAATCTGCCGCCCCCTATGTGGCCGCCACCTTCCTACACTTATTAACCCCTAATATGCCGCCCCAACGTCGCCGCCACCTACATAAATTTATTAACCCCTAATCTGCCGCCCCCAATGTCACCGCCGCCACTAAAGTTATTAACCCCTAAACCTCTGGCCTCCCACATCACTAACACTAAATAAATATATTAACCTCTAAACCTAACCCTAACATAACCCTAACCCTAACACCCCTAACTTTAACATAATTAAAATAATTCTAAATAAAACCTACTATTAATAACTAAATAATTCCTATTTAAAACTAAATACTTACCTGTAAAATAAACCCTAAGCTAGCTACAATATAACTAATAGTTACATTGTAGCTATCTTAGGTTTTATTTTTATTTCACAGCTAAGTTTGTATTTATTTTAACTAGGTAGAATAGTTAGTAAATAGTTATTAACTATTTACTAGCTACCTAGCTAAAATAAATACAAATTTACCTGTAAAATAAAACCTAACCTGCCTTAAACTAAAACTTAACATTACAATAAAATAAAATACATTAAATTAACAAAATACAATTATCTAAAGTACAAAAAATAAACACTAAATTACACAAAATAAAAAAGAAATTATGAAAAATAAAAATAATTACTCCTAATCTAATAGCCCTATCAAAATAAAAAAGCTCCCCCCAAAATAAAAAAAAAATACAAACAACCCCCCAACAGTAAAACCCACCACCCACACAACCAACCCAAATAAAATCCAATCTAAATAAACCTAAGCTCCCCATTGCCCTGAAAAGGGCATTTGGATGGGCATTGCCATTAAAAGGGCATTTAGCTCTTTTACATTGCCCAAAACCCTAAGCTAAAAATAAAACCCACCCAATAAACCATTAAAAAAAACTAACACTAACCCCCGACGATCAGTTTTTGAAGACCGGACATCCAAGCTGGCAGAAGTCTTCATCCAAGCGGGCAGAAATCTTTATCCGGACGGTATCTTCTACCTTCATCCATCCGGCGCGGAGCGGGTCCATCTTCAAGACATCCGGCACGGAGCATCCTCTTCTTTGATGGCTATTGAAGAATGAAGCTTCCCTTTAAATGACGTCATCCAAGATGGCGTCCCTTACATTTCGATTGGCTGATAGAATTCTATCAGCCAATAGGAATTAAGGGGGGGAAAATCCTACTGGCTGTTGCAATTAGCCAATAGAATTGAGCTTGCATTCTATTGGCTATTCCAATCAGCCAATAGAATGCTAGCTCAATCCTATTGGCTGATTGGATCAGCCAATAGGATGAAAGCTCAATCCTATTTTTTTTATTTTTTAGCTTAGGGTTTTGGGCAATGTAAAAGAGCTAAATGCCCTTTAAAGTGTCAGTAAACCTAAAATATAATGTTATATAATGTCTGACAGCAGGAGCGAGCTGCACTTAGTGTTATGGTGCGGTCGGGCCGGGCTTTGACTATACAGCTGGCCCGATGCGCTGTGTAATAAAAACAGACTCGCTCAGAAGAGCACAGAGAGCGGGTCTGAAAAACTGACATATTTTTAAAAAATTAAAAGGGAATATTAAGTTTTATAACGATAGCACTAATATAATGTTATATTATATAACATTATATTTTAGGTTTACTGTCCCTTTAAGGGCAATGCCCATCCAAATGCTAGGCTAGGGTTTTTTTATTTTGGGGGGCTTTTTTATTTTGATAGGGCTATTAGATTAGGAGTAATTAGTTTTTATTTTTGATCATTTCTTTTTTTTATTTTGTGTAATTTAGTGTTTATTATTTTTTGTACTTTAGATAATTGTATTTTGTTAATTTAATTTATTTAATTTTATTGTAATGTTAGGTTTTAGTGTAAGGCAGGTTAGGTTTTATTTTACAGGTAAATTTGTATTTATTTTAACTAGGTAGCTAGTAAATAGTTAATAACTATTTACTAACTAGTCTACCTAGTTAAACTAAATACAAAGCTGTGAAATAAAAATAAAACCTAAGATAGCTACAATGTAACTATTAGTTATATTGTAGCTAGTTAAGGGTTTATTTTACAGGTAAGTATGTGTTAAGTTTTGAATAGGAATTATTTAGTTATTAATAGTAAGTTTTATTTCGATTTATTTTAATTATATTTAAGTTAGGGGGTGTTAGAGGTTTGGTTTAGGGATTAATAGGTTTATTATAGCGGCGGAGTGGGCGGACGGCAGATTAGGGGTTAATTATATTTAAATAGTGTTTTTGATGCGGAAGGGCGGCGGTTTAGAGGTTACTAATTTTATTATAGTGGCGATGATGTCGGGGAGCGGCGGAATAGGGGTTAATACATTTTTTAAGTGGCGATGATGTCCGGAGCGGCAGATTAGGGGTTAATTATTTTATTTTAGTGTTTGCGATGCAGGAGGGCCTCGGTTTAGGGGTTAATAGGTAGTTTATGGGTGTTAGTGCACTTTGTAACATAAAACTCATAACTACTGACTAGATGGCGGTACGGATCTTGTCGGTATAGGGTGTACCACTCAATTTTTGGCCTCCCAGGCAAAACTCGTAATACCGGCGCTATGGAAGTCCCATTGAAAAAGTGCGATACTGACGTTGCGTGACGGCTAAAAAAGTGTGCGGTACACCTATACCTACAAGACTTGTAATAGCAGCGGTAGGGAAAAAACATAATTTATGCTTACCTGATAAATTTATTTCTCTTGTAGTGTATCCAGACCAGTCCACGGATCATCCATTACTTGTGGGATATATTCCCTTCCCAACAGGAAGTTGCAAGAGGATCACCCACAGCAGAGCTGCTATATAGCTCCTCCCCTCACATGTCATATCCAGTCATTCGACCGAAACAAGACAAGAAAGGAGAAACCATAGGGTGCAGTGGTGACTGTAGTTTAATTAAAAATTTAGACCTGCCTTAAAAGACAGGGCGGGCCGTGGACTGGATACACTACAAGAGAAATAAATTTATCAGGTAAGCATAAATTATGTTTTCTCTTGTTAAGTGTATCCAGTCCACGGATCATCCATTACTTGTGGGATACCAATACCAAAGCTTAAGTACACGGATGATGGGAGGGACAAGGCAGGAACTTAAACGGAAGGAACCACTGCCTGTAGAACCTTTCTCCCAAAAACAGCCTCCGAAGAAGCAAAAGTGTCAAATTTGTAAAATTTTGAAAAAGTGTGAAGTGAAGACCAAGTTGCAGCATTGCAAATCTGTTCAACAGAGGCCTCATTCTTAAAGGCCCAGGTGGAAGCCACAGCTCTAGTGGAATGAGCTGTAATCCTTTCAGGGGGCTGCTGTCCAGCAGTCTCATAGGCTAAGCGTATTATGCTTCGAAGCCAAAAGGAGAGAGAGGTTGCCGAAGCTTTTTGACCTCTCCTCTGTCCAGAATAAACGACAAACAGGGCAGATGTTTGACGAAAATCTTTAGTTGCCTGCAAGTAGAACTTCAAGGCACGGACTACCTCCAGATTATGCAAAAGACGTTCCTTCTTTGAAGAAGGATTAGGGCACAATGATGGGACAACAATCTCTTGATTGATATTCCTGTTAGAAACCACCTTAGGTAAAAACCCAGGTTTAGTACGCAGAACTACCTTGTCTGAATGGAAAATCAGATAAGGAGAATCACAATGTAAGGCAGATAACTCCGAGACTCTTCGAGCTGAGGAAATAGCTATCAAAAACAGAACTTTCCAAGATAAAAGTTTAATATCAATGGAATGAAGGGGTTCAAACGGAACTCCTTGAAGAACCTTAAGAACCAAGTTTAAGCTCCACGGAGGAGCAACAGTTTTAAACACAGGCTTAATCCTAGCCAAAGCCTGACAAAAAGCCTGGACGTCTGGAACTTCTGCCAGACGCTTGTGCAAAAGAATAGACAGAGCAGAAATCTGTCCCTTTAACGAACTCGCTGATAAGCCTTTTTCCAAACCCTCTTGGAGAAAGGACAATATCCTAGGAATCCTAACCTTACTCCATGAGTAACTCTTGGATTCGCACCAATACAGGTATTTACGCCATATCTTATGGTAGATTTTCCTGGTAACAGGCTTTCGTGCCTGTATTAAGGTATCAATAACTGACTCGGAGAAGCCACGCTTTGATAGGATCAAGCGATCAATCTCCATGCAGTCAGTCTCAGAGAAATTAGATTTGGATGATTGAAAGGACCTTGTATTAGAAGGTCTTGTCTCAGAGGTAGAGTCCATGGTGGACAGGACGACATGTCCACTAGGTCTGAATACCAGGTCCTGCGTGGCCACGCAGGCGCTATCAGAATCACCAATGCTCTCTCCTGTTTGACCTTGGCAATCAGTCGAGGCAGCAGAGGAAACGGTGGAAACACATAAGCCATGTTGAAGAACCAAGGAGCTGCTAGAGCATCTATCAGCGTTGCTCCCGGGTCCCTGGACCTGGATCCGTAACGAGGAAGTTTGGCGTTCTGGCGAGACGCCATGAGATCCAGTTCTGGTTTGCCCCAACGATAGACCAGTTGAGCAAACACCTCCGGATGGAGTTCCCACTCCCCCGGATGAAAAGTCTGACGACTTAGAAAGTCCGCCTCCCAGTTCTCCACGCCTGGGATGTGGATCGCTGACAAGTGGCAGGAGTGAGACTCTGCCCAGCGAATTATCTTGGAGACTTCTAACATCGCTAGTGAGCTCCTGGTTCCCCCTTGATGGTTGATGTAAGCCACAGTCGTGATGTTGTCCGACTGGAATCTGATGAACCTCAGTGTTGCTAACTGAGGCCAAGCTAGAAGAGCATTGAATATTGCTCTTAACTCCAGAATATTTATTGGGAGGAATTTCTCCTCCTGAGTCCACGATCCCTGAGCCTTCAGGGAATTCCAGACTGCGCCCCAGCCTAGAAGGCTGGCATCTGTTGTTACAATCGTCCAATCTGGCCTGCGAAAGGTCATACCCTTGGACAGATGGACCCGAGATAGCCACCAGAGAAGAGAATCTCTGGTCTCTTGATCCAAATTTAGTAGAGGTGACAAATCTGAGTAATCCCCATTCCACTGACCTAGCATGCACAATTGCAGCGGTCTGAGATGCAGGTGCGCAAATGGCACTATGTCCATTGCCGCTACCATTAAGCCGATTACTTCCATGCACTGAGCCACTGACAGGCGTGGAATGGAATGAAGGACACTGCAAGCATTTAAAAGTTTTGATAACCTGGCCTCCGTCAGGTAAATTTTCATTTCTACAGAATCTATCAGAGTCCCTAGGAAGGAGACTCTTGTGAGTGGTGATAGAGAACTCTTTTCCATGTTCACCTTCCACCCATGCAACCTCAGAAATGCCAGAACTATCTCTGTATGAGACTTGGCAATTTGAAAGCTTGACGCCTGTATCAGGATGTCGTCTAGATACGGAGCCACCGCTATGCCTCGCGGTCTTAGAACCGCCAGAAGTGAGCCCAGAACCTTTGTAAAGATTCTCGGGGCCGTAGCCAACCCGAAGGGGAGAGCTACAAATTGGTAATGCCTGTCTAGAAAGGCAAATCTTAGGAACCGATGATGATCTTTGTGAATTGGTATGTGAAGGTAGGCATCCTTTAAGTTCACTGTGGTCATGTACTGACCCTCTTGGATCATGGGCAGGATGGTCCGAATAGTTTCCATTTTGAATGATGGAACTCTTAGGAATTTGTTTAAGATCTTTAGGTCCAAAATTGGTCTGAAGGAACCCTCTTTCTTGGGAACCACGAACAGATTTGAATAAAATCCCTGTCCTTGTTCCGTCCGCGGAACTGGGTGGATTACCCCCATTACTAGGAGGTCTTGTACACAGCGTAGGAATGCCTCTTTCTTTATCTGGTTTTCTGATAATCTTGAAAGATGAAATCTCCCTTGAGGAGGAGAAGCCTTGAAGTCCAGAAGATATCCCTGAGATATGATCTCCAACGCCCAGGGATCCTGGACATCTCTTGCCCACGCCTGGGCGAAGAGAGAAAGTCTGCCCCCCACTAGATCCGTTTCCGGATAGGGGGCCGTTCCTTCATGCTGTCTTGGGGGCAGTAGCAGGTTTTCTGGCCTGCTTGCCCTTGTTCCAGGACTGGTTAGGTTTCCAGGCCTGTCTGAAATGAGCAACAGTTCTTTCCTGTATTGGAGCGGAGAAAGTTGATGCTGCTCCTGCCTTGAAATTTCGAAAGGCACGAAAATTAGACTGTTTGGCCTTTGATTTGGCCCTGTCCTGAGGAAGGGTATGCCCCTTACCTCCAGTAATGTCAGCAATAATTTCCTTCAAGCCGGGCCCGAATAAGGTCAGCCCCTTGAAAGGAATATTAAGTAATTTAGATTTAGAATTCACGTCAGCTGACCAGGATTTAAGCCATAGCGCCCTCCGCGCCTGGATGGCGAATCCGGAGTTCTTAGCCGTTAGTTTAGTCAAATGTACAATGGCATCAGAAACAAATGAGTTAGCTAGCTTAAGTGATTTAAGCTTGTCCATAATTTCATCCAATGGAGCTGTGTGAATGGCCTCTTCCAGAGACTCAAACCAGAATGCCGCAGCAGCAGTGACAGGCGCAATGCATGCAAGGGGCTGCAGGATAAAACCTTGTTGAACAAACATTTTCTTAAGGTAACCTTCCAATTTTTTATCCATTGGATCCGAAAAAGCACAACTATCCTCAACTGGGATAGTGGTACGCTTTGCTAAAGTAGAAACTGCTCCCTCCAGTTAGGGACCGTCTGCCATAAGTCCCGTATAGTGGCGTCTATTGGAAACATTTTTCTAAATATAGGAGGTGGGGAAAAGGGCACACCGGGTCTATCCCACTCCTTGCTAATAATTTCTGTAAGCCTTTTAGGTATAGGGAAAACATCAGTACACACCGGTACCGCATAGTATCTATCCAGCCTACACAATTTCTCTGGAATTGCAACTGTGTTACAGTCGTTCAGAGCAGCTAAAACCTCCCCAAGCAATACACGGAGGTTCTCAAGCTTAAATTTAAAATTAGAGATCTCTGAATCAGGTTTCCCCGGATCAGATCCGTCACCCACAGAATGAAGCTCTCCGTCCTCATGTTCTGCAAACTGTGACGCAGTATCAGACATGGCTCTTACAGCACCAGCGCGCTCTGCATCTCTCCTAATCCCAGAGCTATCGCGCTTGCCTCTCAATTCTGGCAATCTAGATAATACTTCTGACAGGGTATTATTCATGATTGTAGCCATGTCCTGTAAAGTAATTGCTATGGGCGTCTCTGATGTACTTGGCGCCATAATAGCATGCACCCCCTGAGCGGGAGGCGAAGGTACTGACACGTGAGGAGAGTTAGTCGGCATAACTTCCCCCTCGTCGTCTGGTGATAATTCTTTTATAGATAAAGACTGACCTTTATTATTTAAAGTGAAATCAATACATTTAGTACACATATTCCTATGGGGCTCCACACTGGCTTTCAAACATAATGAACAAGTAGATTCATCTATGTCAGACATGTTTAAACAGACTAGCAATAAGACTGGCAAGCTTGAAAAACACTTCACAATAAATTTACAAGCAATATAAAAAACGTTACTGCGCCTTTAAGAAGCACAAAACCTGTCTCAGGTTGAAATAACAATGAACCAAAGCAGTTATACCAACCAAATTTTCACAGTAAATGTATTAAGTTAGCAGAGCATTGCACTCACTTGGAAATGGATTAACCCCTTAATACCCAAAACGGATAAACAATAGAAAAAAACGTTTTTTTTAACACAGTCAAACACACTGTCACAGCTCTGCTGTGACTGATTACCTCCCTCAATATGACTTTTGAAGCCTTTTGAGCCCTCTATAGAAGTCCTGGATCATGCAGGAAGAAGCAGGAAGTCTGAGTCTGAATTTTTACTGCGCAAAAAAAGCGCTAAAATAGGCCCCTCCCACTCATATTACAACAGTGGGAAGCCTCAGTTAACTGTTTCTATGCAGAAAAATTATGCCCCAATAAGTTTTATCACCAATGTACGTTAAAAAACGATTAAACATGCCAGCAAACGTTTTAAAACACATTTTTTAAAGAGTATATATCTCTATTAATAAGCCTGATACCAGTCGCTTTCACTGCATTTAAGGCTTTACTTACATTACTTCGGTATCAGCAGCATTTTCTTAGTCAATTCCATTCCTTAGAAAAATATTTTACTGCACATACCTTAGTTGCAGGAAAACCTGCACGCCATTCCCTCTCTGAAGTTACCTCACTCCTCAGAATGTGTGAGAACAGCAAGTGGATCTTAGTTACTTCTGCTAAGATCATAGAAAACGCAGGCAGATTCTTCTTCCAAATACTGCCTGAGAAAAAACAGCACACTCCGGTGCCATTTAAAAATAACAAACTTTTGATTGAAGAAATAAACTAAGTATAAAACACCACAGTCCTCTCACGACCTCCATCTATGTTGAGGGTTGCAAGAGAATGACTGGATATGACATGTGAGGGGAGGAGCTATATAGCAGCTCTGCTGTGGGTGATCCTCTTGCAACTTCCTGTTGGGAAGGGAATATATCCCACAAGTAATGGATGATCCGTGGACTGGATACACTTAACAAGAGAAAGCAGCGTTATACTCATAACGCAAAACTCATAATCTAGCTGTGTGTATCTTATTAAAGAACCACTAAACACAAATGGTAAATTACATGATTTTGAACCTTCATATCTGAGAATAATTTTGCAATGAAAACTGCAGCTTCATTTTGTCAAATGAGTATATTATTTTATGTTTATCCATTTCACTGATTTCCCTGTCCCCCAGAAAAAAAGAACCCCTGCTCTAATAACAAACTAATATTCAGATCTAGCACAAACTCTGTCTGCACATGTGCAGTTGAGAGAGACTGGGGAAGCCTGCCCTTATCTCTTCCCTTAATGTGGTTTAGCACTGATTCAACTTAGTTACTATTGCAAATAATGCTTCTCCTATCATGATGATTAATGATGCTAAACTGATAATCTACCTTATACAAACGTGACTGCTGAGAATACTAGTGGGGGGGGGGGTGAAGTAAACAAAAGCTTACATAAATTGACTAAAATTATTAACCTAAACCTCCCTGGGAGAAAGTGAAACAAATACAATTTTAGATGTATTTTACAGCAAAAGGCATCAACATAAATAATGAATGTATATTGCAATAATGTTTCAATGTCAATGGTCCTTTAAGGGGAGTTCACTAATATGTTTTATGTCAAGGAGAGACACTTACTTTACAATATAGTGCTCAGTAAAATAAGCTGATGACTTCTCTACATGCTGGTGAGTTTTTGAGAATCGGGCCCTAAATGAAATTAAAAGACCACCTTTGGATTTTGAAGTTTATATAACTTTTCTATAATAATCTTCTTGTGAGATTTACACTGAATTGTGCTGAAGAGAACAATCAATGCTGCAGGATTAAAATTCAAGTCCCATAACTAATCCTGTAGACCAATTTCCTAACATTTAGATCAATATTTCAGAATCCTTAAGGGCAGCATATACATTTATGGATATAAGACAAACAAATAACATATTTACACAGGGCAAGGTAGGTGGTAGGGCGCTATTCTGTCCTCTTCTACTGAGATGTGATTACCTCAAACTACATAAGCTTACTTCTGTTTTTTTCTGGAGCCTCAAAAACTATGGCATATATTGTTAGTTCTGCATGTGGCCCTTGGGTCATCAGTTGGCCACACCTGCTATAGACGAGGCTGTCTTGAGCACAAGATCCTCCCCATGTTTAATTTGTTTGATTAAACTGATATGAATCTGTATTTCTATCATAATGTAACTTTACTCAGCGGTGCAGAATTCAGTAGCAATTTACAAATAAAAAATAATAATTAAAGGGACACTGAGCCCAAACTTTTTTTTCATAATTCAGATAGAGCATGCAATTTTAAGCAACTTTCTAACGGCTAGATTTAGAGTTGGGCGGTAGCCGTGAAAACCAGCGTTAGAGGCTCCTAACGCTGTTTTTTTACCGCCCTCTGGTATTTGGAGTCAGTCAGGAAAGGCTCACTTTGCAGCCGCGACTTTTCCATACCGCAGATCCCCTTACGTCAATTGCGTATCCTATCTTTCAATGGGATCTTTCTAATGCCGGTATTTAGAGTCGTGGCTGAAGTGAGCGTTAGAAATCTAACGACAAAACGCCAGCCGCAGAAAAAACCCAGGAGTTAAGAGCTTTCTGGGCTAACGCCGGTTTATAAAGCTCTTAACTACTGTGCTCTAAAGTACACTAACACCCATAAACTACCTATGTACCCCTAAACCGAGGTCCCCCCACATCGCCGCCACTCTATTAAATTTTTTAACCCCTAATCTGCCGCTCCGTACACCGCCGCCAGCTAAATTATCCCTATGTACCACTAATCTGCTGCCCCTAATACCGCCGAACCCTATATTATATTTATTAACCCCTAATCTGCCCCCCCCAACGTCGCCGCCACCTACCTACACTTATTAACCCCTAATCTGCCGAGCGGACCGCACCGCTATTATAATAAAGTTATTAACCCCTAATCCGCCTCACTCCCGCCTCAATAACCCTATAATAAATAGTATTAACCCCTAATCTGCCCTCCCTAACATCGCCGACACCTAACTTCAAACATTAACCCCTAATCTGCCGACCGGAGCTCACCGCTATTCTAATAAATTTTTTAACCCCTAAAGCCAATTCTAACCCTAACCCTAACACCCCCCTAAGTTAAATATAATTTAAATCTAACAAAATAAATTAACTCTTATTAAATAAATTATTCCTATTTAAAGCTAAATACTTACCTGTAAAATAAACCCTAATATAGCTACAATATAAATTATAATTATATTGTAGCTATTTTAGGATTAATATTTATTTTACAGGCAACTTTGTAATTATATTAACCAGGTACAATAGCTATTAAACAGTTAATAACTATTTAATAGTTACCTAGTTAAAATAATTACAAAATTACCTGTAAAATAAATCCTAACCTAAGTTACAATTAAACCTAACACTACACTATCAATAAATTAATTAAAT
Organism: Bombina bombina; assembly: GCF_027579735.1. Classification (NCBI taxonomy): domain Eukaryota; kingdom Metazoa; phylum Chordata; class Amphibia; order Anura; family Bombinatoridae; genus Bombina; species Bombina bombina. Next base: position 1,097,086,454 of record NC_069504.1, on the reverse strand, counting down.
ACAATACCTACAAATAAATATAATTAAATAAACTAACTAAAGTACAAAAAATAAAAAAGAACTAAGTTACAAAAAATAAAAAAATATTTACAAACATTAGAAAAATATTACAATTTTAAACTAATTACACCTACTCTAAGCCCCCTAATAAAATAACAAAGCCCCCCAAAATAAAAAAATGCCCTACCCTATTCTATATTAAAAAAGTTCGCTCTTTTACCTTACCAGCCCTGAAAAGGGCCCTTTGCGGGGCATGCCCCAAAGAATTCAGCTATTTTGCCTGTAAAAAAAAAACATACAATACCCCCCCCCCAACATTACAACCCACCACCCACATACCCCTAATCTAACCCAAACCCCCCTTAAATAAAACTAACACTAAGCCCCTGAAGATCTCCCTACCTTGTCTTCACCTCACCGGGTTCACCGATCAGTCCAGAAGAGGGTCCGAAGTCTTGATCCAAGCGGCGGCTGAAGAAATCCATCATCGGGCTGAAGTCGGAAGTCCATCATCGGGATGAAGTCTTCTATCAAGCCGCATCTTCAATCTTCTTTCTTCCGGAGCGGAGCCATCTTCTTCCCAGCCGACGCGGATCCAACCTCTTCAAGCGACGCCTACTCGCCGAATGACGGTTCCTTTAAATGACGTCATCCAAGATGGCGTCCCTCGAATTCCGATTGGCTGATAGGATTCTATCAGCCAATCGGAATTAAGGTAGGAATATTCTGATTGGCTGATGGAATCAGCCAATCAGATTCAAGTTCAATCCGATTGGCTGATCCAATCAGCCAATCAGATTGAGCTCGCATTCTATTGGCTGTTCCGATCAGCCAATAGAATGCAAGCTCAATCTGATTGGCTGATTCCATCAGCCAATCAGAATTTTCCTACCTTAATTCCGATTGGCTGATAGAATCCTATCAGCCAATCGGAATTCGAGGGACGCCATCTTGGATGACGTCATTTAAAGGAACCGTCATTCGGCGAGTAGGCGTCGCTTGAAGAGGTTGGATCCCCGTCGGCTGGGAAGAAGATGGCTCCGCTCCGGAAGAAAGAAGATTGAAGATGCGGCTTGATAGAAGACTTCATCCAGATGATGGACTTCCGACTTCAGCCCGATGATGGAGTTCTTCAGCCGCCGCTTGGATCAAGACTTCGGACCCTCTTCTGGACCGATCGGTGAACCCGGTGAGGTGAAGACAAGGTAGGGAGATCTTCAGGGGCTTAGTGTTAGGTTTATTTAAGGGGGGTTTGGGTTAGATTAGGGGTATGTGGGTGGTGGGTTGTAATGTTGGGGGGGGGTATTGTATGTTTTTTTTTTTACAGGCAAAAGAGCTGAATTCTTTGGGGCATGCCCCGCAAAGGGCCCTTTTCAGGGCTGGTAAGGTAAAAGAGCTTTGAACTTTTTTAATTTAGAATAGGGTAGGGCATTTTTTTTATTTTGGGGGGCTTTGTTATTTTATTAGGGGGCTTAGAGTAGGTGTAATTAGTTTAAAATTGTTGTAATATTTTTCTAATGTTTGTAAATATTTTTTTATTTTTTGTAACTTAGTTCTTTTTTATTTTTTGTACTTTAGTTAGTTTATTTAATTGTAGTTATTTGTAGGTATTGTATTTAATTAATTTATTGATAGTGTAGTGTTAGGTTTAATTGTAGATAATTGTAGGTATTTTATTTAATTAATTTATTGATAGTGTAGTGTTAGGTTTAATTGTAACTTAGGTTAGGATTTATTTTCCAGGTAATTTTGTAATTATTTTAACTAGGTAACTATTAAATAGTTATTAACTATTTAATAGCTATTGTACCTGGTTAAAATAAATACAAAGTTGCCTGTAAAATAAATATTAATCCTAAAATAGCTACAATATAATTATAATTTATATTGTAGCTATATTAGGGTTTATTTTACAGGTAAGTATTTAGCTTTAAATAGGAATAAGTTATTTAATAATAGTTAATTTATTTCGTTAGATTTAAATTATATTTAACTTAGGGGGGTGTTAGGGTTAGACTTAGCTTTAGGGGTTAAAATTTTTTATTAGAATAGCGGTGAGCTCCGGTCGGCAGATTAGGGGTTAATGTTTGAAATTAGGTGTCGGCGATGTTAGGGAGGGCAGATTAGGGGTTAATACTATTTATTATAGGGTTATTGAGGCGGGAGTGAGGCGGATTAGGGGTTAATAACTTTATTATAGTAGCGGTGCGGTTTGGTCGGCAGATTAGGGGTTAATTATTGTAGGTAGGTGGAGGCGACGTTGTGGGGGGCAGATTAGGGGTTAATAAATATAATATAGGGGTCGGCGGTGTTAGGGGCATCAGATTAGGGGTACATAGGGATAATGTAGGTAGCGGCGGTTTACGGAGCGGCAGATTAGGGGTTAAAAAAAATATGCAGGTGTCAGCGATAGCGGGGGCGGCAGAATAGGGGTTAATAAGTGTAAGGTTTAGGGGTGTTTAGACTCGGGGTACATGTTAGAGTGTTAGGTGCAGACGTAGGAAGTGTTTCCCCATAGAAAACAATGGGTCTGCGTTAGGAGCTGAACGCTGCTTTTTTGCAGGTGTTAGGTTTTTTTCAGCTCAAATGGCCCCATTGTTTTCTATGGGGGAATCGTGCACAAGCACGTTTTTGAAGCTGGCCGCGTCCGTAAGCACCGCTGGAATTTAGAGTTGCAGTGGCGTTAAATTATGCTCTACGCTCCCATTTTGGAGCCTAACGCACTGAAAACCCAGTCATTCTGTGAACTCTAAATACCAGCGGTATTTAAAAGGTGCGGGGGGGGGAAAAGCACACGTAGCTAACGCACCCCTTTGGCCGCAGAACTCTAAATCTAGCCGTAATTTACTCCTATTATCAATTTTTCTTCGTTCTCTTGCTATCTTTATTTAAAAAGCAGGAATATAAATCTTAGCAGCCAGACCATTTTAGGTTCAACACCATGGATAGCACTTGCTTATTGGAGGCTTACATTTAACCACCAATAAGCAAGCATAACCCAGGTTCTCAACCAAAAATGGGCCAGCTCCTATGCATCCCATTCCTGCTTTTTAAATAAAGATAGCAAGAGAATGAAGAAAAATTGATAATAGAAGTAAATCAGAAAGTTGCTTAAAACTGCCTGCTCTATCTGAATCATGAAAGAAAAAAATTGGGTTTAGTGTCCCTTTAAAGTGGCATGAAACCCAACAAAATTATTTTATGATTCAAAAAGAGCATGTGATTTTAAGCAACTTTCCAATTTACTTATATTATCTAATTTGCGTCATTATCTTGGTATAGTTATTTGAAATGGACATCTAGGTAGCATCAGAAAGAGCAAAGCATTAATGGGAGCTAGCTGCTAGGTGGTAGCTGTACAAAAATGCCTCTTTTCATTGGTTCACAAGATGTGTTCAGCTATCTCCCAGTACTGCATAGCTGCTCCTTCAACAAAGAATGTCAAGAGAATGAACCAAATGCTATAATAGAAGTAAAACAGATAGTTGTTACAATGACATGCTCTATCTGAATCATAAGAGACACATTTTACGTTTCATGTCCCTTTAAAGACAGAGATACGGAAATTGTCTAGAGTTGTAACCTCAGCCATGTGCTTTCCTGGACAGTTATGAGTTACACATGCTGCAGTGTGTGCAAGAAGGAAGCAACTATTCATGTTTCTCCATGCAAACCCTGCAGCATGTATAACTCATATCTGTCCAGAAAAACCTAAACGTAAAATACTCTTCCTGGTACTTGTGGTCCTGCAGCGGAGATGTAAATAATGACAATTGGTGCTTGCATGTCCTACCTTGCAACCCTCACAAGCATGGACTCCGTAGTGGAAACCTGATGCTTTATCTCCGCACACCTTACACTCAAGGTTCAGGGCTTTACAGTTCTGCTCATCGATACTACCGGGAACGGTGATGGAAGACGGACTTGATGCTGGTGAAAGGGTATCTACATCAAGAAGAATGTCAGCGTCAGTTTGTTAACCCATTCTAACACTGATTCGAAGCATAACCGGAAAATATTAGACAGAATAAGTTAAAGGGCCACTAAACCCAAAATCTTTCTTTCATGATTCAGATAGAGAATAGAAATTTAAACAACATTACAATTTACTGCTATTATTTATTTTGCTTCATTTTTTAGATATCCTTAGTTGAAGAAAAAAGAATGCACATGGTGAGCCAATCACACGAGGCTTCTACGTGCAGCAACCAATCAGCAGCTGCTGAGCATATCTAGATATGCTTTTCAGCAAAGAATATCAAGAGAATAAAATAAATTAGATAATAGAAGTAAATTAGAAAGATGTTTATAACTGCATTCTTTTTCTAAATCATGAAAAAAAAATGTGGGTGTCATGTCCCTTTAATTCTCAGGGTCTGGTTTTATTGCTACAAAGAGGACTATTTTGACACTGATTTCAAAACAGCTGTATTATTTCTAAATGTAGGACTTTTCTACAATACAATAAATGTATTATAATGTGATTTATCTGACGTTCAAGTTATTTTAGCTACTAATGACCTGTCAGTCATGCATAAGTGATGTCATCATCTCAGCACACATTACAGGACAGAGCACTGAGTAATTAGGAACAACAGACAATCTATTTCTGGTTTGTAAATGAAGTGAAGCAAACTGATAGAGAATAAAGATAAAATTATATTATTAAAAAACCAACAACAGCAGCATAGCCATTACAGATGTTAGTGATTCCTACAGACTTTAGAGAAATATGGAGCAAGCGTGACAGCCTGAGACTGTGACCAAGGAATGCACATGAAGACAGACAGGAGAGACAATAAATTAATGTTTATGTAACAGCTGCCCAGGTGCTGGGGCTGTATTATAAGAGACCTTAATTACAGAAAGTCAGAAATTAGTGATTTTATTTAATTGTACCAAATGGATTGTTATTTCTGCCAATGGGAAATAGATAGTTATAGGAATCCCAGCCACAATATTGTGACGCAATACATGTTACGGTAATGTGTCTGCAGCAATACCGCAAATAGGATTGGCCTGGGGTACAAAGGGGTTAATCTCTTGTATGTCAAAAGGTTAGGGCTATGGTTAACCATCTCACCCGTACATACACCTATTAGTAAGCTCCCTCACCCATACATACACCTATTAGTAAGCTCCCTCACCTGTACATACACCTATTAATAAGCTCCCTCACCCATACATACACCTATTAGTAAGCTCCCTCACCCATACATACACCTATTAGTAAGCTCCCTCACCTGTACATACACCTATTAATAAGCTCCCTCACCTGTACATACACCTATTAATAAGCTCCCTCACCCATACATACACCTATTAGTAAGCTCCCTCACCCATACATACACCTATTAGTAAGCTCCCTCACCTGTACATACACCTATTAGTAAGCTCCCTCACCCATACATACACCTATTAGTAAGCTCCCTCACCTGTACATACACCTATTAGTAAGCTCCCTCACCCATACATACACCTATTAGTAAGCTCCCTCACCCATACATACACCTATTAGTAAGCTCCCTCACCTGTACATACACCTATTAGTAAGCTCCCTCACCTGTACATACACCTATTAATAAGCTCCCTCACCTGTACATACCTATTAGTAAGCTCCCTCGCCTGTACATACACCTATTAATAAGCTCCCTCACCCATACATACACCTATTAGTAAGCTCCCTCACCTGTACATACATCTATAAGTAAGCTCCCTCACCTGTACATACACCTATTAATAAGCTCCCTCACCCATACATACACCTATTAATAAGCTCCCTCACCTGTACATACCTATTAATAAGCTCCCTCACCTGTACATACACCTATTAGTAAGCTCCCTCACCTATACATACACCTATTAGTAAGCTCCCTCACCTGTACATACACCTATTAATAAGCTCCCTCACCTGTACATACACCTATTAGTAAGCTCCCTCACCCATACATACACCTATTAGTAAGCTCCCTCACCTGTACATACACCGATTAGTAAGCTCCCTCACCTGTACATACACCTATTAGTAAGCTCCCTCACCCATACATACACCTATTAATAAGCTCCCTCACCTGTACATACCTATTAGTAAGCTCCCTCGCCTGTACATACACCTATTAATAAGCTCCCTCACCCATACATACACCTATTAATAAGCTCCCTCACCTGTACATACACCTATTAATAAGCTCCCTCACCTGTACATACACCTATTAGTAAGCTCCCTCACCTGTACATACACCTATTAGTAAGCTCCCTCACCTGTACATACACCTATTAATAAGCTCCCTCACCTGTACATACACCTATTAATAAGCTCCCTCACCTGTACATACACCTATTAAAAAGCTCCCTCACCTGTACATACACCAATTAATAAGCTCTGTCACTTGTACATACACCTATTAATAAGCTCCCTCACCCGTACATACACCTGTTAATAAGCTCCCTCACCCGTACATACACCTATTAATAAGCTCCCTCACCTGTACATACACCTATTAATAAGCTCCCTCACCCGTACATACACCTATTAATAAGCTCCCTCACCTGTACATACACCTATTAATAAGCTCCCTCACCTGTACATACACCTATTAGTAAGCTCCCTCACCTGTACATACACCTATTAATAAGATCCCTCACCTGTACATACACCTATTAATAAGCTCCCTCACCTGTACATACACCTATTAATAAGCTCCCTCACCCGTACAATCACCTATTAATAAGCTCCCTCACCTGTACATACACCTATTAATAAGCTCCCTCACCTGTACATACACCTATTAGTAAGCTCCCTCACCTGTACATACACCTATTAATAAGCACCCTCACCTGTACATACACCTATTAATAAGCTCCCTCACCTGTACATACACCTATTAATAAGCTCCCTCACCCGTACATACATCTATTAATAAGCTCCCTCACCCGTACATACACCTATTAATAAGCACCCTCACCCGTACATACACCTATTAATAAGCTCCCTCACATGTACATACACCTATTAATAAGCTCTGTCACTTGTACATACACCTATTAATAAGCTCCCTCACCTGTACATACACCTATTAATAAGCTCCCTCACCCGTACATACACCTATTAATAAGCTCCCTCACCCGTACATACACCTATTAATAAGCTCCCTCACCTGTACATACACCTATTAATAAGCTCCCTCACCTGTACATACACCTATTAATAAGCTCCCTCACCTGTACATACACCTATTAATAAGCTCCCTCACCCGTACATACACCTATTAATAAGCTCCCTCACCTGTACATACACCTACTAATAAGCTACACCTATTAATAAGCTCCCTCACCTGTACATAAACCTATTAATAAGCTCCCTCACCTGTACATACACCTATTTATAAGCTCCCTCACCCGTACATACACCTATTAATAAGCACCCTCACCTGTACATACACCTATTAATAAGCTCCCTCACCTGTACATACACCTACTAATAAGCTACACCTATTAATAAGCTCCCTCACCTGTACATACACCTATTAATAAGCTCCCTCACCTGTACATACACCTATTTATAAGCTCCCTCACCCGTACATACACCTATTAATAAGCACCCTCACCTGTACATACACCCATTAATAAGCTCCCTCACATGTACATACCAGTTCATAAACTGTCTCACCTGTACATACCAGTTATGACACTCCCTCACCAGTACATACAAGTTAATAAGCTTTCTCACCGGTACATACCAGATAATACGCTCTCTCACCTGTACATACCGGTTAATAAGCTCCTTCACCTGTACACACCAGATAGTAAGTTCTCTCACCTGTACATATCAGTTAATAAGCTCCCTCACCTGTGAATACCAGATAATAAGCTCTCTTTCCTGTACATACCAGATAATAAGCTCCCTCCCTGTACATAGCAGTTAACAAGCCCTCTCACCTATACATAGCAGTTAATAAGCTCCCTCATCTGTACATACCAGATAATAAGTTCCCTCACCTGTACAAACCAGTTAATAAGCCATCTCACCTGTACATAGCAGTTAATAAGCTTCCTCACCTGTACATACAAGTTAAAAATCTCCCTCACGTACACATACCAGATAATAAGCTCTCTCGCCCGTACATACCGGTTAATAAGCTCTCTCATTTGTACATACCATACAATAAGCCCTCTCACCTGTACATAGCAGTTAATAAGCTCCCTTATCTGTAAATACCAGTTAATAAGCTCTCTCATCTGTACATACTAGTTAATAAGCTCCCTCACATGTGCATACCAGTTAATAAGCTCTCTCACCTGTACATACCAGTTAATAAGCTCTCTCACCTGTACATACCAGTTAATAAGCTCCCTTATCTGTAAATACCAGTTAATAAGTTTGCCTCATCTGTACATACAAGTTAATAAGCTCCCTCACCTATATATACGAGTTAATAAGCTCTAATAAATTCCCTAATCTGTACATACCAGTTAATAAGCTCTCTCACCTGAACATACCAGTTAATAAGCTCCCTCACCTGTACATACCAGTTAATATACTATTTCACCTGTACATACCAGTTAATAAGCTCTCTCACCTGTGCATACCATTTAATAAGCTCTCTCACCTGTGCATACCAGTTAATACGCTCCCTTACCTGTACATACCAGTTAATAAACTCCCTCACCTGTATATACACCTATTAATAAGCTCTCTCACCTGTGCATACCAGTTAATACGCTCCCTTACCTGTACATACCAGTTAATAAACTCCCTCACCTGTATATACACCTATTAATAAGCTCCCTCACCTGTACATACACCTATTAATAAGCTCCCTCACCTGTACATACACCTATTAATAAGCATCCTCACCTGTACATACACCTATTAATAAGCTCCCTCACCTGTACATACACCTATTAAAAAGCTTCCTTGCCTATACATACCAGTTATGACGCTCCCTCACCTGTACATACCAGTTAATAAGATCTCTCACCTGTACAAACCAGATTATAAGCCCTCTCACTTGTACATACCAAATAATAAGTTCTCTCAACTGTACAAATCAGTTAATAAGCTCCCATACCTGTACATACCAGATAATAAGCTCTCTCACCTGTACATACCAGATAATAAGCTCTCTCACCTGTACATATCAATTAATAAGATCCCTCACTTGCACATACCAGTTAATAAGCTCTCTCACCTGTACATACCAGATAATAAGCTCCCTCATCTGAACATACCAGTTAATAAGCTCCCTCATTTGTACATACCAGTTAAAATGCTCTCTCACCTGTACATACCAGTTAATAAGCTCCCTCACTTGTACATACCAGTTAATAAGCTCCCTCATCTGTAAATACCAGTTAATATGCTCTCTCTCCTGTACATAACAGTTAATAAGCTCTAATAAATTCCCTCATCTGCACATACCAGTTAATAAGCTCTCTCACCTGAACATACTAGTTAATAAGCTCTCTCACCTGTACATACCAGTTAATATACTCTTTCACCTGTACATACCAGTTAATACGTTTTTTCACCTGTACATATCAGCTAATAAGCTCCCTCACCTGTGCATACCAGTTAATAAGCTCTCACATGTACATACCAGTTAATAAACTCTTTCACCTATACATACCAGTTAATACACTCTCTCACCTGTACATACCAGTTAATAAGCTCTCTCACCTGTACATACCAGTTAATATGCTCCCTTATCTGTACAAACCAGTTAATATGCTCTTTCACCAGTACATACCAGTTAATAAGCCCTCTCACCTGTACATACCAGTTAATAAGCTCTCACCTGTACATACCAGTTAATATACTCTTTCACCTATACATACCAGTTAATAAGCTCTCTCACCTGTACATACCAATTAATAAGCTCCCTTACCAGTACGTACAAGTTAATAAGCTCTCTCATCTGCACATACCAGTTAATAAGCTCTCTCACCTGTACATTCCAGTTAATACGCTCCCTTACCTGTACATACCAGTTAATAAGCTCTTTTACCAGTACATACCAGTAAATAAGCTCTCTCATCTGTACATTCCAGTTAATATGCTCCCTTATCTGTACATACCAGTTAATATACTCTTTCACCAGTACATACCAGTTAATAAGCCCTCTCACCTTTACATACTAGTTAATAAGCTCTCTCACCTGTACATTCCAGTTAATACATTCCCTTACCTGTACATACCAGTTAATAAGCTCTTTCACCAGTACATACCAGTTAATAAGCTCACTCACCTGTACATTCCAGTTAATATGCTCCCTTATCTGTATATACCAGTTAAAGGGACACTGAACCCACTTTTTTTCATTTGTGATTCAGATAAAGCATGCAATTTTAAGCAACTTTCTAATGTACTCCTATTATTAATTTTTATTCGTTCTCTTGCTATCTTTATTTGAAAAAGAAGGCATCTAAGATTTTTGGGTTCAGGGCTCTGAACAGCACTTTCTTATTGGTGGATAAATTTATCCACCAATCAGCAAGGACAACCCAGGTTGTTCACTAAAAATGGTCCGGCATCCAAACTTACATTCTTGCATTTCAAATAAAGATACCAAGAGAATGAAGAGAATTTGATAATAGGAGTAAATTAGAAAGTTGCTTAAAATTTCATGCTTTATCTGAATCATGAAAGAAAAAAATTGGGTTCAGTGTCCCTTTAATAAGCTCTTTCACCAGTACATACCAGTTAATAAGCCCTCTCACCTGTACATACCAGTTAATAAGCTCCCTCACCTGTACATACCAGTTAATAAGCTCCCTCACCTGTAAATACCAGTTAATAAGCTCCCTCAACTGTACATACCAGTTAATAAGCTCCCTCACCTGTGCATACCAGTTAATAAGCTCCCTCACCTGTACATACCAGTTAATAAGCTCCCTCACCTGTGCATACCAGTTAATAAGCTCCCTCACCTGTACATACCAGTTAATAAGCCCTCTCACCTGAACATACAAGTTATTAAGCTCCCTCACCTGTACATACCAGTTAATAAGCCCTCTCACCTGTACATACCAGTTAATAAGCTCCCTCACCTGTACATACCAGTTAATAAGCCCTCTCACCTGTACATACCAGTTAATAAGCTCTCTCACCTGTACATACCAGTTAAAAAGCCCTCTCACCTGTACATACCAGTTTATAAGCTCCCTCAACTGTGCATACCAGTTAATAAGCTCTCTCACCTGTACATACCGGTTAATAAGCTCCCTCACCTGTACATACCAGTTAATAAGCTCTCTCACCTGTACATACCGGTTAATAAGTTCCCTCACTTGTACATACCAGTTAATAAGCTCTTTTTTTACCGGAACATACCAACTAATAACCTCTCTCATCTGTACATACCAGTTAATAAGCTCCTTTATCTTTAAATACCAGTTAATAAGCTCTCACACCTGTACATACCAGTACAGGAGCAGAACCACTCTGTTATAAAGTAGAGAGATTAGATGTATATTGTTACACTGCTTCTCAGTACAGGAGCAGAACCGCTCTGTTATACAGTAGAGCAATTAGATGTATATTGTTACACTGCTTCTCAGTACAGGAGCAGAACCGCTCTGTTATACAGTAGAGCGATTAGATGTATATTGTTACACTGCTTCTCAGTACAGGAGCAGAACCGCTCTGTTATACAGTAGAGAGAGATTAGATGTATATTGTTACACTGCTTCTCAGTACAGGAGCTGAACCGCTCTGTTATACAGTAGAGAGATTAAATGTATATTGTTACACTGCTTCTCAGTACAGGAGCTGAACCGCTCTGTTATACAGTAGAGCGATTAGATGTATATTGTTACACTGCTTCTCAGTACAGGAGCTGAACCGCTCTGTTATACAGTAGAGAGATTAGATGTATATTGTTACACTGCTTCTCAGTACAGGAGCAGAACCGCTCTGTTATACAGTAGAGAGATTAGATGTATATTGTTACACTGCTTCTAAGTACAGGAGCAGAACCGCTCTGTTATACAGTAGAGAGATTAGATGTATATTGTTACACTGCTTCTCAGTACAGGAGCAGAACCGCTCTGTTATACAGTAGAGAGAGATTAGATGTATATTGTTACACTGCTTCTCAGTACAGGAGCTGAACCGCTCTGTTATACAGTAGAGAGATTAGATGTATATTGTTACACTGCTTCTCAGTACAGGAGCTGAACCGCTCTGTTATACAGTAGAGAGATTAGATGTATATTGTTACACTGCTTCTCAGTACAGGAGCAGAACCGCTCTGTTATACAGTAGAGAGAGATTAGATGTATATTGTTACACTGCTTCTCAGTACAGGAGTAGAACCGCTCTGTTATACAGTAGAGAGATTAGATGTATATTGTTACACTGCTTCTCATTACAGGAGCAGAACCGCTCTGTTATACAGTAGAGAGAGATTAGATGTATATTGTTACACTGCTTCTCAGTACAGGAGCAGAACCGCTCTGTTATACAGTAGAGAGATTAGATGTATATTGTTACACTGCTTCTCAGTACAGGAGCTGAACCGCTCTGTTATACAGTAGAGAGATTAGATGTATATTGTTACACTGCTTCTCAGTACAGGAGCTGAACCGCTCTGTTATACAGTAGAGAGAGATTAGATGTATATTGTTACACTGCTTCTCAGTACAGGAGCTGAACCGCTCTGTTATACAGTAGAGAGAGATTAGATGTATATTGTTACACTGCTTCTCAGTACAGGAGCAGAACCGCTCTGTTATACAGTAGAGAGAGATTAGATGTATATTGTTTCACTGCTTCTCAGTACAGGAGCAGAACCGCTCTGTTATAAAGTAGAGAGATTAGATGTATATTGTTACACTGCTTCTCAGTACAGGAGCAGAACCGCTCTGTTATACAGTAGAGCGATTAGATGTATATTGTTACACTGCTTCTCAGTACAGGAGCAGAACCGCTCTGTTATACAGTATAGAGAGATTAGATGTATATTGTTACACTGCTTCTCAGTACAGGAGCTGAACCGCTCTGTTATACAGTAGAGAGATAAGATGTATATTGTTACACTGCTTCTCAGTACAGGAGCTGAACCGCTCTGTTATACTGTAGAGAGATTAGATGTATATTGTTACACTGCTTCTCAGTACAGGAGCTGAACCGCTCTGTTATACAGTAGAGCGATTAGATGTATATTGTTACACTGCTTCTCAGTACAGGAGCAGAACCGCTCTGTTATACAGTAGAGAGATTAGATGTATATTGTTACACTGCTTCTCAGTACAGGAGCTGAACCGCTCTGTTATCCAGTAGAGAGATTAGATGTATATTGTTACACTGCTTCTCAGTACAGGAGCAGAACCGCTCTGTTATACAGTAGAGAGAGATTAGATGTATATTGTTACACTGCTTCTCAGTACAGGAGCTGAACCGCTCTGTTATACAGTAGAGAGAGATTAGATGTATATTGTTACACTGCTTCTGAGTACAGGAGCAGAACCGCTCTGTTATACAGTAGAGAGATTAGATGTATATTGTTACACTGCATCTCAGTACAGGAGCAGAACCGCTCTGTTATACAGTATAGAGAGATTAGATGTATATTGTTACACTGCTTCTCAGTACAGGAGCTGAACCGCTCTGTTATAAAGTAGAGAGATAAGATGTATATTGTTACACTGCTTCTCAGTACAGGAGCAGAACCGCTCTGTTATACAGTAGAGAGAGATTAGATGTATATTGTTACACTGCTTCTCAGTACAGGAGCAGAACCGCTCTGTTATACAGTAGAGAGAGATTAGATGTATATTGTTACACTGCTTCTCAGTACAGGAGCAGAACCGCTCTGTTATACAGTAGAGAGAGATTAGATGTATATTGTTACACTGCTTCTCAGTACAGGAGCTGAACCGCTCTGTTATACAGTAGAGAGATTAAATGTATATTGTTACACTGCTTCTCAGTACAGGAGCTGAACCGCTCTGTTATACAGTAGAGCGATTAGATGTATATTGTTACACTGCTTCTCAGTACAGGAGCAGAACCGCTCTGTTATACAGTAGAGAGATTAGATGTATATTGTTACACTGCTTCTCAGTACAGGAGCAGAACCGCTCTGTTATACAGTAGAGAGATTAGATGTATATTGTTACACTGCTTCTCAGTACAGGAGCAGAACCGCTCTGTTATACAGTAGAGAGATTAGATGTATATTGTTACACTGCTTCTCAGTACAGGAGCTGAACCGCTCTGTTATCCAGTAGAGAGATTAGATGTATATTGTTACACTGCTTCTCAGTACAGGAGCAGAACCGCTCTGTTATACAGTAGAGAGAGATTAGATGTATATTGTTACACTGCTTCTCAGTACAGGAGCTGAACCGCTCTGTTATACAGTAGAGAGAGATTAGATGTATATTGTTACACTGCTTCTGAGTACAGGAGCAGAACCGCTCTGTTATACAGTAGAGAGATTAGATGTATATTGTTACACTGCTTCTCAGTACAGGAGCAGAACCGCTCTGTTATACAGTATAGAGAGATTAGATGTATATTGTTACACTGCTTCTCAGTACAGGAGCTGAACCGCTCTGTTATAAAGTAGAGAGATAAGATGTATATTGTTACACTGCTTCTCAGTACAGGAGCAGAACCGCTCTGTTATACAGTAGAGAGAGATTAGATGTATATTGTTACACTGCTTCTCAGTACAGGAGCAGAACCGCTCTGTTATACAGTAGAGAGAGATTAGATGTATATTGTTACACTGCTTCTCAGTACAGGAGCAGAACCGCTCTGTTATACAGTAGAGAGAGATTAGATGTATATTGTTACACTGCTTCTCAGTACAGGAGCTGAACCGCTCTGTTATACAGTAGAGAGATTAAATGTATATTGTTACACTGCTTCTCAGTACAGGAGCTGAACCGCTCTGTTATACAGTAGAGCGATTAGATGTATATTGTTACACTGCTTCTCAGTACAGGAGCAGAACCGCTCTGTTATACAGTAGAGAGATTAGATGAATATTGTTACACTGCTTCTCAGTACAGGAGCAGAACCGCTCTGTTATACAGTAGAGAGATTAGATGTATATTGTTACACTGCTTCTCAGTACAGGAGCAGAACCGCTCTGTTATACAGTAGAGAGAGATTAGATGTATATTGTTACACTGCTTCTCAGTACAGGAGCAGAACCGCTCTGTTATACAGTAGAGAGAGATTAGATGTATATTGTTACACTGCTTCTCAGTACAGGAGCTGAACCGCTCTGTTATACAGTAGAGAGAGATTAGATGTATATTGTTACACTGCTTCTGAGTACAGGAGCTGAACCGCTCTGTTATACAGTAGAGAGATTAGATGTATATTGTTACACTGCTTCTCAGTACAGGAGCAGAACCGCTCTGTTATACAGTAGAGAGAGATTAGATGTATATTGTTACACTGCTTCTCAGTACAGGAGCAGAACCGCTCTGTTATACAGTAGAGAGATTAGATGTATATTGTTACACTGCTTCTCAGTACAGGAGCAGAACCGCTCTGTTATACAGTAGAGAGAGATTAGATGTATATTGTTACACTGCTTCTCAGTACAGGAGCAGAACCGCTCTGTTATACAGTAGAGAGAGATTAGATGTATATTGTTACACTGCTTCTCAGTACAGGAGCTGAACCGCTCTGTTATACAGTAGAGAGATTAGATGTATATTGTTACACTGCTTCTCAGTACAGGAGCTGAACCGCTCTGTTATACAGTAGAGAGAGATTAGATGTATATTGTTACACTGCTTCTCAGTACAGGAGCAGAACCGCTCTGTTATACAGTAGAGAGAGATTAGATGTATATTGTTACACTGCTTCTCAGTACAGGAGCAGAACCGCTCTGTTATAAAGTAGAGAGATTAGATGTATATTGTTACACTGCTTCTCAGTACAGGAGCAGAACCGCTCTGTTATACAGTAGAGCGATTAGATGTATATGGTTACACTGCTTCTCAGTACAGGAGCAGAACCGCTCTGTTATACAGTATAGAGAGATTAGATGTATATTGTTACACTGCTTCTCAGTACAGGAGCTGAACCGCTCTGTTATACAGTAGAGAGATAAGATGTATATTGTTACACTGCTTCTCAGTACAGGAGCTGAACCGCTCTGTTATACTGTAGAGAGATTAGATGTATATTGTTACACTGCTTCTCAGTACAGGAGCAGAACCGCTCTGTTATACAGTAGAGAGATTAGATGTATATTGTTACACTGCTTCTCAGTACAGGAGCTGAACCGCTCTGTTATCCAGTAGAGAGATTAGATGTATATTGTTACACTGCTTCTCAGTACAGGAGCAGAACCGCTCTGTTATACAGTAGAGAGAGATTAGATGTATATTGTTACACTGCTTCTCAGTACAGGAGCTGAACCGCTCTGTTATACAGTAGAGAGAGATTAGATGTATATTGTTACACTGCTTCTCAGTACAGGAGCTGAACCGCTCTGTTATACAGTAGAGAGAGATTAGATGTATATTGTTACACTACTTCTGAGTACAGGAGCAGAACCGCTCTGTTATACAGTAGAGAGATTAGATGTATATTGTTACATTGCTTCTCAGTACAGGAGCTGAACCGCTCTGTTATACAGTAGAGAGATTAGATGTATATTGTTACATTGCTTCTCAGTACAGGAGCTGAACCGCTCTGTTATACAGTAGAGAGAGATTAGATGTATATTGTTACACTACTTCTCAGTACAGGAGCTGAACCGCTCTATTATCCAGTAGAGAGATTAGATGTATATTGTTACACTGCTTCTCAGTACAGGAGCAGAACCGCTCTGTTATAAAGTAGAAAGATTAGATGTATATTGTTACACTGCTTCTCAGTACAGGAGCAGAACCGCTCTGTTATACAGTAGAGCAATTAGATGTATATTGTTACACTGCTTCTCAGTACAGGAGCAGAACCGCTCTGTTATACAGTATAGAGAGATTAGATGTATATTGTTACACTGCTTCAGGAGCTGAACCGCTCTGTTATAAAGTAGAGAGATAAGATGTATATTGTTACACTGCTTCTCAGTACAGGAGCAGAACTGCTCTGTTATACAGTAGAGAGAGATTAGATGTATATTGTTACACTGCTTCTCAGTACAGGAGCTGAACCGCTCTGTTATACAGTAGAGAGATTAAATGTATATTGTTACACTGCTTCTCAGTACAGGAGCTGAACCGCTCTGTTATACAGTAGAGAGATTAGATGTATATTGTTACACTGCTTCTCAGTACAGGAGCTGAACCGCTCTGTTATCCAGTAGAGAGATTAGATGTATATTGTTACACTGCTTCTCAGTACAGGAGCAGAACCGCTCTGTTATACAGTAGAGAGAGATTAGATGTATATTGTTACACTGCTTCTCAGTACAGGAGCTGAACCGCTCTGTTATACAGTAGAGAGATTAGATGTATATTGTTACACTGCTTCTCGGTACAGGAGCAGAACCGCTCTGTTATACAGTAGAGAGAGATTAGATGTATATTGTTACACTGCTTCTCAGTACAGGAGCAGAACCGCTCTGTTATAAAGTAGAGAGATTAGATGTATATTGTTACACTGCTTCTCAGTACAGGAGCAGAACCGCTCTCTTATACAGTAGAGAGATTAGATGTATATTGTTACACTGCTTCTCAGTACAGGAGCAGAACCGCTCTGTTATACAGTAGAGAGATTAGATGTATATTGTTACACTGCTTCTCAGTACAGGAGCAGAACCGCTCTGTTATACAGTAGAGAGAGATTAGATGTATATTGTTACACTGCTTCTCAGTACAGGAGCAGAACCGCTCTGTTATACAGTAGAGAGAGATTAGATGTATATTGTTACACTGCTTCTCAGTACAGGAGCTGAACCGCTCTGTTATACAGTAGAGAGAGATTAGATGTATATTGTTACACTGCTTCTGAGTACAGGAGCTGAACCGCTCTGTTATACAGTAGAGAGATTAGATGTATATTGTTACACTGCTTCTCAGTACAGGAGCAGAACCGCTCTGTTATACAGTAGAGAGAGATTAGATGTATATTGTTACACTGCTTCTCAGTACAGGAGCAGAACCGCTCTGTTATACAGTAGAGAGATTAGATGTATATTGTTACACTGCTTCTCAGTACAGGAGCTGAACCGCTCTGTTATACAGTAGAGAGAGATTAGATGTATATTGTTACACTGCTTCTTAGTACAGGAGCTGAACCGCTCTGTCATCCAGTAGAGAGATTAGATGTATATTGTTACACTGCTTCTCAGTACAGGAGCAGAACCGCTCTGTTATACAGTAGAGAGATTAGATGTATATTGTTACACTGCTTCTCAGTACAGGAGCTGAACCGCTCTGTTATACAGTAGAGAGAGATTAGATGTATATTGTTACACTGCTTCTCAGTACAGGCGCAGAACCGCTCTGTTATACAGTAGAGAGATTAGATGTATATTGTTACACTGCTTCTCAGTACAGGAGCTGAACCGCTCTGTTATCCAGTAGAGAGATTAGATGTATATTGTTACACTGCTTCTCAGTACAGGAGCAGAACCGCTCTGTTATACAGTAGAGAGAGATTAGATGTATATTGTTACACTGCTTCTCAGTACAGGAGCTGAACCGCTCTGTTATACAGTAGAGAGATTAGATGTATATTGTTACACTGCTTCTCAGTACAGGAGCAGAACCGCTCTGTTATACTGTAGAGAGATTAGATGTATATTGTTACACTGCTTCTCAGTACAGGAGCAGAACCGCTCTGTTATACAGTAGAGAGATTAGATGTATATTGTTACACTGCTTCTCAGTACAGGAGCTGAACCGCTCTGTTATACAGTAGAGAGAGATTAGATGTATATTGTTACACTGCTTCTCAGTACAGGAGCAGAACCGCTCTGTTATACAGTAGAGAGATTAGATGTATATTGTTACACTACTTCTCAGTACAGGAGCTGAACCGCTCTGTAATACAGTAGAGAGAGATTAGATGTATATTGTTACACTGCTTCTCAGTACAGGAGCTGAACCGCTCTGTTATCCAGTAGAGAGATTAGATGTATATTGTTACACTGCTTCTCAGTACAGGAGCAGAACCGCTCTGTTATACAGTAGAGAGAGATTAGATGTATATTGTTACACTGCTTCTCAGTACAGGAGCTGAACCGCTCTGTTATACAGTAGAGAGAGATTAGATGTATATTGTTACACTGCTTCTCAGTACAGGAGCAGAACCGCTCTGTTATACAGTAGAGAGATTAGATGTATATTGTTACACTGCTTCTCAGTACAGGAGCTGAACCGCTCTGTTATACAGTAGAGAGATTAGATGTATATTGTTACACTGCTTCTCGGTACAGGAGCAGAACCGCTCTGTTATACAGTAGAGAGAGATTAGATGTATATTGTTACACTGCTTCTCAGTACAGGAGCTGAACCGCTCTGTTATACTGTAGAGAGATTAGATGTATATTGTTACACTGCTTCTCAGTACAGGAGCTGAACCGCTCTGTTATACAGTAGAGCGATTAGATGCATATTGTTACACTGCTTCTCAGTACAGGAGCTGAACCGCTCTGTTATACAGTAGAGCGATTAGATGTATATTGTTACACTGCTTCTCAGTACAGGAGCAGAACCGCTCTGTTATACAGTAGAGAGAGATTAGATGTATATTGTTACACTGCTTCTCAGTACAGGAGCTGAACTGCTCTGTTATACAGTAGAGAGAGATTAGATGTATATTGTTACACTGCTTCTCAGTACAGGAGCTGAACCGGTCTGTCATCCAGTAGAGAGATTAGATGTATATTGTTACACTGCTTCTCAGTACAGGAGCTGAACCGCTCTGTTATACATTAGAGAGAGATTAGATGTATATTGTTACACTGCTTCTCAGTACAGGAGCTGAACCGCTCTGTTATACAGTAGAGAGAGATTAGATGTATATTGTTACACTGCTTCTCAGTACAGGGGCAGATCCGCTCTGTTATACAGTAGAGAGATTAGATGTATATTGTTACACTGCTTCTCAGTACAGGAGCAGAACCGCTCTGTTATACAGTAGAGAGAGATTAGATGTATATTGTTACACTGCTTCTCCGTACAGGAGCTGAACCGCTCTGCTATACAGTAGGGAGAGATTAGATGTATATTGTTACACTGCATCTCAGTACGGGAGCTGAACCGCTCTGTTATACAGTAGAGAGATAAGATGTATATTGTTACACTGCTTCTCAGTACAGGAGCAGAACCGCTCTGTTATACAGTAGAGAGATTAGATGTATATTGTTACACTGCTTCTCAGCACAGGAGTAGAACTGCTCTGTTATACAGTAGAGAGATTAGATGTATATTGTTACACTGCTTCTCAGTACAGGAGCTGAACCGCTCTGTTATACAGTAGAGAGATTAGATGTATATTGTTACACTGCTTCTCAGTACAGGAGCAGAACCGCTCTGTTATACAGTAGAGAGAGATTAGATGTATATTGTTACACTGCTTCTCAGTACAGGAGCAGAACCGCTCTGTTATACAGTAGAGAGAGATTAGATGTATATTGTTACACTGCTTCTCAGTACAGGAGCAGAACCGCTCTGTTATACAGTAGAGAGAGATTAGCTGTATATTGTTACACTGCTTCTCAGTACAGGAGCTGAACCGCTCTGTTATACAGTAGAGAGATTAGATGTATATTGTTACACTGCTTCTCAGTACAGGAGCAGAACCGCTCTGTTATACAGTAGAGAGATTAGATGTATATTGTTACACTGCTTCTCAGTACAGGAGCTGAACCGCTCTGTTATACAGTAGAGAGATTAGATGTATATTGTTACACTGCTTCTCAGTACAGGAGCTGAACCGCTCTGTTATACAGTAGAGAGATCAGATGTATATTGTTACACTGCTTCTCAGTACAGGAGCAGAACCGCTCTGTTATACAGTAGAGAGATTAGATGTATATTGTTACACTGCTTCTCAGTACAGGAGCAGAACCGCTCTGTTATACAGTAGAGAGATTAGATGTATATTGTTACACTGCTTCTCAGTACAGGAGCAGAACCGCTCTGTTATACAGTAGAGAGAGATTAGATGTATATTGTTACACTGCTTCTCAGTACAGGGGCAGAACCGCTCTGTTATACAGTAGATAGATAAGATGTATATTGTTACACTGCTTCTCAGTACAGGAGCAGAACCGCTCTGTTATACAGTAGAGAGATTAGATGTATATTGTTACACTGCTTCTCAGTACAGGAGCAGAACCGCTCTGTTATACAGTAGAGAGATTAGATGTATATTGTTACACTGCTTCTCAGTACAGGAGCAGAACCGCTCTATTATACAGTAGAGAGATTAGATGTATATTGTTACACTGCTTCTCAGTACAGGAGCAGAACCGCTCTGTTATAAAGTAGAGAGATAAGATGTATATTGTTACACTGCTTCTCAGTACAGGAGCAGAACCGCTCTGTTATACAGTAGAGAGATTAGATGTATATTGTTACACTGCTTCTCAGTACAGGAGTAGAACTGCTCTGTTATACAGTAGAGAGATTAGATGTATATTGTTACACTGCTTCTCAGTACAGGAGCAGAACCGCTCTGTTATACAGTAGAGAGATAAGATGTATATTGTTACACTGCTTCTCAGTACAGGAGCAGAACCGCTCTGTTATACAGTAGAGAGAGATTAGATGTATATTGTTACACTGCTTCTCAGTACAGGAGCAGAACCGCTCTGTTATACAGTAGAGAGATTAGATGTATATTGTTACACTGCTTCTCAGTACAGGAGCAGAACCGCTCTGTTATACAGTAGAGAGAGATTAGATGTATATTGTTACACTGCTTCTCAGTACAGGAGCAGAACCGCTCTGTTATACAGTAGAGAGATTAGATTTATATTGTTACACTGCTTCTCAGTACAGGAGCTGAACCGATCTGTTATACAGTAGAGAGAGATTATCTGTATATTGTTACACTGCTTCTCAGTACAGGAGCTGAACCGCTCTGTTATACAGTAGAGAGAGATTAGATGTATATTGTTACACTGCTTCTCAGTACAGGAGCAGAACCGCTCTGTTATACAGTAGAGAGAGATTAGATGTATATTGTTACACTGCTTCTCAGTACAGGAGCAGAACCGCTCTGTTATACTGTAGAGAGATTAGATGTATATTGTTACACTGCTTCTCAGTACAGGAGCAGAACCGCTCTGTTATACAGTAGAGAGATTAGATGTATATTGTTACACTGCTTCTCAGCACAGGAGTAGAACTGCTCTGTTATACAGTAGAGAGATTAGATGTATATTGTTACACTGCTTCTCAGTACAGGAGCAGAACCGCTCTGTTATACAGTAGAGAGAGATTAGATGTATATTGTTACACTGCTTCTCAGTACAGGGGCAGAACCGCTCTGTTATACAGTAGAGAGATAAGATGTATATTGTTACACTGCTTCTCAGTACAGGAGCAGAACCGCTCTGTTATACAGTAGAGAGATTAGATGTATATTGTTACACTGCTTCTCAGTACAGGAGCAGAACCGCTCTGTTATACAGTAGAAAGATTAGATGTATATTGTTACACTGCTTCTCAGTACAGGAGCAGAACCGCTCTGTTATACAGTAGAGAGAGATTAGCTGTATATTGTTACACTGCTTCTCAGTACAGGAGCAGAACCGCTCTGTTATACAGTAGAGAGATTAGATGTATATTGTTACACTGCTTCTCAGTACAGGAGCAGAACCGCTCTGTTATAAAGTAGAGAGATAAGATGTATATTGTTACACTGCTTCTCAGTACAGGAGCAGAACCGCTCTGTTATACAGTAGAGAGATTAGATGTATATTGTTACACTGCTTCTCAGTACGGGAGCTGAACCGCTCTGTTATACAGTAGAGAGAGATTAGATGTATATTGTTACACTGCTTCTCAGTACAGGAGCAGAAGCGCTCTGTTATACAGTAGAGAGAGATTAGATGTATATTGTTACACTGCTTCTCAGTACAGGAGCAGAACCGCTCTGTTATACAGTAGAGAGATTAGATGTATATTGTTACACTGCTTCTCAGTACAGGAGCAGAACCGCTCTGTTATACAGTAGAGAGAGATTAGATGTATATTGTTACACTGCTTCTCAGTACAGGAGCAGAACCGCTCTGTTATACAGTAGAGAGATTAGATGTATATTGTTACACTGCTTCTCAGTACAGGAGCAGAACCGCTCTGTTATACAGTAGAGAGATTAGATGTATATTGTTACACTGCTTCTCAGTACAGGAGCTGAACCGCTCTGTTATACAGTAGACAGATTAGATGTATATTGTTACACTGCTTCTCGGTACAGGAGCAGAACCGCTCTGTTATACAGTAGAGAGAGATTAGATGTATATTGTTACACTGCTTCTCAGTACAGGAGCAGAACCGCTCTGTTATACAGTAGAGAGATTAGATGTATATTGTTACACTGCTTCTCAGTACAGGAGCAGAACCGCTCTGTTATACTGTAGAGAGATTAGATGTATATTGTTACACTGCTTCTCAGTACAGGCACAGAACCGCTCTGTTATACAGTAGAGAGAGATTAGATATATATTGTTACACTGCTTCCCAGTACAGGAGCAGAACCGCTCTGTTATACAGTAGAGAGATTAGATGTATATTGTTACACTGCTTCTCAGTACAGGAGCAGAACCGCTCTGTTATACAGTAGAGAGATTAGATGTATATTGTTACACTGCTTGTCATTACAGGAGCAGAACCGCTCTGTTATACAGTAGAGAGATTAGATGTATATTGTTACACTGCTTCTCAGTACAGGAGCTGAACCGCTCTGTTATAGAGTAGAGAGAGATTAGATGTATATTGTTACACTGCTTCTCAGTAAAGGCGCAGAACCGCTCTCTTATACAGTAGAGAGATTAGATGTATATTGTTACACTGCTTCTCAGTACAGGAGCTGAACCGCTCTGTTATACAGTAGAGAGATTAGATGTATATTGTTACACTGCTTCTCAGTACAGGAGCAGAACCGCTCTGTTATACTGTAGAGAGATTAGATGTATATTGTTACACTGCTTCTCAGTACAGGAGCAGAACCGCTCTGTTATACAGTAGAGAGATTAGATATATATTGTTACACTGCTTTTCGGTACAGGAGCAGAACCGCTCTGTTATACAGTAGAGAGAGATTAGATATATATTGTTACACTGCTTCTCAGTACAGGAGCAGAACCGCTCTGTTATACAGTAGAGAGATTAGATGTACATTGTTACACTGCTTCTCAGTACAGGAGCAGAACCGCTCTGTTATACTGTAGAGAGATTAGATGTATATTGTTACACTGCTTCTCAGTACAGGAGCAGAACCGCTCTGTTATACAGTAGAGAGATTAGATGTATATTGTTACACTGCTTCTCAGTACAGGAGCAGAACCGCTCTGTTATACTGTAGAGAGATTAGATGTATATTGTTACACTGCTTCTCAGTACAGGCACAGAACCGCTCTGTTATACAGTAGAGAGAGATTAGATGTATATTGTTACACTACTTCCCAGTACAGGAGCTAAACCGCTCTGTTATACAGTAGAGAGATTAGATGTATATTGTTACACTGCTTCTCAGTACAGGAGCAGAACCGCTGTTATACAGTAGAGAGATTAGATGTATATTGTTACACTGCTTCTCAGTACAGGAGCAGAACCGCTCTGTTATACAGTAGAGAGAGATTAGATGTATATTGTTACACTGCTTCTCAGTACAGGAGCAGAACCGCTCTGTTATACAGTAGAGAGATTAGATATATATTGTTACACTGCTTCTCATTACAGGAGCTGAACCGCTCTGTTATACAGTAGAGAGATTAGATGTATATTGTTACACTGCTTCTTGGTACAGGAGCTGAACCGCTCTGTTATACAGTAGAGCGATTAGATGTATATTGTTACACTGCTTCTCAGTACAGGAGCAGAACCGCTCTGTTATACAGTAGAGAGAGATTAGATGTATATTGTTACACTGCTTCTCAGTACAGGAGCAGAACCGCTCTGTTATACAGTAGAGAGATTAGATGTATATTGTTACACTGCTTCTCATTACAGCAGCAGAACCGCTCTGTTATACAGTAGAGAGATTAGATGTATATTGTTACACTGCTTCTCAGTACAGGCGCAGAACCGCTCTGTTATACAGTAGAGAGATTAGATGTATATTGTTACACTGCTTCTCAGTACAGGAGCTGAACCGCTCTGTTATACAGTAGAGAGAGATTAGATGTATATTGTTACACTGCTTCTCAGTACAGGAGCTGAACCGCTCTGTTATCCAGTAGAGAGATTAGATGTATATTGTTGCACTGCTTCTCAGTACAGGAGCAGAACCGCTCTGTTATACAGTAGAGAGAGATTAGATGTATATTGTTACACTGCTTCTCAGTACAGGAGCAGAACCGCTCTGTTATACTGTAGAGAGATTAGATGTATATTGTTACACTGCTTCTCAGTACAGGCACAGAACCGCTCTGTTATACAGTAGAGAGAGATTAGATGTATATTGTTACACTGCTTCCCAGTACAGGAGCAGAACCGCTCTGTTATACAGTAGAGAGATTAGATGTATATTGTTACACTGCTTCTCAGTACAGGAGCAGAACCGCTCTGTTATACAGTAGAGAGAGATTAGATGTATATTGTTACACTGCTTCTCAGTAAAGGCGCAGAACCGCTCTCTTATACAGTAGAGAGATTAGATGTATATTGTTACACTGCTTCTCAGTACAGGAGCTGAACCGCTCTGTTATACAGTAGAGAGATTAGATGTATATTGTTACACTGCTTCTCAGTACAGGAGCAGAACCGCTCTGTTATACAGTAGAGAGATTAGATATATATTGTTACACTGCTTCTCATTACAGGAGCAGAACCGCTCTGTTATACAGTAGAGAGATTAGATGTATATTGTTACACTGCTTCTTGGTACAGGAGCTGAACCGCTCTGTTATACAGTAGAGCGATTAGATGTATATTGTTACACTGCTTCTCAGTACAGGAGCAGAACCGCTCTGTTATATAGTAGAGAGAGATTAGATGTATATTGTTACACTGCTTCTCAGTACAGGAGCAGAACCGCTCTGTTATACAGTAGAGAGATTAGATGTATATTGTTACACTGCTTCTCATTACAGCAGCAGAACCGCTCTGTTATACAGTAGAGAGATTAGATGTATATTGTTACACTGCTTCTCAGTACAGGCGCAGAACCGCTCTGTTATACAGTAGAGAGATTAGATGTATATTGTTACACTGCTTCTCAGTACAGGAGCTGAACCGCTCTGTTATACAGTAGAGAGAGATTAGATGTATATTGTTGCACTGCTTCTCAGTACAGGAGCAGAACCGCTCTGTTATACAGTAGAGAGAGATTAGATGTATATTGTTACACTGCTTCTCAGTACAGGAGCAGAACCGCTCTGTTATACAGTAGAGAGATTAGATGTATATTGTTACACTGCTTCTCAGTACAGGAGCAGAACCGCTCTGTTATACAGTAGAGAGATTAGATGTATATTGTTACACTGCTTCTCAGTACAGGAGCTGAACCGCTCTGTTATACTGTAGAGAGATTAGATGTATATTGTTACACTGCTTCTCAGTACAGGCACAGAACCGCTCTGTTATACAGTAGAGAGAGATTAGATATATATTGTTACACTGCTTCCCAGTACAGGAGCAGAACCGCTCTGTTATACAGTAGAGAGATTAGATGTATATTGTTACACTGCTTCTCAGTACAGGAGCAGAACCGCTCTGTTATACAGTAGAGAGATTAGATGTATATTGTTACACTGCTTCTCATTACAGGAGCAGAACCGCTCTGTTATACAGTAGAGAGATTAGATGTATATTGTTACACTGCTTCTCAGTACAGGAGCTGAACCGCTCTGTTATACAGTAGAGAGAGATTAGATGTATATTGTTACACTGCTTCTCAGTAAAGGCGCAGAACCGCTCTCTTATACAGTAGAGAGATTAGATGTATATTGTTACACTGCTTCTCAGTACAGGAGCTGAACCGCTCTGTTATACAGTAGAGAGATTAGATGTATATTGTTACACTGCTTCTCAGTACAGGAGCAGAACCGCTCTGTTATACTGTAGAGAGATTAGATGTATATTGTTACACTGCTTCTCAGTACAGGAGCAGAACCGCTCTGTTATACAGTAGAGAGATTAGATATATATTGTTACACTGCTTTTCGGTACAGGAGCAGAACCGCTCTGTTATACAGTAGAGAGAGATTAGATATATATTGTTACACTGCTTCTCAGTACAGGAGCAGAACCGCTCTGTTATACAGTAGAGAGATTAGATGTACATTGTTACACTGCTTCTCAGTACAGGAGCAGAACCGCAGTGTTATACTGTAGAGAGATTAGATGTATATTGTTACACTGCTTCTCAGTACAGGAGCAGAACCGCTCTGTTATACAGTAGAGAGATTAGATGTATATTGTTACACTGCTTCTCAGTACAGGAGCTGAACCGCTCTGTTATACTGTAGAGAGATTAGATGTATATTGTTACACTGCTTCTCAGTACAGGCACAGAACCGCTCTGTTATACAGTAGAGAGAGATTAGATATATATTGTTACACTGCTTCCCAGTACAGGAGCAGAACCGCTCTGTTATACAGTAGAGAGATTAGATGTATATTGTTACACTGCTTCTCAGTACAGGAGCAGAACCGCTCTGTTATACAGTAGAGAGATTAGATGTATATTGTTACACTGCTTCTCATTACAGGAGCAGAACCGCTCTGTTATACAGTAGAGAGATTAGATGTATATTGTTACACTGCTTCTCAGTACAGGAGCAGAACCGCTCTGTTATACAGTAGAGAGAGATTAGATGTATATTGTTACACTGCTTCTCAGTACAGGAGCTGAACCGCTCTGTTATACAGTAGAGAGATTAGATGAATATTGTTACACTGCTTCTCAGTACAGGAGCAGAACCGCTCTGTTATACAGTAGAGAGATTAGATGTATATTGTTACACTGCTTCTCAGTACAGGAGCTGAACCGCTCTGTTATACAGTAGAGAGAGATTAGATGTATATTGTTACACTGCTTCTCAGTACAGGAGCTGAACCGCTCTGTTATCCAGTAGAGAGATTAGATGTATATTGTTACACTGCTTCTCAGTACAGGAGCAGAACCGCTCTGTTATACAGTAGAGAGAGATTAGATGTATATTGTTACACTGCTTCTCAGTACAGGAGCTGAACCGCTCTGTTATACAGTAGAGCGATTAGATGTATATTGTTACACTGCTTCTCAGTACAGGAGCAGAACCGCTCTGTTATACAGTAGAGAGATTAGATGTATATTGTTACACTGCTTCTCAGTACAGGAGCTGAACCGCTCTGTTATACAGTAGAGAGAGATTAGATGTATATTGTTACACTGCTTCTTAGTACAGGAGCTGAACCGCTCTGTCATCCAGTAGAGAGATTAGATGTATATTGTTACACTGCTTCTCAGTACAGGAGCAGAACCGCTCTGTTATACAGTAGAGAGATTAGATGTATATTGTTACACTGCTTCTCAGTACAGGAGCTGAACCCGCTCTGTTATACAGTAGAGAGAGATTAGATGTATATTGTTACACTGCTTCTCAGTACAGGCGCAGAACCGCTCTGTTATACAGTAGAGAGATTAGATGTATATTGTTACACTGCTTCTCAGTACAGGAGCTGAACCGCTCTGTTATCCAGTAGAGAGATTAGATGTATATTGTTACACTGCTTCTCAGTACAGGAGCAGAACCGCTCTGTTATACAGTAGAGAGAGATTAGATGTATATTGTTACACTGCTTCTCAGTACAGGAGCTGAACCGCTCTGTTATACAGTAGAGAGATTAGATGTATATTGTTACACTGCTTCTCAGTACAGGAGCAGAACCGCTCTGTTATACTGTAGAGAGATTAGATGTATATTGTTACACTGCTTCTCAGTACAGGAGCAGAACCGCTCTGTTATTACAGTAGAGAGATTAGATGTATATTGTTACACTGCTTCTCAGTACAGGAGCTGAACCGCTCTGTTATACAGTAGAGAGAGATTAGATGTATATTGTTACACTGCTTCTCAGTACAGGAGCAGAACCGCTCTGTTATACAGTAGAGAGATTAGATGTATATTGTTACACTACTTCTCAGTACAGGAGCTGAACCGCTCTGTAATACAGTAGAGAGAGATTAGATGTATATTGTTACACTGCTTCTCAGTACAGGAGCTGAACCGCTCTGTTATCCAGTAGAGAGATTAGATGTATATTGTTACACTGCTTCTCAGTACAGGAGCAGAACCGCTCTGTTATACAGTAGAGAGAGATTAGATGTATATTGTTACACTGCTTCTCAGTACAGGAGCTGAACCGCTCTGTTATACAGTAGAGAGAGATTAGATGTATATTGTTACACTGCTTCTCAGTTACAGGAGCAGAACCGCTCTGTTATACAGTAGAGAGATTAGATGTATATTGTTACACTGCTTCTCAGTACAGGAGCTGAACCGCTCTGTTATACAGTAGAGAGATTAGATGTATATTGTTACACTGCTTCTCGGTACAGGAGCAGAACGCTCCTGTTATACAGTAGAGAGAGATTAGATGTATATTGTTACACTGCTTCTCAGTACAGGAGCTGAACCGCTCTGTTATACTGTAGAGAGATAGATGTATATTGTTACACTGCTTCTCAGTACAGGAGCTGAACCGCTCTGTTATACAGTAGAGCGATTAGATTGCATATTGTTACACTGCTTCTCAGTACAGGAGCTGAACGCTCTGTTATACAGTAGAGCGATTAGATGTATATTGTTACACTGCTTCTCAGTTACAGGAGCAGAACCGCTCTGTTATACAGTAGAGAGAGATTAGATGTATATTGTTACACTGCTTCTCAGTACAGGAGCTGAACTGCTCTGTTATACAGTAGAGAGAGATTAGATGTATATTGTTACACTGCTTCTCAGTACAGGAGCTGAACCGGTCTGTCATCCAGTAGAGAGATTAGATGTATATTGTTACACTGCTTCTCAGTACAGGAGCTGAACCGCTCTGTTATACATTAGAGAGAGATTAGATGTATATTGTTACACTGCTTCTCAGTACAGGAGCTGAACCGCTCTGTTATACAGTAGAGAGAGATTAGATGTATATTGTTACACTGCTTCTCAGTACAGGGGCAGATCCGCTCTGTTATACAGTAGAGAGATTAGATGTATATTGTTACACTGCTTCTCAGTACAGGAGCAGAACCGCTCTGTTATACAGTAGAGAGAGATTAGATGTATATTGTTACACTGCTTCTCCGTACAGGAGCTGAACCGCTCTGCTATACAGTAGGGAGAGATTAGATGTATATTGTTACACTGCATCTCAGTACGGGAGCTGAACCGCTCTGTTATACAGTAGAGAGATAAGATGTATATTGTTACACTGCTTCTCAGTACAGGAGCAGAACCGCTCTGTTATACAGAAGAGAGATTAGATGTATATTGTTACACTGCTTCTCAGCACAGGAGTAGAACTGCTCTGTTATACAGTAGAGAGATTAGATGTATATTGTTACACTGCTTCTCAGTACAGGAGCTGAACCGCTCTGTTATACAGTAGAGAGATTAGATGTATATTGTTACACTGCTTCTCAGTACAGGAGCAGAACCGCTCTGTTATACAGTAGAGAGAGATTAGATGTATATTGTTACACTGCTTCTCAGTACAGGAGCAGAACCGCTCTGTTATACAGTAGAGAGAGATTAGATGTATATTGTTACACTGCTTCTCAGTACAGGAGCAGAACCGCTCTGTTATACAGTAGAGAGAGATTAGCTGTATATTGTTACACTGCTTCTCAGTACAGGAGCTGAACCGCTCTGTTATACAGTAGAGAGATTAGATGTATATTGTTACACTGCTTCTCAGTACAGGAGCAGAAACCGCTCTGTTATACAGTAGAGAGATTAGATGTATATTGTTACACTGCTTCTCAGTACAGGAGCTGAACCGCTCTGTTATACAGTAGAGAGATTAGATGTATATTGTTACACTGCTTCTCAGTACAGGAGCTGAACCGCTCTGTTATACAGTAGAGAGATCAGATGTATATTGTTACACTGCTTCTCAGTACAGGAGCAGAACCGCTCTGTTATACAGTAGAGAGATTAGATGTATATTGTTACACTGCTTCTCAGTACAGGAGCAGAAACCGCTCTGTTATACAGTAGAGAGATTAGATGTATATTGTTACACTGCTTCTCAGTACAGGAGCAGAAAACCGCTCTGTTATACAGTAGAGAGAGATTAGATGTATATTGTTACACTGCTTCTCAGTACAGGGGCAGAACCGCTCTGTTATACAGTAGATAGATAAGATGTATATTGTTACACTGCTTCTCAGTACAGGAGCAGAACCCGCTCTGTTATACCAGTAGAGAGATTAGATGTATATTGTTACACTGCTTCTCAGTACAGGAGCAGAACCGCTCTGTTATACAGTAGAGAGATTAGATGTATATTGTTACACTGCTTCTCAGTACAGGAGCAGAACCGCTCTATTATACAGTAGAGAGATTAGATGTATATTGTTACACTGCTTCTCAGTACAGGAGCAGAACCGCTCTGTTATAAAGTAGAGAGATAAGATGTATATTGTTACACTGCTTCTCAGTACAGGAGCAGAACCCGCTCTGTTATACAGTAGAGAGATTAGATGTATATTGTTACACTGCTTCTCAGTACAGGAGTAGAACTGCTCTGTTATACAGTAGAGAGATTAGATGTATATTGTTACACTGCTTCTCAGTACAGGAGCAGAACCCGCTCTGTTATACAGTAGAGAGATAAGATGTATATTGTTACACTGCTTCTCAGTACAGGAGCAGAACGCTCTGTTATACAGTAGAGAGAGATTAGATGTATATTGTTACACCTGCTTCTCAGTACAGGAGCAGAACCGCTCTGTTATACAGTAGAGAGATTAGATGTATATTGTACACTGATTCTCAGTACAGGAGCAGAACCGCTCTGTTATACAGTAGAGAGAGATTAGATGTATATTGTTACACTGCTTCTCAGTACAGGAGCAGAACCGCTCTGTTATACAGTAGAGAGATTAGATTTATATTGTTACACTGCTTCTCAGTACAGGAGCTGAACCGCTCTGTTATACAGTAGAGAGAGATTATCTGTATATTGTTACACTGCTTCTCAGTACAGGAGCTGAACCGCTCTGTTATACAGTAGAGAGAGATTAGATGTATATTGTTACACTGCTTCTCAGTACAGGAGCAGAACCGCTCTGTTATCAGTAGAGAGAGATTAGATGTATATTGTTACACTGCTTCTCAGTACAGGAGCAGAACCGCTCTGTTATACTGTAGAGAGATTAGATGTATATTGTTACACTGCTTCTCAGTACAGGAGCAGAACCGCTCTGTTATACAGTAGAGAGATTAGATGTATATTGTTACACTGCTTCTCAGCACAGGAGTAGAACTGCTCTGTTATACAGTAGAGAGATTAGATGTATATTGTTACACTGCTTCTCAGTACAGGAGCAGAACCGCTCTGTTATACAGTAGAGAGAGATTAGATGTATATTGTTACACTGCTTCTCAGTACAGGGGCAGAACCGCTCTGTTATACAGTAGAGAGATAAGATGTATATTGTTACACTGCTTCTCAGTACAGGAGCAGAACCGCTCTGTTATACAGTAGAGAGATTAGATGTATATTGTTACACTGCTTCTCAGTACAGGAGCAGAACCGCTCTGTTATACAGTAGAGAAGATTAGATGTATATTGTTACACTGCTTCTCAGTACAGGAGCAGAAACCGCTCTGTTATACAGTAGAGAGAGATTAGCTGTATATTGTTACACTGCTTCTCAGTACAGGAGCAGAACCGCTCTGTTATACAGTAGAGAGATTAGATGTATATTGTTACACTGCTTCTCAGTACAGGAGCAGAACCGCTCTGTTATAAAGTAGAGAGATAAGATGTATATTGTTACACTGCTTCTCAGTACAGGAGCAGAACCGCTCTGTTATACAGTAGAGAGATTAGATGTATATTGTTACACTGCTTCTCAGTACGGGAGCTGAACCGCTCTGTTATACAGTAGAGAGAGATTAGATGTATATTGTTACACTGCTTCTCAGTACAGGAGCAGAAGCGCTCTGTTATACAGTAGAGAGAGATTAGATGTATATTGTTACACTGCTTCTCAGTACAGGAGCAGAACCGCTCTGTTATACAGTAGAGAGATTAGATGTATATTGTTACACTGCTTCTCAGTACAGGAGCAGAACCGCTCTGTTATACAGTAGAGAGAGATTAGATGTATATTGTTACACTGCTTCTCAGTAAAGGAGCAGAACCGCTCTGTTATACAGTAGAGAGATTAGATGTATATTGTTACACTGCTTCTCAGTACAGGAGCAGAACCGCTATGTTATACAGTAGAGAGATTAGATGTATATTGTTACACTGCTTCTCAGTACAGGAGCTGAACCGCTCTGTTATACAGTAGACAGATTAGATGTATATTGTTACACTGCTTCTCGGTACAGGAGCAGAACCGCTCTGTTATACAGTAGAGAGAGATTAGATGTATATTGTTACACTGCTTCTCAGTACAGGAGCAGAAACCGCTCTGTTATACAGTAGAGAGATTAGATGTATATTGTTACACTGCTTCTCAGTACAGGAGCAGAACCGCTCTGTTATACTGTAGAGAGATTAGATGTATATTGTTACACTGCTTCTCAGTACAGGCACAGAAACCGCTCTGTTATACAGTAGAGAGAGATTAGATATATATTGTTACACTGCTTCCCAGTACAGGAGCAGAACCGCTCTGTTATACAGTAGAGAGATTAGATGTATATTGTTACACTGCTTCTCAGTACAGGAGCAGAACCGCTCTGTTATACAGTAGAGAGATTAGATGTATATTGTTACACTGCTTGTCATTACAGGAGCAGAACCGCTCTGTTATACAGTAGAGAGATTAGATGTATATTGTTACACTGCTTCTCAGTACAGGAGCTGAACCGCTCTGTTATAGAGTAGAGAGAGATTAGATGTATATTGTTACACTGCTTCTCAGTAAAGGCGCAGAACCGCTCTCTTATACAGTAGAGAGATTAGATGTATATTGTTACACTGCTTCTCAGTACAGGAGCTGAACCGCTCTGTTATACAGTAGAGAGATTAGATGTATATTGTTACACTGCTTCTCAGTACAGGAGCAGAACCGCTCTGTTATACTGTAGAGAGATTAGATGTATATTGTTACACTGCTTCTCAGTACAGGAGCAGAACCGCTCTGTTATACAGTAGAGAGATTAGATATATATTGTTACACTGCTTTTCGGTACAGGAGCAGAACCGCTCTGTTATACAGTAGAGAGAGATTAGATATATATTGTTACACTGCTTCTCAGTACAGGAGCAGAACCGCTCTGTTATACAGTAGAGAGATTAGATGTACATTGTTACACTGCTTCTCAGTACAGGAGCAGAACCGCTCTGTTATACTGTAGAGAGATTAGATGTATATTGTTACACTGCTTCTCAGTACAGGAGCAGAACCGCTCTGTTATACAGTAGAGAGATTAGATGTATATTGTTACACTGCTTCTCAGTACAGGAGCAGAACCGCTCTGTTATACTGTAGAGAGATTAGATGTATATTGTTACACTGCTTCTCAGTACAGGCACAGAACCGCTCTGTTATACAGTAGAGAGAGATTAGATGTATATTGTTACACTACTTCCCAGTACAGGAGCTAAACCGCTCTGTTATACAGTAGAGAGATTAGATGTATATTGTTACACTGCTTCTCAGTACAGGAGCAGAACCGCTGTTATACAGTAGAGAGATTAGATGTATATTGTTACACTGCTTCTCAGTACAGGAGCAGAACCGCTCTGTTATACAGTAGAGAGAGATTAGATGTATATTGTTACACTGCTTCTCAGTACAGGAGCAGAACCGCTCTGTTATACAGTAGAGAGATTAGATATATATTGTTACACTGCTTCTCATTACAGGAGCTGAACCGCTCTGTTATACAGTAGAGAGATTAGATGTATATTGTTACACTGCTTCTTGGTACAGGAGCTGAACCGCTCTGTTATACAGTAGAGCGATTAGATGTATATTGTTACACTGCTTCTCAGTACAGGAGCAGAACCGCTCTGTTATACAGTAGAGAGAGATTAGATGTATATTGTTACACTGCTTCTCAGTACAGGAGCAGAACCGCTCTGTTATACAGTAGAGAGATTAGATGTATATTGTTACACTGCTTCTCATTACAGCAGCAGAACCGCTCTGTTCTCCAGTAGAGAGGATTAGAAGTATATTGTTACATGCTTCTCAGTACAGGCGCAGAAACGCTCTGTTATACAGTAGACGAGCGAGACTTTGATGTATCTTGTTACACTGCTTCTCAGTACAGGAGCTGACACCGCTCTGTTATCGCAGATAGAGCGATTAGATGTATATTGTTACACTGCTTCTCAGTACAGGAAGCAGAACCGCTCTGTTATATACAGTAGTAAGAGATTAGATTGTATATTGTTACAACTGCTTCTCAGTACAGGGAGCTGAACGCTCTGTTATACAGTAGAGAGATTAGATGTCTATTTGTTACACTGCTCTCTCCAGTCCGGAGCAGAACCGCTCTGTCATCCAGATAGAGAGATTAGATGTATCTTGTTACACTGCTTCTCAGTACAGGAGCAGAACGCTCTGTCTATACAGTAGAGAGATTAGATGTATATTGTTACACTGCTTCTCAGTCAGGAGCTGAACCGCTCTGTTATACAGTAGAGAGAGATTAGATGTATATTGTTACCACTGCTTCTCAGTACAGGAGCAGAACCCGCTCTGTTATACAGTAGAGAGATTAGATGTATATTGTTACACTGCTTCTCAGTACAGGAGCTGAACCGCTCTGTTATACAGTAGAGAGATTAGATGTATATTGTTACACTGCTTCTCAGTACAGGAGCAGAACCGCTCTGTTATACAGTAGAGAGATTAGATATATATTGTTACACTGCTTCTCATTACAGGAGCAGAACCGCTCTGTTATACAGTAGAGAGATTAGATGTATATTGTTACACTGCTTCTTGGTACAGGAGCTGAACCGCTCTGTTATACAGTAGAGCGATTAGATGTATATTGTTACACTGCTTCTCAGTACAGGAGCAGAACCGCTCTGTTATATAGTAGAGAGAGATTAGATGTATATTGTTACACTGCTTCTCAGTACAGGAGCAGAACCGCTCTGTTATACAGTAGAGAGATTAGATGTATATTGTTACACTGCTTCTCATTACAGCAGCAGAACGCTCTGTTATACAGTAGAGAGATTAGATGTATATTGTTACACTGCTTCTCAGTACAGGCGCAGAACCCGCTCTGTTATACAGTAGAGAGATTAGATGTATATTGTTACACTGCTTCTCAGTACAGGAGCTGAACCGCTCTGTTATACAGTAGAGAGAGATTAGATGTATATTGTTGCACTGCTTCTCAGTACAGGAGCAGAACCGCTCTGTTATACAGTAGAGAGAGATTAGATGTATATTGTTACACTGCTTCTCAGTACAGGAGCAGAACCGCTCTGTTATACAGTAGAGAGATTAGATGTATATTGTTACACTGCTTCTCAGTACAGGAGCAGAACCGCTCTGTTATACAGTAGAGAGATTAGATGTATATTGTTACACTGCTTCTCAGTACAGGAGCTGAACCGCTCTGTTATACTGTAGAGAGATTAGATGTATATTGTTACACCTGCTTCTCAGTACAGGCACAGAACCGCTCTGTTATACAGTAGAGAGAGATTAGATATATATTGTTACACTGCTTCCCAGTACAGGAGCAGAACCGCTCTGTTATACAGTAGAGAGATTAGATGTATATTGTTACACTGCTTCTCAGTACAGGAGCAGAACCGCTCTGTTATACAGTAGAGAGATTAGATGTATATTGTTACACTGCTTCTCATTACAGGAGCAGAACCGCTCTGTTATACAGTAGAGAGATTAGATGTATATTGTTACACTGCTTCTCAGTACAGGAGCTGAACCGCTCTGTTATACAGTAGAGAGAGATTAGATGTATATTGTTACACTGCTTCTCAGTAAAGGCGCAGAACCGCTCTCTTATACAGTAGAGAGATTAGATGTATATTGTTACACTGCTTCTCAGTACAGGAGCTGAACCGCTCTGTTATACAGTAGAGAGATTAGATGTATATTGTTACACTGCTTCTCAGTACAGGAGCAGAACCGCTCTGTTATACTGTAGAGAGATTAGATGTATATTGTTACACTGCTTCTCAGTACAGGAGCAGAACCGCTCTGTTATACAGTAGAGAGATAAGATATATATTGTTACACTGCTTTTCGGTACAGGAGCAGAACCGCTCTGTTATACAGTAGAGAGAGATTAGATATATATTGTTACACTGCTTCTCAGTACAGGAGCAGAACCGCTCTGTTATACAGTAGAGAGATTAGATGTACATTGTTACACTGCTTCTCAGTACAGGAGCAGAACCGCATTGTTATACTGTAGAGAGATTAGATGTATATTGTTACACTGCTTCTCAGTACAGGAGCAGAACCGCTCTGTTATACAGTAGAGAGATTAGATGTATATTGTTACACTGCTTCTCAGTACAGGAGCAGAACCGCTCTGTTATACTGTAGAGAGATTAGATGTATATTGTTACACTGCTTCTCAGTACAGGCACAGAACCGCTCTGTTATACAGTAGAGAGATTAGATGTATATTGTTACACTGCTTCTCAGTACAGGAGCTAAACCGCTCTGTTATACAGTAGAGAGATTAGATGTATATTGTTACACTGCTTCCCAGTACAGGAGCTAAACCGCTCTGTTATACAGTAGAGAGATTAGATGTATATTGTTACACTGCTTCTCAGTACAGGAGCAGAACCGCTGTTATACAGTAGAGAGATTAGATGTATATTGTTACACTGCTTCCCAGTACAGGAGCAGAACCGCTCTGTTATACAGTAGAGAGAGATTAGATGTATATTGTTACACTGCTTCTCAGTACAGGAGCAGAACCGCTCTGTTATACAGTAGAGAGATTAGATATATATTGTTACACTGCTTCTCATTACAGGAGCAGAACCGCTCTGTTATACAGTAGAGAGATTAGATGTATATTGTTACACTGCTTCTTGGTACAGGAGCTGAACCGCTCTGTTATACAGTAGAGAGATTAGATGTATATTGTTACACTGCTTCTCAGTACAGGAGCAGAACCGCTCTGTTATACAGTAGAGAGAGATTAGCTGTATATTGTTACACTGCTTCTCAGTACAGGAGCTGAACCGCTCTGTTATACAGTAGAGAGATTAGATGTATATTGTTACACTGCTTCTCAGTACAGGAGCAGAACCGCTCTGTTATACAGTAGAGAGATTAGATGTATATTGTTACACTGCTTCTCATTACAGCAGCAGAACCGCTCTGTTATACAGTAGAGAGATTAGATGTATATTGTTACACTGCTTCTCAGTACAGGCGCAGAACCGCTCTGTTATACAGTAGAGAGATTAGATGTATATTGTTACACTGCTTCTCAGTACAGGAGCTGAACCGCTCTGTTATACAGTAGAGAAAGATTAGATGTATATTGTTACACTGCTTCTCAGTACAGGAGCTGAACCGCTCTGTTATCCAGTAGAGAGATTAGATGTATATTGTTGCACTGCTTCTCAGTACAGGAGCAGAACCGCTCTGTTATACAGTAGAGAGAGATTAGATGTATATTGTTACACTGCTTCTCAGTACAGGAGCTGAACCGCTCTGTTATACAGTAGAGAGATTAGATGTATATTGTTACACTGCTTCTCAGTACAGGAGCAGAACCGCTCTGTTATACAGTAGAGAGATTAGATGTATATTGGTTACACTGCCCTTCTCAGTACAGGAGGCAGAACCGCTCTGTATACACAGTAGAGTGAGAGATTAGATGTATATTGTTACACTGCTTCTCAGTACGGGAGCTGAAACCGTACTGTTTATACAGTAGTGAGACGATAGATGTATATTGTTACAACTGCTTATCAGTAAGGAAGCAAGACACCGCTCTGTATACAGTAGAGAGATTAGATGTATTTTGTTACACTGCTTCTCAGTACGGGTAGCTGAACCGCTCTGTTATAGCTGTAAGGAGAGATTAGATGTATATTGTTACACTGCTTCTCAGTACAGGAGCAGAACCGCTCTGTTATACAGTAGAGAGATTAGATGTATATTGGTTACACTGCTTCTCATTACAGGAGCAGAACCGCTCTGTTATACAGTAGAGAGATTAGATGTATATTGTTACACTGCTTCTCAGTACAGGAGCTGAACCGCTCTGTTATACAGTAGAGAGAGATTAGATGTATATTGTTACACTGCTTCTCTGTACAGGGGCAGAACCGCTCTGTTATACAGTAGAGAGATTAGATGTATATTGTTACACTGCTTCTCAGTACAGGAGCAGAACCGCTCTGTTATACAGTAGAGAGATTAGATGTATATTGTTACACTGCTTCTCAGTACAGGAGCTGAACCGCTCTGTTATACAGTAGAGAGATTAGATGTATATTGTTACACTGCTTCTCAGTACAGGAGCAGAACCGCTCTGTTATACAGTAGAGAGAGATTAGATGTATATTGTTACACTGCTTCTCAGTACAGGAGCAGAAACCGCTCTGTTATACTGTAGAGAGATTAGATGTATATTGTTACACTGCTTCTCAGTACAGGAGCAGAACCGCTCTGTTATACAGTAGAGAGATTAGATGTATATTGTTACACTGCTTCTCAGTACAGGAGCAGAACCGCTCTGTTATACAGTAGAGAGATTAGATGTATATTGTTACACTGCTTCTCAGTACAGGAGCTGAACCGCTCTGTTATACAGTAGAGAGATTAGATGTATATTGTTACACTGCTTCTCAGTACAGGAGCTGAACCGCTCTGTTATACAGTAGAGAGAGATTAGATGTATATTGTTACACTGCTTCTCAGTACAGGAGCAGAACCGCTCTGTTATACAGTAGAGAGAGATTAGATGTATATTGTTACACTGCTTCTCAGTACAGGAGCAGAACCGCTCTGTTATACAGTAGAGAGATTAGATGTATATTGTTACACTGCTTCTCAGTACAGGAGCAGAACCGCTCTGTTATACAGTAGAGAGAGATTAGATGTATATTGTTACACTGCTTCTCAGTACAGGAGCAGAACCGCTGTTATACAGTAGAGAGATTAGATGTATATTGTTACACTGCTTCTCAGTACAGGAGCTGAACCGCTCTGTTATACAGTAGAGAGAGATTAGATGTATATTGTTACACTGCTTCTCAGTACAGGAGCAGAAGCGCTCTGTTATACAGTAGAGAGATTAGATGTATATTGTTACACTGCTTCTCAGTACAGGAGCAGAACCGCTCTGTTATACAGTAGAGAGATAAGATGTATATTGTTACACTGCTTCTCAGTACAGGAGCAGAACCGCTCTGTTATACAGTAGAGAGATTAGATGTATATTGTTACACTGCTTCTCAGTACAGGAGCAGAACCGCTCTGTTATACAGTAGAGAGAGATTAGATGTATATTGTTAACTGCTTCTCAGTACAGGAGCAGAACCGCTCTGTTATACAGTAGAGAGAGATTAGATGTATATTGTTACACTGCTTCTCAGTACAGGAGCAGAACCGCTCTGTTATACAGTAGAGAGATTAGATGTATATTGTTACACTGCTTCTCAGTACAGGAGCAGAACCGCTCTGTTATACAGTAGAGAGATTAGATATATATTGTTACACTGCTTCTCGGTACAGGAGCTGAACCGCTCTGTTATACTGTAGAGAGATTAGATGTATATTGTTACACTGCTTCTCATTACAGGAGCAGAACCGCTCTGTTATACAGTAGAGAGATTAGATGTATATTGTTACACTGCTTCTCATTACAGGAGCAGAACCGCTCTGTTATACAGTAGAGAGATTAGATGTATATTGTTACACTGCTTCTCAGTACAGGAGCAGAACCGCTCTGTTATACAGTAGAGAGATTAGATGTATATTGTTACACTGCTTCTCATTACAGGAGCAGAACCGCTCTGTTATACAGTAGAGAGATTAGATGTATATTGTTACACTGCTTCTTGGTACAGGAGCTGAACCGCTCTGTTATACAGTAGAGAGATTAGATGTATATTGTTACACTGCTTCTCAGTACAGGAGCAGAACCGCTCTGTTATACAGTAGAGAGAGATTAGATGTATATTGTTACACTGCTTCTCAGTACAGGAGCTGAACCGCTCTGTTATACAGTAGAGAGATTAGATGTATATTGTTACACTGCTTCTCATTACAGCAGCAAAACCGCTCTGTTATACAGTAGAGAGATTAGATGTATATTGTTACACTGCTTCTCAGTACAGGAGCTGAACCGCTCTGTTATACAGTAGAGAGAGATTAGATGTATATTGTTACACTGCTTCTCAGTACAGGAGCAGAACCGCTCTGTTATACAGTAGAGAGATTAGATGTATATTGTTACACTGCTTCTCAGTACAGGAGCAGAACCGCTCTGTTATACAGTAGAGAGATTAGATGTATATTGTTACACTGCTTCTCAGTACAGGAGCTGAACCGCTCTGTTATACAGTAGAGAGAGATTAGATATATATTGTTACACTGCTTCTCAGTACAGGAGCAGAACCGCTCTGTTATACAGTAGAGAGATTAGATGTATATTGTTACACTGCTTCTCAGTACAGGAGCAGAACCGCTCTGTTATACAGTAGAGAGAGATTAGATGTATATTGTTACACTGCTTCTCAGTACAGGAGCAGAACCGCTCTGTTATACAGTAGAGAGATTAGATGTATATTGTTACACTGCTTCTCAGTACAGGAGTAGAACCGCTCTGTTATACAGTAGAGCGATTAGATGTATATTGTTACACTGCTTCTCAGTACAGGAGCAGAACCGCTCTGTTATACAGTAGAGAGAGATTAGATGTATATTGTTACACTGCTTCTCAGTACAGGAGCAGAACCGCTCTGTTATACAGTAGAGAGATTAGATGTATATTGTTACACTGCTTCTCAGTACAGGAGCAGAACCGCTCTGTTATACAGTAGAGAGATTAGATGTATATTGATACACTGCTTCTCAGTACAGGAGCTGAACCGCTCTGTTATACAGTAGAGCGATTAGATGTATATTGTTACACTGCTTCTTGGTACAGGAGCTGAACCGCTCTGTTATACAGTAGAGCGATTAGATGTATATTGTTACACTGCTTCTCAGTACAGGAGCAGAACCGCTCTGTTATACAGTAGAGAGATTAGATGTATATTGTTACACTGCTTCTCAGTACAGGAGCAGAACCGCTCTGTTATACAGTAGAGAGATTAGATGTATATTGTTACACTGCTTCTCAGTACGGGAGCTGAACCGCTCTGTTATACAGTAGAGAGAGATTAGATGTATATTGTTACACTGCTTCTCAGTACGGGAGCTGAACCGCTCTGTTATACAGTAGAGAGAGATTAGATGTATATTGTTACACTACTTCTCAGTACAGGAGCAGAACCGCTCTGTTATACAGTAGAGAGATTAGATGTATATTGTTACACTGCTTCTCAGTACAGGGGCAGAACCGCTCTGTTATACAGTAGAGAGATTAGATGTATATTGTTACACTGCTTCTCAGTACAGGAGCAGAACCGCTCTGTTATACAGTAGATAGAGATTAGATGTATATTGATACACTGCTTCTCAGTACAGGAGCTGAACCGCTCTGTTATACAGTAGAGCGATTAGATGTATATTGATACACTGCTTCTCAGTACAGGAGCTGAACCGCTCTGTTATACAGTAGAGCGATTAGATGTATATTGTTACACTGCTTCTCAGTACAGGAGCAGAACCGCTCTGTTATACAGTAGAGAGATTAGATGTATATTGTTACACTGCTTCTCATTACAGCAGCAGAACCGCTCTGTTATACAGTAGAGAGATTAGATGTATATTGTTACACTGCTTCTCAGTACGGGAGCTGAACCGCTCTGTTATACAGTAGAGAGATTAGATGTATATTGTTACACTGCTTCTCAGTACAGGAGCAGAACCGCTCTGTTATACAGTAGAGAGATTAGATGTATATTGTTACACTGCTTCTCAGTACGGGAGCTGAACCGCTCTGTTATACAGTAGAGAGAGATTAGATGTATATTGTTACACTGCTTCTCAGTACAGGGGCAGAACCGCTCTGTTATACAGTAGAGAGATTAGATGTATATTGTTACACTGCTTCTCAGTACAGGAGCAGAACCGCTCTGTTATACAGTAGATAGAGATTAGATGTATATTGTTACACTGCTTCTCAGTACAGGAGCAGAACCGCTCTGTTATACAGTAGATAGAGATTAGATGTATATTGATACACTGCTTCTCAGTACAGGAGCTGAACCGCTCTGTTATACAGTAGAGCGATTAGATGTATATTGTTACACTGCTTCTCAGTACAGGAGCTGAACCGCTCTGTTATACAGTAGAGCGATTAGATGTATATTGTTACACTGCTTCTCAGTACAGGAGCAGAACCGCTCTGTTATACAGTAGAGATTAGATGTATATTGTTACACTGCTTCTCAGTACAGGAGCAGAACCGCTCTGCTATACAGTAGAGAGAGATTAGCTGTATATTGTTACACTGCTTCTCAGTACAGGAGCTGAACCGCTCTGTTATACAGTAGAGAGAGATTAGATGTATATTGTTACACTGCTTCTCAGTACAGGCACAGAACCGCTCTGTTATACAGTAGAGAGAGATTAGATATATATTGTTACACTGCTTCTCAGTACAGGAGCTGAACCGCTCTGTTATACAGTAGAGAGATTAGATGTATATTGTTACACTGCTTCTCAGTACAGGAGCAGAACCGCTCTGTTATACAGTAGAGAGATTAGATGTATATTGTTACACTGCTTCTTGGTACAGGAGCTGAACCGCTCTGTTATAAAGTAGAGAGATTAGATGTATATTGTTACACTGCTTCTCAGTACAGGAGCAGAACCGCTCTGTTATAAAGTAGAGAGATTAGATGTATATTGTTACACTGCTTCTCAGTACAGGAGCAGAACCGCACTATTATACAGTAGAGAGATTAGATGTATATTGTTACACTGCTTCTCAGTACAGGAGCAGAACCGCTCTGTTATACAGTAGAGAGAGATTAGCTGTATATTGTTACACTGCTTCTCAGTACAGGAGCTGAACCGCTCTGTTATACAGTAGAGAGAGATTAGATGTATATTGTTACACTGCTTCTCAGTACAGGAGCTGAACCGCTCTGTTATACAGTAGAGAGATTAGATGTATATTGTTACACTGCCTCTCAGTACAGGAGCTGAACCGCTCTGTTATACAGTAGAGAGATTAGATGTATATGGTTACACTGCTTCTCAGTACAGGAGCTGAACCGCTCTGTTATACAGTAGAGAGATTAGATGTATATTGTTACACTGCTTCTCAGTACAGGAGCAGAACCGCTCTGTTATACAG
Organism: Bombina bombina; assembly: GCF_027579735.1. Classification (NCBI taxonomy): domain Eukaryota; kingdom Metazoa; phylum Chordata; class Amphibia; order Anura; family Bombinatoridae; genus Bombina; species Bombina bombina. Next base: position 1,097,041,746 of record NC_069504.1, on the reverse strand, counting down.
TAGAGAGATTAGATGTATATTGTTACACTGCTTCTCAGTACAGGAGCTGAACCGCTCTGTTATACAGTAGAGAGATTAGATGTATATTGTTACACTGCCTCTCAGTACAGGAGCTGAACCGCTCTGTTATACAGTAGAGAGATTAGATGTATATTGTTACACTGCTTCTCAGTACAGGAGCTGAACCGCTCTGTTATACAGTAGAGAGATTAGATGTATATTGTTACACTGCCTCTCAGTACAGGAGCTGAACCGCTCTGTTATACAGTAGAGAGATTAGATGTATATTGTTACACTGCCTCTCAGTACAGGAGCTGAACTGCTCTGTTATACAGTAGAGAGATTAGATGTATATTGTTACACTGCTTCTCAGTACAGGAGCAGAACCGCTCTGTTATACAGTAGAGAGAGATTAGATGTATATTGTTACACTGCTTCTCAGTACAGGAACAGAACCGCTCTGTTATACAGTAGAGAGATTAGATGTATATTGTTACACTGCTTCTCAGTACAGGAGCAGAACCGCTCTGTTATACAGTAGAGAGATTAGATGTATATTGTTACACTGCTTCTCAGTACGGAGCTGAACCGCTCTGTTATACAGTAGAGAGAGATTAGATGTATATTGTTACACTGCTTCTCAGTACAGGAGCTGAACCGCTCTGTTATACAGTAGAGATAGATAAGATGTATATTGTTACACTGCTTCTCAGTACAGGAGCTGAACCGCTCTGTTATACAGTAGAGAGATTAGATGTATATTGTTACACTGCTTCTCAGTACAGGAGCAGAACCGCTCTGTTATACAGTAGAGAGAGATTAGATGTATATTGTTACACTGCTTCTCAGTACAGGAGCTGAACCGCTCTGTTATACAGTAGAGAGATCAGATGTATATTGTTACACTGCTTCTCAGTACAGGAGCTGAACCGCTCTGTTATACAGTAGAGAGATTAGATGTATATTGTTACACTGCTTCTCAGTACAGGAGCAGAACCGCTCTGTTATACAGTAGAGAGATTAGATGTATATTGTTACACTGCTTCTCAGTACAGGAGCAGAACCGCTCTGTTATACAGTAGAGAGATTAGATGTATATTGTTACACTGCTTCTCAGTACAGGAGCAGAACCGCTCTGTTATCCAGTAGAGAGATTAGATGTATATTGTTACACTGCTTCTCAGTACAGGAGCAGAACCGCACTATTATACAGTAGAGAGAGATTAGATGTATATTGTTACACTGCTTCTCAGTACAGGAGCAGAACCGCTCTGTTATACAGTAGAGAGAGATAAGATGTATATTGTTACACTGCTTCTGAGTACAGGAGCAGAACCGCTCTGTTATCCAGTAGAGAGATTAGATGTATATTGTTACACTGCTTCTCAGTACAGGAGCTGAACCGCTCTGTTATACAGTAGAGAGATTAGATGTATATTGTTACACTGCTTCTCAGTACAGGAGCAGAACCGCTCTGTTATACAGTAGAGAGAGATTAGATGTATATTGTTACACTGCTTCTCAGTACGGGAGCTGAACCGTTCTGTTATACAGTAGAGAGAGATTAGATGTATATTGTTACACTGCTTCTCAGTACAGGAGCAGAACCGCTCTGTTATACAGTAGAGAGATTAGATGTATATTGTTACACTGCTTCTCAGTACAGGAGCAGAACCGCTCTGTTATACAGTAGAGAGAGATTAGATGTATATTGTTACACTGCTTCTCAGTACAGGAGCTGAACCGCTCTGTTATACAGTAGAGAGATTAGATGTATATTGTTACACTGCTTCTCAGTACAGGAGCAGAACCGCTCTGTTATACTGTAGAGAGATTAGATGTATATTGTTACACTGCTTCTCAGTACAGGAGCAGAACCGCTCTGTTATACAGTAGAGAGATTAGATGTATATTGTTACACTGCTTCTCAGTACAGGAGCAGAACCGCTCTGTTATACAGTAGAGAGATTAGATATATATATTGTTACACTGCTTCTCGGTACAGGAGCAGAACCGCTCTGTTATACAGTAGAGAGATTAGATGTATATTGTTACACTGCTTCTCGGTACAGGAGCAGAACCGCTCTGTTATCCAGTAGAGAGATTAGATGTATATTGTTACACTGCTTCTCAGTACAGGAGCAGAACCGCTCTGTTATACAGTAGAGAGAGATTAGATGTATATTGTTACACTGCTTCTCAATACAGGAGCTGAACCGCTCTGTTATACAGTAGAGAGATTAGATGTATATTGTTACACTGCTTCTCAGTACAGGAGCTGAACCGCTCTGTTATACAGTAGAGAGATTAGATGTATATTGTTACACTGCTTCTCAGTACAGGAGCAGAACCGCTCTGTTATACAGTAGAGAGAGATTAGATGTATATTGTTACACTGCTTCTCAGTACAGGTGCAGAACCGCTCTGCTATACAGTAGAGATTATATTTAGTTTTTATATGAACAATAGGCAGATAAGTAAACTCACCTGTCAGATCGGTGCTGACTGACCCATTTGACCCAGGGCTGTTTCCCAAATAGTGGTAGTCAGTGGCACTGAATGAGGTTGATCCATCATCACCAATCGTCTGAGAGATGTCCTGTATATCTCCAATGTCCTGGAGGAACTCTCCAGACAACGGGCTGCCCAGGTCACCCCCCTCCAGAGGTGTCATCGGACAGAGCTCGCCATCTGTATCTACCATGATGGCGGACATCGCAATTTGTGTACAAGACCATTACACTGCGGGGACACAGAAAGAGAAAAACAATATCCCTTTAACCTTAATTTTATGTTTTTGTAACAAGAATTTAAGTCAAACCGATAAAATGTAGTAAGACCAGTTCCTACAATTTTACTTTAAATGGTCAGTAAACACGCCTTAATCACTATATGGTGCACAAGACCCGTGCACAACCAACCTACCTCAGTATGCACTCACAAGAAAGGATACCAGAAGAAAGAATAATAAGTAAATTGTCACGTTTCAATAAGTTATACACTCTACCTCAAATAAGAAACATTAACGGGACAGAGTATTGTAAAATATTCTCTCTTTTAATTATGCTCAAAATGATCCATTTTACCTGCTGCAGTGTATTAAATTATTAATAAAAATAGCTCCTTTAACTTAATTTTGCCACTTGAATATGCTGCTTTTGCAAAAAGAAGTCATTTGAAACCACCTTTGCATTTAAATCTGTTTCCATATTCCTTTAATGATTTGCAAAAGATGTTGCTGGTTTCTGAACATGATCCTCTCGTTATTGAGAAGGATAAATATATTTCAGTAATCTTTAGATTAATATAATAGTGATAAACTCACCTGTAATCATTTATCAGAGCTGATATAGAAAGATTTCAAGGTAGAAAAAAAATAGTTCATTTTCTTAATAGCGGAGAATGTTTTTCTTTTTGAGACACTTTAAAGGGATATGAAACCTAAAAAAAATGTACTTAGTTCTCTTGTATCCTTTATTGAAAATCAGGTAGGTAGGCTCAGGAGTGTGCACGTTTCTGGAGCTCTATATGGCTGTAGTTTTTTTAAAATGGTTTTAATAATTTTTGCATTGTTCAAACACTGTTGACACTGCAAACACGTGCACGATACCTACCTATGTATTCTCTTCAACAAAGTAAATTTGACAATGGAAGCAAATTGGATTTTTTTTAAATAATATTCTCTGAATCATGCAATGTCTATGATCTATGATCAGAAGGGCTAAAGGGACAGTCTAGTCAAAACTAAACTGTCACGATTCAGATAAGGCATGCAATTTTAAACAACTTTCCAATTGACTTTTATCATCAAATTTGCTTTGTTCTCTTGGTATTCTTTGTTGAAAACTAAACCTAGGTGGCTCACATGGTAATTTATAAGCCCTTGAAGGCCACATCTTATCTCAGTGCTTTTTGACCGTTTTTCACAGCTAGATAGGGCATGTGTGTGCCATAGAGATAACATTGTGCTCACTCCCGTGGAGTTATTTATGAGTCAGCAATGATTGGCTAAAATGCTGTCCTGTCAAAAAGATCTGAAATAAGGGGGCAGTCTGCAGAAGCTTAGAAACAAGGTAAACACAAAGGTAAAAAGTATATTAATATAACTGTGTTGTTTATACAAAACTGGGGAATGGGTAATAAAGGGATTATCTATCTTTTTAAACAATAACAATTTTAAAGTAAACTCTCCCTTTAAAGGGACATATAACTAAAAGCTGAAAAGGAACATGAATGCATTTACATTTTGAAAAGAAGCACTTTTAGCAAAAATACAATAAAAAATACAACGGGAGCATATATTGTGTATCATTGCTGTGAAACGCGCCACACACAGGAATATTTGAAAACAAATTCTATTCAAAACTCAAATACATTCATGTGCATTTAAATTTAGTGCTTTATGTCCCTAGTGCAAAAATAAAATGCTTTGTTTTGTTACTGCATTGTATTTTTTTAACAAATTCCCTTCTCTTACTGTGTGTTTAACTCCTTCAGAAGGGTTTTACACATAGGCAAAGCTGCATTTCTGCTACAGATGAAGATACTAAAGGTGAGTGAAGGCCCATTTCTCATTTGCTCACAGCTATATCCTCATACTTAGTGGCACAGGAGAAGAACTAAATGTAACCCCTGACAGGAATTTGCTTTTTTGACAGGACAAAGAAAAATGCTAACATTTTACCTCTAGCTTTGAATGATTTTGATTTTTTTTACTACATATCTATAGAAAAAACTCTACCTCACTCCTAAAAAGTGTCTCCTTACTATTAAAGCTTAAATGTCATATCAATTACTGAGCTCCTGCTGATGTGTAGCTGCTACGTAGGAGCTGTGCCCACGTGTCTTAATTATTTGTAACAGAGAGATTGGCTTGATATGAATTACCATTGCTCAGACGGGTAAAACAGAGATAAAGGAATCTGTTCAAGGTCAGTGAGAATGCAAGTCTGGGTCTCCTTTTTACTTTACAAGCTCACAACATCACGTCGTCTGCTGTCCTACAGGGTTCTCACGGCACAGGAAAAAAAAGACAACGTATCCCAGCGAGTATCTCTTCTGTTATTAGCAACAAAGGAATTTGTATTTTGCTGAATATAGCAAGGTCATTGTACACAGCTCTCAACCTGCTGGCTGCCAGGAGAGCTGCAACACATTGCTTTATGATGCATTAAAGGGACAGTCTACACCAGAATTGTTGTTGTTTAAAAAGATAGTTAATCCCTTTATTACCCATTCCCTAGTTTTGCATAACAAACACGGTTATATTAATATACTTTTTACCTCTGTAATTATCTTGTATCTAAGCCTCTGCAGACTGCCCCCTTATTTCAGTTCTTTTGACAGACTTGCATTTTAGCCAATCAGTGCTCACTCCTAGGTAACTTCACGCGCGTGCGCTCAATGTTACCTATATGAAACACATGAACTAATGCCCTTTAGTGGTGACAAACTGTCAAAATGCATTCAGATTAGAGGCAGGCTTCAATGTCTAAGAAATTAGCATATGAAACTCCTAGGTTAAGCTTTCAACTAAGAATACCAAGAAAACAAAGCAAAATTGGTGATAAAAGTAAATTGGAAAGTTGTTTAAAATTACATGCCCTAACTGAATCATGAAAGTTTTTTTTGGACTTGACTGTCCCTTTAAAGGAATAGGAAAGTCAAAATTAAACTTTCAGGATTCAGACAGAGCATGTCATTTTAAGACACTTTTAAATTCACTTCTATTTCAATTGTGCTTTGTTCTGTTGGTATCCCTTGCTGAAAAAGAATACGCACATATCCTACACTAGTGGGAGCTAGCTGCTAATTGGTGCCTGAACACAGTTGTCTCTTGTGATTGGCTAACTAGATGTGTTCAGCTAACTGCTAATGGTGCAATGCCGTTCCTTCAGCAATGGATAACAAGAGAATTAAGCAAATTTGATAATAAAAGTAAATTAGAAAGTTGTTTAAAATTGCATGAAAGAAACTGTTGGGGTTTCCTGATCCTTTGAAGCCCTTTTGTCATCCAAGGGGTTAAAATAGAATTTATTTGATAAAGGTATAACTAGTTTAGAACCTGAAAAACAAGTATTCCCTCTGTCAATAAATTGCTATTTGCCCCTATGAGATGTAAAGCAATTACTTGTTTCCAAGATTTTTGTGAATTAACAAAACATTTCCTACTTAGACCATGTAAATATCAATTTCACCCACAATGCATCACTACACAAGATTACATTTCATAATCACAATATAAAATGGCCATTTAATACACAAATTGCATACTATAATTTATTGGCGCATATCAATTTTGCGTTACTAGTTTTTATTCTAGTTTTTAAACAAACAAATACAATAAAGCACAACATAAAGCGGTAAGCCAGAAGGAATATGTTGCATTTCACACACAATAATTACTGGATCAGATATGAATATGACAAAATAAGAACGGCGTTAGTAAAACACCTCTATTGCAATTATGGATTGTGAACTACTCCCTAATAATTCAAAGAGAAATCTAGTAAATTCAGAAGAATGTGATAGAAAGACATCGCTTCATAGAGCCCACTCTAGTTGTGCAATTTATTAAGATAAATAGCAATAAATATAGCGGTATGGTTATAGATTACATCTGACCAGCTGGGATACTCGTTACAGAGAGACCACCCACCAGCAGGCCACCGGATACATAAATAAGATGATAGAATGTCATAGGTCAATTTGCGGCTCTAAGTAGTCTATAATAAAAAATGGGTGGGTTATTAATGGGAGAATTTTACTGGAGTTTTATGTTTTTGTTTATTCCAAACAAAGTCTTTATTAGAAAAGAAATTCCATCTTCCAGCTAATTATTTGTGTAAACCAAAAAAATAGGTTAAACACATAGGTAAAGTTATATTTGTAGCCTTAAGCAGAACATGGCTGGTGACTGATGGGCCGGGCAACTGCTACAACTGATTGGCTCACAAGTGGATTTCTGCTCAGGAGATGCAGTGCATGTGTATCTCCAGTGGGACTTTAACCAGACCCTTAACCCTTTTGAGGTGGTTAAACACAGTTATCTTGGATCAGCATTGCAAAAATGAGATGATGAATTACAGTATTTCATGCAAATGTCCCTTTAATGACATCTTACCATTCTATAGTCTGACAGCCATCCAGAAGCCAGTGTTGTTTGTCACAAGGTTAGGGAGAGACCATCATTTCTGCTGATCCCTGATTGTATCAACACAATTTTCAGCTGTAAAAAAGGAAAAAATAAATCAAGAAAAACTGTCAGTGGAAACGTAACTTCCAACCCACACACAGATCTAATCTCACTTTCTAATGCTACTCCAATGATTCAGATGATGGGGATTATCTTTTATCCAGTTTTTTTATTTAATTGCAGAAGTAAAACTACAATTCCACGTCTGACAGAAGCTTACTCTGAGCTTGTGAATTATGCGCTCAGGTTTGCACACTGAGAGCCGGATTAGCAGAGGCTAATAGAGTAATCATTATACTCCAGAGTTCAATCATTAACCAGACTAGACGGCAGGAGTACCTGCTGCTGTACAGCACGAAATGCCAGAGCATACCTGCAGCACACGGTTCATTACTATAAAATACATTCTCACCGTATCAGATACGCACAAACATAAACTAAAATCGCAAAATGTATTTTACCCTAAAAAGTAAATGAATGATTGTAGCTCAAAAAAAAAAAAAGGTTGTAGAGGAGTAAAACTGATTTGTGGCATAAACATTATGAAAAGCTCTTCACCAAACCTGGATAATATTCTATTTTCCTCTGTGAAAAGCACAATTGGGCAGAAAGAAGCTACTACCAGGTGGCAACCGGGCCATAGAACAAGCTATTGATGCTGCTGTTAAAAAAAAACAAAAAAAAGTTCCTGGCAGACTGTTTCTCATTCTGTTTTGCATATGTAAATATGACCCTGGGGATAGTCTCCCTATGGGTGATGGGGGAAACCAGACGTGGACTCCTTGCCCAATGTGCTTAGAGGGATATGGCTGCACCTCACTGACGAGGCCCAAAGGAGGCCGAAACGATCGTCTGGGGTTGTCATGTTCCTTGTTCAGAGGAGAATTGCCTGGTATTTCGGGGCTGGACTGACCATGTCGGCGGGATCAGACTGATATACTACAGGAAAGTTTTCCTCTGTGAAAAGCACAATTGGGCAGAAAGAAGCTACTACCAGGTGGCAACCGGGCCATAGAACAAGCTATTGATGCTGCTGTTCGTTCCTGGCAGACTGTTTCTCATTCTGTTTTGCTAATATTCTATTCTTACAATTTTTAGGTTCTCATAGAAATTGTACCCCATTGAAGGGTCTTAAAGGGATACTAAACCCAATTGTTTTTCTTTCACTAATTCAAATGGAGCATGCAATTTTATGCAACTTTCTAATTTACTCCTACTATAATTTTTTCTTCATTCTATCATTCTTATCTTTATTTAAAAAGCAGGAATGTAAAGGGACACTGAACCCAATTTGTTTCTTCTTTCATGATTCAGATAGAGCATAACATTTTAAGCAACTTTCTAATTTACTCCTATTATCAATTTTTCTTCGTTCTCTTGCTTTCTTTATTTTGTAAATCTTCGCAGCCAGCCTATTTTAGGTTCAGCACCATGGATAGCGCTTGCTTATTGGAGGCTTACATTTACCCACCAATAAGCAAGCATAACCCAGGTTCTCAACCAAAAATGGGCCGGCTCCTATGCATCACATTCCTGCTTTTTAAATACAGATAGCAAGAGAACGAAGAAAAATTGATAATAGGAATAAATTAGAAATTGCATGCTCTATCTGAATAATGAAAGAAAAAAAATTGGGTTTAGTGTCCCTTTAAAGCTTAGGAGCAAGCCTATTTTAGGTTCAGCATCCTGGATAGCACTTGCTTATTGGTGACTACAATTAGCAAACCAATCAGCAAGCATAACCCAGGTTCTGAACCAAAAATGGGCCGGCTTTTAAGCTTTACATTACTGCTTTTTAAATAAAGATAGCAAGAGAACGAAGGAAAATTGATAATAGGAGTAAATTAGAAAGTTGCTTAAAATTGCGGCTCTATCTGAATCATTAAAGAAAAATTTGGGGTTTAGTGTCCCTTTAATCATGATTTGTATGATAAGAGGCCCCGACACCTGGTACATGACATGGCTATAAGATCACAACCAGTGTTCCATCTAATGACCAGCAGTGAAACAGCTAAAAAGGGAACCATACCTTGCAGTCTGCATTGTGTAGTGTTTGCTAACTGCAGGGCGTGGTTTCCTAATTAACTGTTTCACTGCTGGGCCGCTCACAAAATATGGCCGTAGAGGGAACACTGGTCACGACCCCTCCATTCTCCCTTTATGGCATACACTTGCACAGACACTAGTTGTTTCTGGCTGGTTACCTTCCACACACAGCAGCGATGCACAGCACTGTTCTCCTTTCCTACCCTATTTTAACTCCCAGTATTTAGGTGTCAATCATATATTTAGACAGCAATAAAGAATATTAATCAGTGCTGAATGTATGTTACAATGAAAAGGTTAGATCACAGTCTGTGTGTATTACTGTCCACCAAGGGGTTACACAAACATACATCTATCAACCAATCTACTTCTATCCATGAAGAGTTCATCATAGTTACAAGCACCTGAAATACCGGGTTTAACACTGAACAGTCTGGTGAACTTAAAATAATGCTGCATGGTAAATATATACCATATTATAGCTGCAGTGTTAGTTACCCAGTCTTCTATGTTATTTCAATATATTTTGAGCATGCTCAGTATATATAATAAACTGCTGCCGGCACTCACTGTCCTCCGAACTACAGCACCATACAGACCTGGGACTACAACTCCCACAAATCTATGCATATGTATGTTATCAGTTTTTTTTTCCACCTGTTTGCTTCTACTGAGCATGCTCAATATATAACATAACAAAATCAAACAGTACAGAAAACTTTAACGGAATCTATAATACTGTATATATTTCCTATGCAACTAAAGTTTAAAAAGACATTACATTCAAAATGTTATTCCTAATAAAATGTTTATTTAAATATGCAGAATTATATTCAAACTTAAACTACCTAGTATGCCTACTGCTATAGCAAAGAATGCTTTTCCTTTTATAAGTAAACAATAAAATCCGTTAGGACTGCATGGAACAGCCTTCCTTTTTTGGCGTCCTGCACCCTCCTCCTTTTGTTTAATGGGAAATCAGACTGGGGTGTGTGCCTAGGATTATAGGCCGTCCCCCATGATCCAATCCTAGACTTGAAATCACGTGATTGCATCGACGATCATGTGATTTAATTTTTCAAGCAAGTATTTACAACACTTGCCCTAGGAATTAAGGGGTTAAAAGATCAAATGACTAGAGAGTCAAGGTGTGGAAAAAGGGGGAGGTAACCACTAGTTTACAGAATATTAGATAACAGTATTAACCCCAGCCTCCATAGACAAAAGTGAAGCAAGCACAGAGTTTTATGTTCCTTTAAAGGGACAGTAAACCCCATTGAGGTTTTTATATATACTGTTTAGTTATGCAGTGTTCTCCCCAGGGCCTTTTTAGTGGGCTCACCACTCGGCTGATTTTACTAACCACCTGGCTAAAATTTATGCCAATATTATGCTAAAATGTGTTCATTTTAAATGTTTTCTATGTTTGTTGATCAAATTATGTTTTATTTAATTTATGCAATTAATGTGTGCTTTGGATAGCTTAAAAAAAGTAACATTTATAAATGACAGAGAATTTTATATTATTGCAAAGTATTACACTGCCCCCACCCAGCTACTTCATAAAGCCACCCAGCTGGCAAACCTTTCTATGGAGAACACTCTTATGTGCAATGAAACATCTTTACAGTTTATTTTCATTATTTATTTTGTCCCCCTTTTCATGTAATTTAGCTCTGAAAATTGAGCAATTTCTAATTCTCAAGACTTGAAATTAACTTGCTCACTTCTCAGAGATAATTCTGCTACATATCTGTCCTTAATTGGATTATCAGATAACACCTACAAAAACAGAATTTATGTTTACCTGATAAATTACTTTCTCCAACGGTGTGTCCGGTCCACGGCGTCATCCTTACTTGTGGGATATTCTCTTCCCCAACAGGAAATGGCAAAGAGCCCAGCAAAGCTGGTCACATGATCCCTCCTAGGCTCCGCCTTCCCCAGTCATTCGACCGACGTAAAGGAGGAATATTTGCATAGGAGAAATCATATGATACCGTGGTGACTGTAGTTAGAGAAAATAAATCATCAGACCTGATTAAAAAACCAGGGCGGGCCGTGGACCGGACACACCGTTGGAGAAAGTAATTTATCAGGTAAACATAAATTCTGTTTTCTCCAACATAGGTGTGTCCGGTCCACGGCGTCATCCTTACTTGTGGGAACCAATACCAAAGCTTTAGGACACGGATGATGGGAGGGAGCAAATCAGGTCACCTAGATGGAAGGCACCACGGCTTGCAAAACCTTTCTCCCAAAAATAGCCTCAGAAGAAGCAAAAGTATCAAATTTGTAAAATTTGGTAAAAGTGTGCAGTGAAGACCAAGTCGCTGCCTTACATATCTGATCAACAGAAGCCTCGTTCTTGAAGGCCCATGTGGAAGCCACGGCCCTAGTGGAATGAGCTGTGATTCTTTCAGGAGGCTGCCGTCCGGCAGTCTCATAAGCCAATCTGATGATGCTTTTAAGCCAAAAAGAGAGAGAGGTAGAAGTTGCTTTTTAACCTCTCCTTTTACCAGAATAAACAACAAACAAGGAAGATGTTTGTCTGAAATCCTTTGTAGCCTCTAAATAGAATTTTAGAGCACGAACTACATCCAAATTGTGCAACAAACGTTCCTTCTTTGAAACTGGATTCGGACACAAAGAAGGCACGACTATCTCCTGGTTAATATTTTTGTTAGAAACAACTTTCGGAAGGAAACCAGGTTTAGTACGCAAAACCACCTTATCTGCATGGAACACCAGATAAGGAGGAGAACACTGCAGAGCAGATAACTCTGAAACTCTTCTAGCAGAAGAAATTGCAACCAAAAACAAAACTTTCCAAGATAATAACTTGATATCAACGGAATGTAGGGGTTCAAACGGAACCCCCTGAAGAACTGAAAGAACTAAATTGAGACTCCAAGGAGGAGTCAAAGGTTTGTAAACAGGCTTGATTCTAACCAGAGCCTGAACAAAAGCTTGAACATCTGGCACAGCCGCCAGCTTTTTGTGAAGTAAAACAGATAAAGCAGAAATCTGTCCCTTCAAAGAACTTGCAGATAATCCTTTCTCCAAACCTTCTTGAAGAAAGGATAGAATCTTAGGAATTTTTATCTTGTTCCATGGGAATCCTTTAGATTCACACCAACAGATATATTTTTTCCATATTTTATGGTAGATTTTTCTAGTTACAGGCTTTCTAGCCTGAACAAGAGTATCAATGACAGAATCTGAGAACCCTCGCTTTGATAAAATCAAGCGTTCAATCTCCAAGCAGTCAGTTGGAGTGAGGCCAGATTCGGATGTTCGAACGGACCTTGAACAAGAAGGTCCTGTCTCAAAGGTAGCTTCCATGGTGGAGCCGATGACATATTCACCAGATCTGCATACCAAGTCCTGCGTGGCCACGCAGGAGCTATCAAGATCACCGATACCCTCTCCTGTTTGATCCTGGCTACCAGCCTGGGAATGAGAGGAAACGGTGGGAACACATAAGCTAGGTTGAAGCTCCAAGGTGCTACTAGTGCATCCACTAGAGTCGCCTTGGGATCCCTGGATCTGGACCCGTAGCAAGGAACCTTGAAGTTCTGACGAGACGCCATCAGATCCATGTCTGGAATGCCCCACAATTGAATTATTTGGGCAAAGATTTCCGGATGGAGTTCCCACTCCCCCGGATGAAATGTCTGACGACTCAGAAAATCCGCTTCCCAATTTTCCACTCCTGGGATGTGGATTGCAGACAAGTGGCAGGAGTGAGTCTCCGCCCATTGAATTATTTTGGTCACTTCTTCCATCGCCAGGGAACTCCTTGTTCCCCCCTGATGGTTGATATACGCAACAGTCGTCATGTTGTCTGATTGAAACCGTATGAATTTGGCCTTTGCTAGCTGAGGCCAAGCCTTGAGAGCATTGAATATCGCTCTCAGTTCCAGAATATTTATCGGGAGAAGAGATTCTTCCCGAGACCAAAGACCCTGAGCTTTCAGGGGTTCCCAGACCGCGCCCCAGCCCACCAGACTGGCGTCGGTCGTGACAATGACCCACTCTGGTCTGCGGAAGCTCATCCCTTGTGACAGGTTGTCCAGGGTCAGCCACCAACGGAGTGAATCTCTGGTCCTCTAATCTACTTGTATCGTCGGAGACAAGTCTGTATAATCCCCATTCCACTGACTGAGCATGCACAGTTGTAAAGGTCTTAGATGAATTCGCGCAAAAGGAACTATGTCCATTGCCGCGACCATCAAACCTATTACTTCCATGCACTGCGCTATGGAAGGAAGAAGAACAGAATGAAGTACTTGACAAGAGCTTAGAAGTTTTGATTTTCTGGCCTCTGTCAGAAAAATCCTCATTTCTAAGGAGTCTATTATTGCTCCCAAGAAGGGAACTCTTGTTGACGGAGATAGAGAACTTTTTTCTACGTTCACTTTCCACCCGTGAGATCTGAGAAAGGCCAGGACAATGTCCGTATGAGCCTTTGCTTGTGGTAGAGACGATGCTTGAATCAGTATGTCGTCCAAGTAAGGTACTACTGCAATGCCCCTTGGTCTTAGCACCGCTAGAAGGGACCCCAGTACCTTTGTGAAAATTCTTGGAGCAGTGGCTAATCCGAATGGAAGTGCCACAAACTGGTAATGCTTGTCCAGAAAGGCGAACCTTAGGAACCGATGATGTTCCTTGTGGATCGGAATATGTAGATACGCATCCTTTAAATCCACCGTGGTCATGAATTGACCTTCCTGGATGTTAGGAAGAATTGTCCGAATGGTTTCCATTTTGAACGATGGAACCTTGAGAAATTTGTTTAGGATCTTGAGATCTAAGATTGGTCTGAATGTTCCCTCTTTTTTGGGAACTATGAACAGATTGGAGTAGAATCCCATCCCTTGTTCTCCTAATGGAACAGGATGAATCACTCCCATTTTTAACAGGTCTTCTACACAATGTAAGAATGCCTGTCTTTTTATGTGGTCTGAAGACAATTGAGACCTGTGGAACCTTCCCCTTGGGGGTAGCTCCTTGAATTCCAGAAGATAACCTTGGGAGACTATTTCTAGCGCCCAAGGATCCAGAACATCTCTTGCCCAAGCCTGAGCGAAGAGAGAAAGTCTGCCCCCCACCAGATCCGGTCCCGGATCGGGGGCCAACATCTCATGCTGTCTTGGTCGCAGTGGCAGGTTTCTTGGCCTGCTTACCTTTGTTCCAGCCTTGCATTGGCCTCCAGGCTGGCTTGGTTTGAGAAGTATTACCCTCTTGCTTAGAGGATGTAGAACTTGAGGCTGGTCCGTTTCTGCGAATTTTTAGCCTTAAAAGACCTATCCTGAGGAAGGGCGTGGCCCTTACCCCCAGTGATATCTGAAATAATCTCTTTCAAGTCAGGGCCAAACAGCGTTTTCCCCTTGAAAGGTATGTTAAGCAATTTGTTCTTGGAGGACGCATCCGCTGACCAAGACTTTAGCCAAAGCGCTCTGCGCGCCACAATAGCAAACCCTGAATTTTTTGCCGCTAATCTAGCTAATTGCAAAGTGGCGTCTAAGGTAAAAGAGTTAGCCAACTTAAGTGCTTGAACTCTGCCCATAACCTCCTCATAAGAGGATGCTTGATTGAGTGACTTTTCTAGTTCCTCGAACCAGAAACACGCTGCTGTAGTGACAGGAACAATGCATGAAATTGGCTGTAGAAGGTAACCTTGCTGAACAAACATCTTTTTAAGCAAACCCTCTAATTTTTTGTCCATAGGATCTTTAAAAGCACAACTATCTTCTATAGGGATAGTGGTGCATTTGTTTAGAGTAGAAACCGCCCCCTCGACCTTGGGGACTGTCTGCCATAAGTCCTTCCTGGGGTCGACCATAGGAAATAATTTCTTAAATATAGGGGGAGGGACAAAAGGTATGCCGGGCCTTTCCCATTCTTTATTTACAATGTCCGCCACCCGCTTGGGTATAGGAAAAGCTTCGGGGGGCACCGGGACCTCTAGGAACCTGTCCATTTTACATAATTTCTCTGGAATGACCAAATTGTCACAATCATCCAGAGTAGATAACACCTCCTTAAGCAGAGCGCGGAGATGTTCCAATTTAAATTTAAATGTAATAACATCAGGTTCAGCTTGTTGAGAAATTTTTCCTGAATCTGAAATTTCTCCCTCAGACAAAACCTCCCTAGCCCCTTCAGACTGGTGTAAGGGCATGTCAGAACCATTATCATCAGCGTCCTCATGCTCTTCAGTATCTAAAACAGAGCAGTCGCGCTTTCGCTGATAAGTGGGCATTTTGGCTAAAATGTTTTTAATAGAATTATCCATTACAGCCGTTAATTGTTGCATAGTAAGGAGGATTGGCGCACTAGATGTACTAGGGGCCTCCTGAGTGGGCAAGACTGGTGTAGACATAGAAGGGGATGATGCAGTACCATGCTTACTCCCCTCACTTAAGGAATCGTTTTGGGCAACATTATTATCAGTGGAATCATTGTCCCTACTTTGTTTGTCACATTTATCACATATATTTAAATGGATAGGAACCTTGGCTTCCAAACATACAGAACATCGTCTATCTGATAGTTCAGACATGTTAATAGGCATAAACTTGGTAACAAAGCACAAAAAACGTTTTAAAATAAAACCGTTACTGTCTCTTTAAATTTTAAACTGAACACACTTTTTTACTGAATATACGCAAAAGTATGAAGGAAATGTTCAAAATTCACCAAAATTTCACCACAGTGTCATAAAGCCTTAAAAGTATTGCACACCAAATTTGAAAGCTTTAACTCTTAAAATAACGGAACCGGAGCCGTTTTTACATTTAACCCCTATACAGTCCCTGGTATCTGCTTTGCTGAGACCCAACCAAGCCCAGAGGGGAATACGATACCAAATGACGCCTTCAATAAGCTTTTTCAGTGGATCTGAGCTTCTCACACATGCATCTGCATGCCTTGCTTCTCAAAAACAACTGCGCATTAATGGCGCGAAAATGAGGCTCTGCCTATGACTAGAAAAGGCCTATCGTACTGCAAGACGCATATATACGTCTCAGCTTCAGGAAGCTCCAGCAGTTTTGGCTGTTTAATTACAGCCGAGAGCTGGAGTTCCTGAAGCTCTAGGCATCTGCAACATATGGAACTGGAATGCGATTGTTGCTCCAGTTCAACACGAGGGCAGATGCCTGATCGTTACAGATGGTGACACTGTGTGTGTTACAGTTTGTAACGTTCGTTGCTGGTGCCGTCGGGAGGCGTGGGCGGGAGATGGGTGGGCGGCCCAACAGGGGTCGGGGGAGGGAGTGGGAGGGCCCTACGCTACAGAAAAAAAAATAAAGGGATAGGGTGGGCTGGGGCAGCTACACTAAAGGAAAAGGGATGTGGGGGGCCCTAACTAATGATCGAGGGAGAGGGGGAGGTGTGGGGGACACTATGCTACAGAAAATAAAAAAAGCAGTTTTTAGGTACTGGCAGAAAGCTGCCAGTACCTAAGATGGCGGCTAGTAGTTAGAGCGGAGAGGTTTAGAGAGCTGTTTGGGGGGATCAGGGAAGTTGGGAGGTAAGGGGGGATCCTACACTGCAGAAAATATTAAAAAAGCCTTACATTTTCATACTGGAAGACTATCTGCCAGTACTCAAGATGGGAGTCACCAGTGGGGGGTAGGGTTGCCACCTCAGCCATGCTTTCCAGAACACTTATGAGTTACACATGCTGCAGGGTGTGCAGGGAAGAAGATGTATTCTGTTTCTGGACAGCACTATGAATATTCCTCCCTGCATATGTGTAACTTATAGGTGTTCTGTATTTTAAGGGACAGGTGGCAACCCTAGTGGGGGGTGAGGGAGGGAAGGGCTGTTTGGGACAGATCAGGGGGTGGGAAGTGTCAGGTGGGAGGGAAATCTCTACACTAAAGCTAAAATTAACCTTTCAAGCTACACCTTCACTGTCGGGAATAATAAGAAGTATGGTGTGCAGCTGCAATTAGCGGCCTTCTAATTAACAAAAAGCAATGGCAAAGACATGTTTGTCTGCTATTTCTGAACAAAGGGGATTCCAGAGAAACTTTTACAACCATTTGTGCCATGATTGCACAAGCAGTATGTAAATAATGTCTGTGAGAAACCCACAGTTTGTGAAAAAAAGTAAAAAATTATTATTATTTGATTGCATTTGGCATGAAATATACCAAAAGGGGCTTAGATCACTCGTTTTCCAACCTGTCCTCAGGCCTACCTAACAGGCCACATTTTGAGGATATCTGAACTGGAGCACATGTGAAATAATCAGATGATTAGTAACCATGGTTATTTTACCTGCTCTCATCCAAGGTAATCTGGAAAACCTGGACCTTTGGGGAGGACTGAGGACAGGTTTGAAAACCAGTGGCCTAGATCAATGCCTTAGGTTGTCTCATTAAAATAAATATATAATTCTGAAAGGTAAAGAATAAAAAAAACAAGGCTGTATTTCTGTTTAAATGGAGTGATAGCAAAAATGCTAAAAATGTTCTGGTATTTTGGGCAAGTTTTTTTTTAAAGTCCTGGTAGTGAAAGGATTAAGGGACACTCAAGTCAAAATGAAACTTTTATGATTCAGATAGAGCAGCAATATTTAACAACTTTCCAATTTACTTCCATTAACAAAATGTGCACAGACTTTTTATATTTACACTTTTTTTGTCACCAGCTCCTACTGAGCATGTGCAAGAATTCACAGATTATATGTATATGCATTTGTGATTGGCTGATGGCTGTCACATGATACAGGAGGAGTGGAAATGGACATAACTGAAATTACAATCTACTACTCATCTGAAGTTCAGACTAAGTGCTATTGCATTGTCTTTTTATTATGCATTTATTGGTTATGCAAATCTACTGTATTTACTGGTCCTGTATGAATAATAATGGCATTATAAAGGATGTTAAAGGGGCAGTAAATACCAAAAATGTTATTGTTTAAAAACATAGATGATCCCTATATTTACCATTCCCCAGTTTTGCATAACCAACACTGTTATAATACTACACTTTTTACCTCTATGAATACCTTGTATTTAAGCTTTTGCAAACAGCCTCCTTATCTTAGATCTTTTGACAGACTTGCATTTCAGGCAATTAGTGCTGACTCTTAAAGGGACATAATACTCATATACTAAATCCTTGAAAGTGATGCAGCATAACTGTAAAAAGCTGACAGGAAAATATCACTTGGACATCTCTATGTAAAAAGGGAAGATATTTTACCTCAAAATGTCTTCAGTGCACCAGAGGAAGTGCTCTGTGAACAGTTATACTTCAGCTGCTGTCCAGCTGCTGTAAAGCTGCAAGTTAAAAAAAAACAAATAACATTGCTTTGCTGTGATCTCATGAGATTTCACTTAAAGGGCCACTCGTCAATATTAAACTTTTTTTTCTGATAGAGCATGCAATTTTAAATTACTTTCCAATTTACTTCTATTAACCACATTAGCACAATCTTTTTATACTTGCACTTTTTGAGTCACGGTTTTCCTACTGAGCATGTTCAATAATTCACAGAATATACGTATATGCATTTGTGATTGGCTGTTGGCTGTGACATGATACAAGGGAGGGAGGTGTGAATATTTAGAACATTATGAGGTAAATATCTTTCTTTTTTACACAGAGATGACATTTTCTAGTCAGCTTTTTACAGCTATGTAATGCTGCATCACTTTAAAATGCTTCAACATGTAGGTATCAGGTCCCTTTAAATAACTCCACAGGGGTGAGCACAATGTTTTCTATATGGTACACATGAACAAACAGTACATGTTATTAGCTATTCACAGCCAGA
The DNA here is from genome assembly GCF_027579735.1 of Bombina bombina. Classification (NCBI taxonomy): domain Eukaryota; kingdom Metazoa; phylum Chordata; class Amphibia; order Anura; family Bombinatoridae; genus Bombina; species Bombina bombina. The sequence goes on along the minus strand of NC_069504.1, from coordinate 1,097,022,703 downwards.
CTATGAGATAAGAAGTAGACTGTCCAGTCTTAAAAATCAGCCTATAAGCCTACCCAGGTTTAGCGTATAACAAAAATTACTAAGAGATAAAAGCAAATTTGATGATAAAAGTAAATTGGAAAGTTGTTTAAAATAACATGCCCTTTGTGAATCATGAAAGTTTAATATGGACTTTACTGTCCCTTTGTTTTTAAAATGTTTAGACTTGGCTATATTATTCTATAGCAACACAACATAAATGCCTTGTATTTACAAAGTGTGTACTGTCCCTTTAAGTGTGACTGTGTAACCTGAAAACACTCCGCCCCCAGAGTCTGAGCTGGACAGTACAAGAAAGTGACTGCAAACTGTCAGATTGAATTTGACTACAAAGCAGTGGTTGAAATAAAATGATCTGCGGTTGTTTTCTAGGGACAACACCTGTGCGCTAATATGCCAGTTACCATAACATGCATAAATTTTAATGTACTCAAATCCCTCTTTAATCACTCAGATACCGATGGTGGCTCTTGTAAAGGACTTTATGCTAATCCCTGCTATATTTATTCCCAATAGAAAACAGATGTTAAGCTTTTGTTACTACCTGGGTTCCCTCCTGCAGTCTGAGGCTGATAAAATCTTACAGCTAAGAAATAAATTCTGTCATCACTCACTGGATCAGCTGTATGTGAGGGATAAATAGGGACTTAGTACCTATCTTTCTATACAGTAAATCTGGGGACAAAAGATAAAAAATATAGCCCACAATTTCTGCAAGTTTTAATCTAATAGTCCAACAAACAAATATCTGTGCATATTAAAGTGAAAATCAATCCTAGCGTTATACAAACGCTAGGCTTGACTATTGAAACAAATAAAGGGGACTTTAATTCATGAAGTATAAGATACTTCATGTAGAAAGCTCCTTTATTTGATTCAATCGATCGCCGTTTTTAGCTGCTACAGCAGCCCACGGCTAAAAAAAAATTTGGATTGACTTTCACTCTAAGATCTTTTTGTGTTGAACTATTAGACAAATAAATCTGACTGAAAATAGCCCAATACTGCTACCCGCTGCCATATTGGGTTTTTGTTGATTTACAAACTAATGGCAAATTTGACAAACTGCACGTCTAATACAGACTATATTACCCTTTGTAAAGTATCTAGTCTCAAAGTTGTTTCATGATATTTTAAAGCTGACAAAGATGTCTTTTTATTTCTCTTGTTTTCGGATTTGTACATGTTCATGTTGGAGTGGACTGTTTTATAGACAAAGTGGTGCTTTTTACTTTTGTCTGTGTGATGCCGGTATCCTTCACAGTGTAACGCATTCAATGTGAGATTGTTTCAGGGATAAATATGGCTCCATTGAGTATAAGGAAGCATAACTTGCAAATGAGCCTCTCCGAGGCAGTGCAAGCACGATGCCAAGGATCTGTTAATGTGCGGCCACTCTAAGATAGGAGATTGGTAAATGGATCCACTATTACGCCTCAAGGCATCAAGGCACAGCGCCAGCATACAAGTAGCAGTGTTCTGTAGACCAGGGTATTGGCAGGCATGCCCGCATTTCACCTGGGAGGCCTGTGACATCTCACTGGAAGATGATTTTTCACTACCTGATTGAAAACTAATGTCTACCCCTCTGTCCTGTTTGTAGGCTCTTTGAGGTGGAAATAGGGTCTCAAGTAAATTATATCATCTCTTTCTGTATCTTGTAGATCAGCACATCAATATTTGACCACACTCCTTAAACAAGGCAAACATTTGAATGAGGATTCTAAAGAGAGTGGGAGAGTTAAAAGCTCTGGTATGTAGGGGTGTTTTGCATCATCCTAGTGGACATCCCACATGTGATAAGGAGTAACTAGAGTCATGTATATGATCTGAGGTCTGTTTGGGCACACAGCTGGCATGAGTTAGTAGAGTCATGTATATGATCTGAGGTCTGTTTGGGCACACAGCTGGCATGAGTTAGTAGAGTCATGTATATGATCTGAGGTCTGTTTGGGCACACAGTTGGCATGAGTTAGTAGAGTCATGTATATGATCTTAGGTCTGTTCGGGCACACAGTAGGGATGCATGAATGTTTCTAAAAATTCGAAATTTAAAACAAATTTTTATACATTTGTTCGTTCTAATTGAATTTCGAATGTTTATATAACATTCTATTTGAATTTTCGTTTTTTCAAATTTTTCAATAAATAAAAAAAATAAATTTTTCAAATAATAGAATGTTTAGCTATGTATTTAATATCACATTCAAATTTGAAATAGTATTTCTAGTCTACAACTATGATGTATCAATGTAATATTCAAATTCGAATTTCACATTCAAAAGTAGTATTCTAATTTGAAATAGTATTTCTAGTCTACAACTGTGTTGTATAAATGTAATATTCGAATGTCACATTAAAATTCAAAATAGTATTTCTAGTCTAATACTGTGTTGTATAAATGTAATATTCGAATTCGAATGTGACATTCGAAAAGTGTAAATAACATTCGATAATAGAATTTTTATGAATATTCGTTCTTAACATACGATTATGTAAATCAAATTTCTACAATAACATTCGTTCAAACATTCGAATTCAAATATAAACACATTCTCCCATCCCTAGCACACAGCTGGTATAAATGAGTTACTAGCGTCATGTTTATGATCTCAGGTCTGTTTGAGCATATAGTTGGCATAAATGAGTTACTAGAGCCCTGTACTGTACATGATCTAAGGTCTGTTTGGGCATACAGCTGGCATGAGTTAGTAGACTCATGTATATGATCTCTAAGGTCTGTTTGGGCATATAGCTGGCATAAATGAGTTACTAGAGCCCTGTACTATATATGATCTAAGGTCTGTTTGGGCATACAGCTGGCATGAGTTACTAGAGTCATGTATATGATCTCTAAGGTCTGTTTGGGCATACAGCTGGCATGAGTTACTAGAGTCATGTATATGATCTCTAAGGTCTGTTTGGGCATATAGCTGGCATAAATGAGTTACTAGAGCCCTGTACTGTATATGATCTAAGATCTGTTTGGGCATACAGCTGGCATGAGTTACTAGAGTCATGTATATGATCTCTAAGGTCTGTTTGGGCATACAGCTGGCATGAGTTAGTAGACTCATGTATATGATCTCTAAGGTCTGTTTGGGCATATAGCTGGCATAAAAGAGTTACTAGAGCCCTGTACTGTATATGATCTGAGGTCTGTTTGGGCATAGAAATAGCAGTCTGTGTTCCCTCTACCCTGACACATACTTTAAATAAATGGATGGATATAAGCAAATTCAATTGTATAAGGGTGAGAGAAAAACATTTAAAGCACTGTGCATTGGGTACAGCTGGGAGAGTTACATGTTTAATGTATGGTGTATAGCACTGTCTTTTATATAGAGAGATAGATATAAAAAGTTAAATAAATGACAAGTTAGAAGCAACCTAGGCAGGGACCAGGAGACACACATACAGAGATAGATAGATGACCGATAGATAGATAGATAAGATAGATTTGATATATAGATAGATATAGATAGATAGATAGATAGATGAGATAGATGAGAGATTAGGAATATATAGATTGATGACAGATAGATAGATAGATAGATAGATAGATAGATAGATAGACAGGCAGACCGACAGACAGATCCCTCTACATTAGCTGATACAGGAGAAGTGACTACATTTAACACATTATAAAACATTGGTACTTCATTTAGGAAGAGTTTTTAATCATTTAATAAAACCAACTTGCTATAAGTAATTGTGAAGAAACAAAAAGTCTGTGAGTTTTTCCATCCAGAACAAAGCAGGAAATAGTGGGTGAAATAAGCTGCTCTCGTGACACAACATTACACGACAGTCCTCTTGTTGTCTAATAACGCAAGCTGAGTCCTAAGGTCTTATTGAACTCTCTGACATGTTGTTATCAATGTTTAACTCATTGATAAATATATTCTTGTCCTTTTACATTCAGATCAACACGTGACCCGAGTGAACATATTTACTTAATCAGAGTAAAATAAGATGGATTCTGCTCATAATAACACTCATTTTAGAGTCAGCTACAGAGAGAGGAACACACACAATATACAATTCTCCGTAGTGACATAAAACATTGTACAGACTGATAAAACCTATATGAGATATGATCAGTCTCTTGAAGGTGTGGCTTACACATACATGACCTCCTGTGATAAGCTAGACATGTGACTTATGGTCAGATGACCTCAAAGGACATTGTACTCAGAACTTCTCTATCACACAGCATTTAAATATATTCAACACATTTTGCCTGAATATTTGTTAATATACAAAACACTGCGGGCAAAATAACAAGTAGTGCGTTATAAGTTTTCCGAGCGCTATGTAGTCTTTTCACAATCAATTTCCATTGCACAGGTATTACAAGTCTTGAAAAATCACGATTGCGCATTAGGCTTTTACGCAACAATCCTTTTTGCGCTCGAAGAGCTGTAGTTAACAGATTTGCACAACATAAACGTTTAACGAAACACTTCCAAAATACATTACAAACTATAGTTAAACTCATTAACACTGTCTATTAAAAAGTATTTAAAAAAAATATTGCACACAAAAGTTATAAGGGCTTAAAGATACGAGATTTTGGGTGTTAGGAAAAAAAGACGATGCAGGGATTTTACATTGACATACATACAGTACATAGAGAAACATGCATTTATATGTACAGAGATATGTTTAACTATGGAGATAATGAAAATATTTTACATTACAATCTTATGCACATTATACAATATCTTAGAGGGATTTTCAATGCGATATTTGCATATAGATCTCAAGATATCTAGACATATATATATTCATATACATATCTCGCTATAAATAGATATATCAGTCCAAAAATCTTCACATATACAGAGACATATTTATTTACAAATAAATAGCACATATTCCATTGCGAAAACATTTTCACAATATGAAATATTCGCATTTTCATGTACATGTTTTGAGGAGAATATATCAAGAGCTTTGCACAACATATTAGGGTTTTTGTGTTTTTTTTTCTATTTGTCTTCTCCATTGACTTCTATGGGGAGTACGTGAACACGCACGCAATTTGGCTGTTTGCATTACGCGGCTTAATGTATGAGCAAAATAATTTATTTTGCAACTTGTAATAGCTGTGCAACCCCAAATGCGAAAAAGGCATAATGTGCACTGTGTTTTCGCAACTGATTTGCTGCGCGACTTGTAATCTTGCCCTGTGTAATTACAAGGAATTTCTGTTGTCTTGCTATAGAACAGCTTCTCAGCCAAGTGTAAACATATATTTTTACCCTGTTTGCCATAATCATATCTCAATAGCCAAACTCCACACACACCACTTGCTTTATTTGTCTTGTTATTGCAGTAGACCTGGCTAGACACAGTTATTATGTTAGCAAAAAACTGCCTTGTTTGGCATTTTATTATTTTATAATCTCTGCTGAAGCCAATGAGGGAAACATATGTAGCAGGGTTAGCCTAGACAAGTCTGACGTGGGAACTTCCAGTTATGAGACTTAAAGGGACAATCAAGTCAAAATTAAACTTTCATGATTCAGAATAGGACATGCAATTTTGTACAACTTTTCAATTTACTTTTATAATCAAATTTGCTTAGTTCTCTTGCTATTCGTTGTTAAAAGCTAAACCTAGGTAGGCTCATAGACTGCTTTCTAAGCATTGAAGGCCGCCCGTTATATCACAGCATTTTGACAGTTTTTCACAGTTAGACAGCGCTAGTTCATGTGTACCACATTGATAATGTGTTCACTCCCTTGGAGTTACTTAGGAGTCAGCACTGATTAGCTAAAATGCAAGTCTGTCAAAAGAACTGAGATAAGGGAGCAGTCTGCAGAGGCTTAGATACAAGGTAATCACAGAGGTAAAAAGTATATTAATATAACTGTGTTGTTATGCAAAACTAGGGAATGGGTAATAAAGGGATTATCTATATTTTTAAACAATAACAATTCTGTAATAGACTGTCCCTTTAATGTGAATTCTGTTTGAAAGGTTAAAATACCAGCAATACATATTTATCTAATAATCTGTGAAAAACTACTAAAATACTACTGAGGGACAGTAAAAACATTTAGTGTCTTTGGAGAGGAAAGATTACATTAATTTACAACTTATAAAAAATAGTTTATAATAATTTTGGATTTATCACAGACATTTTTACATTGCATTAATTTCAGAACTTTAAACATAATTATATTATTTATTTCTGTTTTGAGAAAGGCCGGAACATAACTCGTTGACTTCCCATTGACAAGTAGATTAAAGTGAAGGTAAACTTTGATGAATGAAAGCCCGGTTTTTAAAAACACTATTAAAAAAAGGGGCACTTTCATTCATCAAAGTTTAGAAAGCAGCCGTTTTGTTTATAAACGTACCTATCTTTAATGTAATTAGCAAGAGTCCATGAGCTAGTGACGTATGGGATATACATTCCTACCAGGAGGGGCAAAGTTTCCCAAACCTCAAAATGCCTATAAATACACCCCTCACCACACCCACAAATCAGTTTTACAAACTTTGCCTCCTATGGAGGTGGTGAAGTAAGTTTGTGCTAGATTCTACGTTGATATGTGCTCCGCAGCAGGTTGGAGCCCGGTTTTCCTCTCAGCATGCAGTGAATGTCAGAGGGATGTGAGGAGAGTATTGCCTATTTGAATTCAATGATCTCCTTCTACGGGGTCTATTTCATAGGTTCTCTGTTATCAGTCGTAGAGATTCATCTCTTACCTCCCTTTTCAGATCGATGATATACTCTTATATATATACCATTACCTCTGCTGATTCTCGTTTCAGTACTGGTTTGGCTTTCTACAACTTGTAGATGAGTGTCCTGGGGTAAGTAAGTCTTATTTTCTGTGACACTCTAAGCTATGGTTGGGCACTTTTTTATAAAGTTCTAAATATTGTATTCAAACATTTATTTGCCTTGACTCAGGATGTTCAACGTTCCTTATTTCAGACAGTCAGTTTCATATTTGGGATAATGCATATGAATAAATCAATTTTTTTCTTACCTTAAAATTTGACTTTTTCCCTGTGGGCTGTTAGGCTCGCGGGGGCTGAAAATGCTTCATTTTATTGCGTCATTCTTGGCGCGGACTTTTTTGGCGCAAAAAATTTTCTGTTTCCGGCGACATACGTGTGTCGCCGGAAACAGAAAAATTTTTGCGCCAAGAAAGTTGCGTCATTTTTGACGTTTTTTTGCGCCAAAAGTGTCGGCGTTCCGGATGTGGCGTCATTTTTGTCGCCAAAAGCATTTAGGCGCCAAATAATGTGGGCGTCTTTTCTGGCGCTTAAAAAAAAATTAAAAAATATGGGCGTCACTATTGTCTCCACATTATTTAAGTCTCATTATTTATTGCTTCTGGTTGCTAGAAGCTTGTTCACTGGCATTTTTTCCCATTCCTGAAACTGTCATTTAAGGAATTTGATCAATTTTGCTTTATATGTTTTTTTTTTCTTTTACATATTTCAAGATGTCCCACGTTAACACTGAGTCAGAAGATACTTCTGGAAAATCGCTGCCTGGTGCTGGATCTACCAAAGCTAAGTGTATCTGCTGTAAACTTATGGTATCTGTTCCTCCAGCTGTTGTGTGTACTGATTGTCATGACAAACTTGTTAATGCAGATAATATTTCCTTTAGTACTGTTACATTACCTGTTGCTGTTCCGTCAACATCTAATGCTCAGAGTGTTCCTGATAACATAAGAGATTTTGTTTCTAAATCCATTAAGAAGGCTATGTCTGTTATTCCTCCTTCTAGTAAACGTAAAAAGTCTTTTAAAACTTCTCATTTTTCAGATGAATTTTTAAATGAACATCATCATTCTGATTCTGATAATGGTTCTTCTGGTTCAGAGGATTCTGTATCAGAGGTTGATGCTGATAAATCTTCATATTTATTTAAAATGGAATTTATTCGTTCTTTACTTAAAGAAGTCCTAATTGCATTAGAAATAGAGGATTCTAGTCCTCTTGATACTAAATCTAAACGTTTAGATAAGGTTTTTAAATCTCCTGTAGTTATTCCAGAAGTTTTTCCTGTCCCTGATGCTATTTCTGAAGTAATTTCCAGGGAATGGAATAATTTACTCCTTCTAAACGTTTTAAGCAATTATATCCTGTGCCATCTGACAGATTAGAGTTTTGGGACAAAATCCCTAAGGTTGATGGGGCTGTCTCTACTCTTGCTAAGCGTACTACTATTCCTACGGCAGATGGTACTTCCTTTAAGGATCCTTTAGATAGGAAAATTGAATCCTTTCTAAGAAAAGCTTACTTGTGTTCAGGTAGTGTGTTCTTAGACCTGCTATATCTTTAGCGGATGTTGCTGCAGCTTCAACTTTTTGGTTAGAAGCTTTAGCGCAACAAGTAACAGATCATAATTCTCATAGCATTATTAATCTTCTTCAACATGCTAATAATTTTATTTGTGATGCCATCTTTGATATCATTAGAGTTGATGTCAGGTATATGTCTCTATCTATTTTAGCTAGAAGAGCTTTATGGCTTAAAACTTGGAATGCTGATATGTCTTCTAAGTCTACTCTGCTTTCCCTTTCTTTCCAGGGTAATACATTATTTGGTTCTCAGTTTGATTCTATTATCTCAACTGTTACTGGAGGGAAAGGAACTTTTGTACCACAGGATAAAAAATCTAAAGGTAAATTTAGGTCTAATAATCGTTTTCGTTCCTTTCGTCACAACAAGGAACAAAAGCCTGATCCTTCATCCCCAGGAGCGGTATCAGTTTGGAAACCATCTCCAGTCTGGAATAAATCCAAGCCTTTTAGAAAACCAAAGCCAGCTCCTAAGTCCACATGAAGGTGCGGCCCTCATTCCAGCTCAGCTGGTAGGGGGCAGATTACGTTTTTTCAAAGAAATTTGGATCAATTCCGTTCACAATCTTTGGATTCAGAACATTGTTTCAGAAGGGTACAGAATTGGCTTCAAGATAAGGCCTCATGCAAAGAGATTTTTTCTTTCCCGTGTCCCAGTAAACCCAGCGAAGGCTCAAGCATTTCTGAATTGTGTTTCAGATCTAGAGTTGGCTGGAGTAATTATGCCAGTTCCAGTTCTGGAACAGGGGCTGGGGTTTTATTCAAATCTCTTCATTGTACCAAAGAAGGAGAATTCCTTCAGACCAGTTCTGGATCTAAAAATATTGAATCGTTATGTAAGGACACCAACATTCAAAATGGTAACTGTAAGGACTATCCTGCCTTTTGTTCAGCAAGGGCATTATATGTCTACAATAGATTTACAGGATGCATATCTGCATATTCCGATTCATCCAGATCACTATCAGTTTCTGAGATTCTCTTTCCTAGACAAGTATTACCAGTTTGTGGCTCTACCATTTGGCCTAGCAACAGCTCCAAGAATTTTTACAAAGGTTCTCGGTGCCCTTCTGTCTGTAATCAGAGAACAGGGTATTGTGGTATTTCCTTATTTGGACGATATCTTGGTACTTGCTCAGTCTTCACATTTAGCAGAATCTCATAAGAATCGACTTGTGTTGTTTCTTCAAGATCATGGTTGGAGGATCAATTTACCAAAAAGTTCATTGATTCCTCAGACAAGGGTAACCTTTTTAGGTTTCCAGATAGATTCAGTGTCCATGACTCTGTCTTTGACAGACAAGAGACGTCTAAAATTGATATCAGCTTGTCGAAACCTTCAGTAACAATCATTCCCTTCGGTAGCCTTATGCATGGAAATTCTAGGTCTTATGACTGCTGCATCGGACGCGATCCCCTTTGCTCGTTTTCACATGCGACCTCTTCAGCTCTGTATGCTGAACCAGTGGTGCAGGGATTACACAAGGATATCTCATTTAATATCTTTAAAACCGATTGTACGACACTCTCTGACGTGGTGGACAGATCACCATCGTTTAGTTCAGGGGGCTTCTTTTGTTCTTCCGACCTGGACTGTAATTTCAACAGATACAAGTCTTACAGGTTGGGGAGCTGTGTGGGGGTCTCTGACAGCACAAGGGGTTTGGGAATCTCAGGAGGTGAGATTACCGATCAATATTTTGGAACTCCGTGCAATTTTCAGAGCTCTTCAGTCATGGCCTCTTCTAAAGAGAGAATCGTTCATTTGTTTTCAGACAGACAATGTCACAACTGTGGCATACATCAATCATCAAGGAGGGACTCACAGTCCTCTGGCTATGAAAGAAGTATCTCGAATTCTGGTATGGGCGGAATCCAGCTCCTGTCTAGTTTCTGCGGTTCATATCCCAGGTATAGACAATTGGGAAGCGGATTATCTCAGTCGCCAAACGTTACATCCGGGCGAATGGTCTCTTCACCCAGAGGTATTTCTTCAGATTGTTCAAATGTGGGGACTTCCAGAAATAGATCTGATGGCCTCTCATCTAAACAAGAAACTTCCCAGGTATCTGTCCAGATCCAGGGATCCTCAAGCGGAAGCAGTGGATGCATTGTCACTTCCTTGGAAGTATCATCCTGCCTATATCTTTCCGCCTCTAGTTCTTCTTCCAAGAGTAATCTCCAAGATTCTGAAGGAATGCTCGTTTGTTCTGCTGGTAGCTCCAGCATGGCCTCACAGGTTTTGGTATGCGGATCTTGTCCGGATGGCCTCTTGCCAACCGTGGACTCTTCCGTTAAGACCAGACCTTCTGTCGCAAGGTCCTTTTTTCCATCAGGATCTCAAATCCTTAAATTTAAAGGTGTGGAGATTGAACGCTTGATTCTTTGTCAAAGAGGTTTCTCTGACTCTGTGATTAATACTATGTTACAGGCTCGTAAATCCGTATCTAGGGAGATATATTATAGAGTCTGGAAGACTTATATTACTTGGTGTCTTTCTCATCATTTTTCCTGGCATTCTTTTAGAATTCCGAGAATTTTACAGTTTCTTCAGGATGGTTTGGATAAAGGTTTGTCTGCAAGTTCCTTGAAAGGACAAATCTCTGCTCTTTCTGTTCTTTTTCACAGAAAGATTGCTAATCTTCCTGATATTCATTGTTTTGTACAAGCTTTGGTTCGTATAAAACCTGTCATTAAGTCAATTTCTCCTCCTTGGAGTTTGAATTTGGTTCTGGGGGCTCTTCAAGCTCCTCCGTTTGAACCTATGCATTCATTGGACATTAAATTACTTTCTTGGAAAGTTTTGTTCCTTTTGGCCATCTCTTCTGCCAGAAGAGTTTCTGAATTATCTGCTCTTTCTTGTGAGTCTCCTTTTCTGATTTTTCACCAGGATAAGGCGGGGTTGCGAACTTCTTTTAAATTTTTACCTAAGGTTGTGAATTCTAACAACATTAGTAGAGAAATTGTGGTTCCTTCATTATGTCCTAATCCTAAGAATTCTAAGGAGAAATCATTGCATTCTTTGGATGTAGTTAGAGCTTTGAAATATTATGTTGAAGCTACTAAGAATTTCAGAAAGACTTCTAGTCTATTTGTTATCTTTTCTGGTTCTAGGAAAGGTCAGAAGGCCTCTGCCATTTCTTTGGCATCTTGGTTGAAATCTTTAATTCATCATGCTTATGTCGAGTCGGGTAAAACTCCGCCTCAAAGGATTACAGCTCATTCTACTAGGTCAGTTTCTACTTCCTGGGCGTTTAGGAATGAAGCTTCGGTTGATCAGATTTGCAAAGCAGCAACTTGGTCTTCTTTGCATACTTTTACTAAATTCTACCATTTTGATGTGTTTTCTTCTTCTGAAGCTGTTTTTGGTAGAAAAGTACTTCAGGCAGCTGTTTCAGTTTGAATCTTCTGCTTATATTTTCATTTTTTTTTTCTTTATAAGATTTAAACTTTATTTTTGGGTGTGGATTTTTTTCAGCGGAATTGGCTGTCTTTATTTTATCCCTCCCTCTCTAGTGACTCTTGCGTGGAAGATCCACATCTTGGGTAGTCATTATCCCATACGTCACTAGCTCATGGACTCTTGCTAATTACATGAAAGAAAACATAATTTATGTAAGAACTTACCTGATAAATTCATTTCTTTCATATTAGCAAGAGTCCATGAGGCCCACCCTTTTTTGTGGTGGTTATGATTTTTTTGTATAAAGCACAATTATTCCAATTCCTTATATTTATGCTTCGCACTTTTTTCTTATCACCCCACTTCTTGGCTATTCGTTAAACTGATTTGTGGGTGTGGTGAGGGGTGTATTTATAGGCATTTTGAGGTTTGGGAAACTTTGCCCCTCCTGGTAGGAATGTATATCCCATACGTCACTAGCTCATGGACTCTTGCTAATATGAAAGAAATGAATTTATCAGGTAAGTTCTTACATAAATTATGTTTTCTTCACAGCCGGAGCAGCTTCCCCCGCACGGAGATCCTCTCTTCACACGTCAGCAATGACTAATCCGGCTTCTTCCAATCACGACTTCCCCCCCAGGGGAATCATTTCCTGAGGCCATGCCGTGATTGGAGGATTAGTCATTTATGACGTGTGAAGAGAGGATCTCCATGCGGGGGAAGCTGCTCTGGCTGTGAAGAGAAGAAAGGTACGTTTTTAAACAAAACGGCTGCTTTGTAAACTTTGATGAATTAAAGTGCCCCTTTTTTTAATAGTATTTTTAAAAAACGGGCTTTCATTCATCAACGTTTACCTTCACTTTAATTTCTTTTACTGAAATAATATAGATTAATAGTATTCCTAAAAATTTATTTTCCCGACATTAAATAAAAAAATTATTCCAGTGTGGCCCTTTAAGAGGGAAAGGAAGATAACCCTGGTTTAAATATGTTTTTTATATACTCCTAGTCACAAAAATGCTGTCACCTGCGTTGATCGCTACAGCCCTATTGGCACTTATGACCACCAGATGCGCTATGGCTCATGTAGTTATACTTCTGCATTATATTCTTTCTTTTTTCCCCATATCTATATACACACAACTTGTTAAAATCATAAATATTTGTGTTGGCTACTATATTTCAAACAAATTTATCAACCACCTATAATGGGAATTAATTTCAAGGGATATGAGCCCCAAATGTGTTTGTTTGTTTTTATGAGTCAGATTTCAAATTTACTTTTATTACCACATTTCTTTCGTTCTCTTTATATCACTTGCTGAAGGAGCATCAACGCCCTACTGGGAATTAGTTAAATACATCAGGTGAGACTATGACAAGAGGCATATATGTGCAGCCACCAATCAGCAGCTAGATTCCAATAGTGCATTGCTGATCCTACCTAGATATGCTAATCAACAAAGGATACCAAAAGAATGAAGCAAATTAAATATTAGAAGTAAATTGCATGCGCTATCTGAATTAAGTACATTATATATATATATATATATATATATATATATATATACATACATACACACACATACATATACACAAACATATATATATAAATAAAAATAAAGGTAAAAAAATATCAGTCATTATGTCCCTTACAGAAATACCAAACAAAATGACTAGTTTGGTGCCTCTTTGTTATACAGCAGCTGAAGGAGGCTACACACATTACACAGAATTACACAGATAGAGTATTCCTAACTAGCCTTTCCTAGAATACAGCTGTATCTCACATCTGGACAGAAAGTGGGAAGATAAAGTAGCAGCACAATCCACAAAAGCTCTGATGTTTTTTTATTGTTCTATAAGATCACACGTCAGGTCAAGAATATACTACAGAATTAAACAAATAGAACCCGCTGAGCAGTCTAATAAAGAAATATAGTTTTTTACAGCAAAATAAGAACGAGATGTTCCATCAAGTTAGCTTGTATTGCCTTAAAGGGGCAGTGAATTAAAAATTTCAAGAACAAAGCCGATAGGCGAAACGTATGTCGGACGTCACGTCATATCACAAGAAGGGGCGGATTCTTTTCACTAACAGACACTCCTGTAAACCAAGCTGTTACATTGTTTTGGAATAACGATATTTTAGATGTTAAAAAGCTGTAATTGGACACAGTTTGTGTTTCGAAAAGTAAACTGACCCCAGAGTGATTGTGTTTTGTTTTTAATACATTGTGGCAATACATTGGAAACAGTTTTACCTGAGCGTCATCGTTATTGAGCGCAATACTTAAGAGCTTACGTAGCTCTATTTCATGTGAGTACTGTCCACTTTGCAGAATACCAGTCTAATTATACAGCTGCACTATAGAAGATGAAAAGAAGATTGTATTCATTTGAGAACACATATATACAGAGGACTTTCTCTTTGCTATTGTTTACAGACAGGTTTATTTGTTAATATATTTCTGCACAGTGTCCTATTATCACTTATTTTTCATATACAGGTAGCCCTCAGTTTTCGCCGGGGTTAGGTTCCAGAAGGAATGGTTGTAAATCGAAACCGTTGTAAATTGAAACCCAGTTTATGGGAAGTGAGGGAGATAGGTTCCAGGCCCCTCTCAAAATTGTCATAATTAACACCTAATACATTATTTTTAAAGCTTTAAAATGAAGACTTAAAATGCTAAACAGCATTATAAACCTAATAAAATAATAACACAACACAGAATATATAATTAAACTATGTTAAATAAACAAAAACATTTGCTAAACAGCATTATAAACCTAATAAAATAACCAACACAGACTTCACTTGCATTTTTCTGCAAACCGTTATTTCTGTGCATTCCAATCTGGACTGAATAATAGACAGGAAGATCTTGTTCCTTTGAAATCTGCTCGATAGCTCAGGTCTGGTTAAACTGATTAATTTTAGCTTGCTTGGCTTTGCTGCAACACAAGCGGACAGCTCAACCTACTGGATATATTAATAAATGCACTGCTTCTCAATGCTTTTCAATAGCAGTCACATGACTGAAAAAAAAGGTTGTTATTCTGAAACGGTGTAAATTGAACCGTTGTAAAACGAGGGCCACCTGTATATTACTGCAGAATTTGTTCACTTAAAAGGACCAATGTGCAGACAATACGTTTTCATTTTAATATAACAATTGTAATAGAATTAATTATGAACCAGATATAATTTTAAAAAATTAAGTTTGCATTTCATCCTAAATATACCTCGCCTCTACTACACTAGAACGCATTCACCATTTTCACGTGGCCGTGCATAATAGCTCTCAATAGCATGGATACACCGTGGTCCCATTGTGCATGCACAGTAGTTGCTGACTGACGTTATGTCTGTGTGCTGTGTTCATTGATAGAAAATCAATAAGAACTGTTCAGTTTGAAACAGTTTTTAAGACCAAAAACATAGCACACAGACAGAACACAATGAAATTAATTTGTAGCTCTATAGTGTTATAATGAATTATCTCATGTGATACACATACACACTACAGCTTAACCGCAGATGCCAAACCATCATGTCATTATGAGGTGTGTACTCCAATTAACCATTAGTGTTAACCAATACTCTTTTATTGGGCTCGCCACAGAGTACACAGTGGCGGTAAAATCATCATGGAATCCACACATGCGCACTGGAGAAGGAGAAACGCTGGGAGCGAGTTGCTTTGCAAAGGGAAGGAAAAAACGTATACATACAGCCAGATAGGGTTTGGTGAGAGAAGTAAAAAAGTGCCTCTTTATTTAAAAAAAATAAATAAATTATACACATGTTTCTAACAGTTTAATTACATACAGTAATTGAACAGTAAGAGAGCAAGGAGAATTCTCCAGGTAATTATCCAATGGGTTCTCCTCAGCTCGCCTTTAGAGAAGTGAATATGTGCGCTCAAATTTTTATCAAATTTTTTTTTTTTTATGCTCTACCTCCATGACCAAACTGAGGAGACATAAAGATAAATTTCTCTAGTCAGATTAGTATCTGTGCCTTATTTATCAATGAAAATCAGCAACTATTCTCCATGGTATATGAACCCATAGCGATATACAGGGAGTGCAGAATTATTAGGCAAATTAGTATTTTGACCACATCATCCTCTTTATGCATGTTGTCTTACTCCAAGCTGTATAGGCTCGAAAGCCTACTACCAATTAAGCATATTAGGTGATGTGCATCTCTGTAATGAGAAGGGGTGTGGTCTAATGACATCAACACCCTATATCAGGTGTGCATAATTATTAGGCAACTTCCTTTCCTTTGGCAAAATGGGTCAAAAGAAGGACTTGACAGGCTCAGAAAAGTCAAAAATAGTGAGATATCTTGTAGAGGGATGCAGCACTCTTAAAATTGCAAAGCTTCTGAAGCGTGATCATCAAACAATCAAGCGTTTCATTCAAAATAGTCAACAGGGTCGCAAGAAGCCTGTGGAAAAACCAAGGCGCAAAATAACTGCCCATGAACTGAGAAAAGTCAAGCGTGCAGCTGCCAAGATGCCACTTGCCACCAGTTTGGCCATATTTCAGAGCTGCAACATCACTGGAGTGCCCAAAAGCACAAGGTGTGCAATACTCAGAGACATGGCCAAGGTAAGAAAGGCTGAAAGACGACCACCACTGAACAAGACACACAAGCTGAAACGTCAAGACTGGGCCAAGAAATATCTCAAGACTGATTTTTCTAAGGTTTTATGGACTGATGAAATGAGAGTGAGTCTTGATGGGCCAGATGGATGGGCCCGTGGCTGGATTGGTAAAGGGCAGAGAGCTCCAGTCCGACTCAGACGCCAGCAAGGTGGAGGTGGAGTACTGGTTTGGGCTGGTATCATCAAAGATGAGCTTTTGGGGCCTTTTCGGGTTGAGGGCGGAGTCAAGCTCAACTCCCAGTCCTACTGCCAGTTTCTGGAAGACACCTTCTTCAAGCAGTGGTACAGGAAGAAGTCTGCATCCTTCAAGAAAAACATGATTTTCATGCAGGACAATGCTCCATCACACGCGTCCAAGTACTCCACAGCGTGGCTGGCAAGAAAGGTTATAAAAGAAGAAAATCTAATGACATGGCCTCCTTGTTCACCTGATCTGAACCCCATTGAGAACCTGTGGTCCATCATCAAATGTGAGATTTACAAGGAGGGAAAACAGTACACCTCTCTGAACAGTGTCTGGGAGGCTGTGGTTCCTGCTGCACGCAATGTTGATGTTGAACAGATCAAAACACTGACAGAATCCATGGATGGCAGGCCTTTGAGTGTCCTTGCAAAGAAAGGTGGCTATATTGGTCACTGATTTGTTTTTGTTTTGTTTTTGAATGTCAGAAATGTATATTTGTGAATGTTGAGATGTTATATTGGTTTCACTGGTAAAAATAAATAATTGAAATGGGTATATATTTGTTTTTTGTTAAGTTGCCTAATAA
Source organism: Bombina bombina (assembly GCF_027579735.1). Lineage (NCBI taxonomy): Eukaryota > Metazoa > Chordata > Amphibia > Anura > Bombinatoridae > Bombina > Bombina bombina. The sequence goes on along the minus strand of NC_069504.1, from coordinate 1,097,005,470 downwards.
TTATGCACAGTAATAGTCACATTCACACACAGATATCCCCCTAAAATAGCTATAACTAAAAACAAACTAAAAACTACTACCAAAACTATTCAGTTTTGATATTAATTAGTTTTTTGGGTTCATTGAGAACATGGTTGTTGTTCAATAATAAAATTAATCCTCAAAAATACAACTTGCCTAATAATTCTGCACTCCCTGTATATAAAGCCACACTAGTAGCTTTGTTAACGCCCCTCTTCAAAAAACAGTTATGGAAGAAAATAGATTCGTTTTCATTATTTTGAGCTTCTTTTTATATATTATTTTTGCTCTCCAACATATATATTATTTTTGCTCTCCAACATATATATTTTTGAGCTCCAACATATATTAAAGGGACACGAAACTCACATTTTTTCTTTCCTGATTTAGAAAGAGCATGCAATTTTAAACTACTTTCTAATTTACTTCTATTATCCAATTTGTTTTATTCTCTTGATATTCTTTGCTGAAAAGCATATCTAGATATGCTCAGTAGCTGCTGATTGGTTGCTGCACTTAGAAGCCTCGTGTGATTGGCTCACCCATGTGCATTGCTTTTTTTTTTTTAACTAAGGATATCTAAAAAATGAAGCAAAATTAATAATAGAAGTAAATTGTAATGTTGTTTACATTTGTATTCTCTATCTGAATCATGAAAGAAAATCAGCAAGAATAGAACCTAGAATGAAACCAATTTCTCACTGACTGTTGTATCACTCATAGATAAATGGTATTTACAAAAGCAAACATATAGTATTGAACAAATTAAACAACCTCTTCATATTCTCATATATGAAAGTAGTAAGCTTGAAGGTTATATATAGGGGTAAGTTTTTTCAAGTTCTCAATGCAGTATTGCGTGGGGAAATTTAGCAGTGCACAAGACCTCTCTTGTGCCACCCCCCACGCTCTTGCACAACCAATTCCACAAGAACATGTCATGTTAATCACCTAAAACTCACTTGTTTGCTGTGATTTAAGATAAGAAGCAGGAAATGTGAGTGACAAAACCCACTGTGCCCTGTCTTGCACAGAATCTCTTGGCAGGTCACACTTTTTCATTTTCATGCTAAAGGGACAGTAAAGTCAAAATTACCCTTAAATAGATTTGATGCAGCATAGGATTTTAAGCAACTTTCCAATTTAATATTATCAATTGTGCTTAGTTCTCTTGAATTCTTTGTTAAAGAGTAAATCTAGGTGAGCCTAGGAGCGTGCACGTGTCTAGCCACCTGGCAACTGTGTTTACAACAGTGTTTATAGCAATGCTATACATTGTTGCAAATATTGCTGCCTAGACTTCAAAAGCCATGTGCACACTCCTAAGCTCCTACCAGCCTACCTAAATGTACTCTTCAACAAAGGATACCAGGAGAACTATGCAAATTTGATACTAAAACTAAATTGGAAAGTTGGCTTAAATTGTATGATTTATCTGTATCATGAATGTGACATTTTGACTTAAAGGGACAGTCAAGTCCAAAAAAAACTTTCATTTTTCAAATAGGGCATGTAATTTTAAACAACTTTCCAATTTACTTTTATCAACAATTTTGCTTTGTTCTCTTGGTATTCTTAGTTGAAAGCAAACCTAGGAAGGCTCATATGATAATTTCTAAGCCCTTGAAGTCCTCCTCTTTTTTATTTGCTTTTCACAGCAGGGGAGAGCAAGCTCATGTAGGCCATATAGATAGCATTGTGATCACGCCCGTGGCTAGTGACAGACACTGCACTAATTGGCTAAAATGCAAGTCAATAGATAATAACTAAAAGTCATGTGATTAGGGGCAGTCAGAAGATGCTTAAATACAAGGTAATCACAGAGGTAAAAAGTGTATTAATATAACAGTGTTGGTTATGCAAAACTGGATAATGTGTAATAAAGGGATTATCTCTCTTTGTAAACAACAAAAATTCTGGTGTTGACTGTCCCTTTAACTTTCCCTTTAAAGCTTCTGTGCATCCTCCGTTAAAATGTTCATGAACATGGCTGATTTCTTGTTTAAAGGGACATAAGAGTCTAAAAAGATGTGTTAAACCCCCAGAGTAGTAATGTACTACTGGGAACCAATAACAGACTTATATGTGCAGCCACCAATCAGCAGCTAGCTCCCAGTAATGCATTGCTGCTCCTAATCCTACCTATGCTTCTAAACAAATGATACACAAAGAACAAAGTACATTTAAAAATAGAAGCAAATAAAAAGTATAAAAATTGCATGATCTATCAGAACCATAAATGCTTAAATTTGACCATGTCCCTTTAATGAAAACAAAACAAAAAATATTGTTTAAAGGGACAGTGAATGGGTTGAGCTTACAGGGAAATCATATTTCCTTATTGTATTCCTTTCTACACACACACAATCATCTTTATCTTATCTCTGTATGTATAACAAAGCCCAGTTCTTATAGAAAACAACTGAAAATGAACATTTTCCTACTTATCTCTCTTACCTCTAGGCCTTGTATGGTGAAATACTCGATTCCAGGTGATAAGTGTACAATACTGACTAAAGCTGGTATCCTGGCTCTGAGAGGAGTGTATAGGTGGGGACACCACAAGCAAAAACAGCTATTTCAAATGCCAAAATAAAGGTAAAATAACTATTTTTATATGAACTATATTATCTAATTTGCTTAGTTCTCTTGATATCCTTCATTGAAAAGCATACTAGGTAGGTAGGCTCAGGAGGTAGGAACTAGCTGCTGATTGGTGGCTGCACTCTTGTCATTGACTTACCAATGTGTTCAGCTAGCTCCCAGTAGAGCATTGCTGCTGCTTTTTCAACAAATGATATCAAGAGAATTAAACAAAATTGATAATAGAAGTAAATTGGAACGGTGTGTATAATTGTATGTTCTATCTGATGCATGAAAGAAACGTTTTGGGTTTCATGTTAATGCCACTAATTCCTATTGTTGCACCTCCCTCTAATTATGGGTGCTGCCATTTTGGAACCTAAGTTACACTGCAGGTATCTGAAGGAGAGCTGCTGCGCATGTGCAAACACATCAGTCGAATGCAGTGAAAGATAGATTTTAAAGGGACAGTCATGTCAAAATGAAACATTCTTGATTCAGATAGTGCATGCAATTTAAACAACTTTCCAATTTACTTTTATCGACAAATTTACTTTGCTCTCTTGGTATTCTTTGTGGAAAGCTAAACCTAGGTAGGCTCAAATGCTAATTTCTAGGCCATTGAACTGCCTCTTATCTCAGTGCATTTTGACCGTTTGTTTAAGTTAGACACTGATAGTTCATGTATGTCATATAGGTAACATTGTGCTCACTCCCGTGGAGTTATTTAAGAGTCAGCACTGATTGGCTAAAATGCAAGTCTGTCAAAAGAACTGAGATAAGGGGCAACCTGCAAAGGTTTAGATACAAGGTAATCACAGAGGTAAAACGTATATTAATATAACTGAGTTTGTTATGCAAAACTGGGGAATGGGTAATAAAGGGATTATCTATCTTTTAAACAATAACAATTCTGGAGTAGACTGTCCCTTTAACATTGCAGCATCTATGACTAGAGGAAGGTGGGGAATAACCTCAAGACTATGCTTCTAAAATGTATTTGGTATTTAATGTCCCTTTAAAGTTTAAAGGAACACAGAAGTCAATACTGTATTAAAATTGCTCAATGATTCAGATAGAGAAAAAATCTGATTTACTTTATCAAATAGGCACAGGAGTGTGCAGAAGTCTTGAGTGCTTTATGGCAGCTGTTGTTGCAACAACGTTTGTAATAAAGTTATACATACAGTGCTCAAAACACATGTACACTCCTAAGCCTACCTCGCCGACAGCAGCGAGACTCCTCCTGGAGTCGGGCATCTTGTGAAAGCTTAAAGGGACACTGAACCCAAATTTTTTCTTTCGTGATTCAGATAGAGCATGCAATTTTAAGCAACTTTCTAATTTACTCCTATTATCAATTTTTCTTCGTTCTCTTGCTATCTTTATTTGAAAAAAGTCATCTAAGCTTTTTTTTTTTTTTTGTTCAGAACTCTGGACAGCACTTTTTTATTGGTGGATGAATTTATCCACCAATCAGCAAGAACAACCCAGGTTGTTCACCAAAAATGGGCCGGCATCTAAACTTACATTCTTGCATTTCAAATAAAGATACCAAGAGAATGAAGAAAATTTGATAATAGTAAATTAGAAAGTTGCTTAAAATTTCATACTCTATCTTAATCACGAAAGAATAAATTTGGGTTCAGTGTCCCTTTAAAGGGACCCTTAAAGGGACATTAGACCCAATTTTTTTTCTTTCATGTTTCAGATAGAGAATACAATTTTAAACAACTTTCCTATTTACTTCTATTATCTAATTTGCTTCATTCTCTTGGTATCCATCATTGAAGAAGCAGTAATGCACTACTGGGAGCGAGCTGAACACATCATGTGAGCCAATAACATGAGGCATATATGTGCATCCACCAATTGGCAGCTCCTGAACCTACCAAGGTATCCTTTTCAATAAAGGATACAGAGAAAACAAATTAGATAATAGAAGTAAATTGGAAAGTTGCTTAAAATCACATGCTCTATTCAAACCATAAAGGAAAAATTTGGGTTTCATGTCCCTTTAAGAACACGGGATCTACTGGGTACGTCAGTGTCATTAAGGGGTTTAAATTATAGACTCTATATAAATCATGAAAGTTTAAGTTTGACTTCCCTTTAAAGCAGGGCTTGACAACAGTTTTCAAAATCTAGAAGCCAGACCATAAATTTAGGAAACTTTTGACCCATCCCTGTATATGCATGTGTGTGGTGTAGCACCCACAGATGTCTTGGGGACTCTAACCCAGAACTACAGGGCCTAATTTTAAGGAGCCAGTGGCTCCCTGGTGCCTGAGTTTGTCAAGTTCAGCTTTAAAGGGACATAAAAATTTAAAAAACAAACAAAAAACTTTAGATTATTCAAAAGAACGATATAAATAAGTATTTTTCATAAATTATTAAATTATTTTTGCATTTTTATATAATTTGTGTTTGAATTTCCCTTCTTTTCCACCCCCCATGGGATTGATTATACGAGTCCAATCAGTGGAATCTACCTTAGTAGGAATATGGCGCTTGTTCCCCATGATGTGTGTGCACAGTTCTTTCATCTACGTAGCCGCTGATGTCACCGCACCAGCTTCAGCGTTCTGAGAGCAGCAGACCATCTCTATCTATTGCAGTGCGTGGCACGGTGCAGTGCGGCTATTGGCGAGTGTGGTGCACATTTAAACTGAATCGCAATATATAGATACTTGTATAAGTTCATTTATTTTAAGAATTAATCACTTATTACGAAAATGAATACTGATGAAAAAATAAAAAAAGGCATGAAAACTCATAACGCTTATAAACAATCTCCTAGACTAACAAGCAGATAACATAAGTATTTTGAATGAATAACATATATGTAAACCAAAAATGAATTCAAATGAATAACTAAATTAAAAAGCAATATGACTTTATACAATTGACTCGTGACTGCTTCTCAGACCCCCAAGGTAAACAGACATAAATCACAGTGTGACAGAATCGCTGAAAATACTGTCACACTGTTCTGCGCTTTTCACATGAAGCGGTGCCTGCAAGGGCACCTATAGCGTTGCTCATTCAAAACAAACGCACATGTTCTAATCCAACAATTAAAGCTGAAAAGTGCAGTGCGCACGCAAAAAAGAACTGAAACAAATACGTATGCGCCCGGGAACGATTACTGATGATAATATTATCTATTCATATAAACGATGATTGGACGGTTTAGTTCGTAACACAGCAGCCCTTTTTTAGGGACGGGATTTAGTTATGTAATAGAAATAAAGTAAGTGTATTTTAGTCTGCTAAACTTTTTAACCTATAAATATGCGGTATATACATCCTATTGGGTTAAGGGGTTAAAGAACTATTAAATACAGTAGATTTGCATAACCAACAAGTGCATAATAAAAAAGCACTCCAATAGCGCTTCTCTGAATTTTAAATGAACAGTAGATTTTTTCTGAAAAATGTCCAAATTTACTTCAATTTGATTCAGCTGGAGCATGTACTTTAAAGAATCTTTTACATTTACTTCTATTATGAAATTTTCTTTGTTCTATTGGTATCTTTTGTTGAAAAGCAGACATACATATCCACAACAGCAGCAATGAACTACTGTGGGCTATGTGGTTATTGGTTGCTACACACAGTTTTCTCTTGCTTTTGGCTCACAAGATGTGTTCAGCTAGCTCCCAGCAGCGCATTGCTGCGCTAGAGCTGACTTTACCTATGTATGTATTTAATTCCTTTGCAGGGGCTAAACACAGCTATATGCAAACACCAGTGCAACAATAAAGTGTTCCCTTTAATGACAGCGTGGGTGACAGTCTATAGCTCTCTACTGTAAGGAATGAAGGAAGAAGCTGGACGAACAGCTCACGCTCAGTTTGGCAAAAGTAATTATTTACCACAGGTGTGGTATTCGCCCTGTATCTTCCTTCACAGGCTTGGCGACACTTTACAATAGAAAGCTATGGAGTGGCCGGCTCCAATACTTTAAAGGACACTAAATGAATTGGATCTTTTTTTTACAGTAGATTAAATGTTTGTAAATAGTGTATTATATTCTAAACTGTTTGCATATCTATCACATAATGTGTTATAATCAGGATCCTTATATTTTAAATGAGCAGATCGTCTGAAGACCGCACATTCCCTGAAATTGTTTTAGGTCCTTAAAATTTACGCAAATAGAGAACATAAACAAAATCCTCACACTGTAAACATCAGTAAAGGACACAGCTGGCGCATTGGACCATTAGTAACAAATAAATAGTAAATGTCACCCTTATAATTCGTGCTTTATAAAAACATCCCTTTAACATTTTCTCTTTAGCTTCTATATACTCTGCATGATTATTATCATTGGCTGTAAAAAAATGCAGATTCTTTGCTCCATAGATTTAAATCTGTGTTTAAATATGGTTGTGTTCCTGACAATAATTCTATATATAAGTGAGATTGAAAATAACACATTGAGATTGTAACAAAGTAAATATGCAGTAAAAATTGGAAAATGGAAAAATTGCACGCTTTCCAAATCCTGTTATAAGTGACTTAGCACTGCTATATCCACACAGCCATTGGTTGCACACTCCAATGAGTATTTATTTTACTAGCTTCCCTGTCATTTAAAGGGATTCTGAAGCCATTTTTCTTCTTTCATGGTTCAGAAAGAGCATACAATTTTAAGCAACTTTCTAATTTACTCTTATTATCAATTTGTTTTTATTCGAAAAGCAAGAATATAAACTTAGGAGCCGGCCCATTTTTGGTTCAGTACCTGGGTTGTGCTTGCTGATTGGTGGCTAAATGTACCCACCAATCAGCAAGCGCTATACAGGGTGCTGAACCAAAAATGGGCTGGCTCATTAGCTTAGATTCCTTCTTTTTCAAATAAAGAAAGCAAGGGAACAAATACATTTTGATAATATAGGAGTTAATTAGAAAGCTGCTTAAAATGGCATGTTCTATCTGAATCATGAAAGAACAAAAATGGGTTTAGTATCCCTTTAATTCTTAAAATTGTGTTTTTTCAGCTACGACCTGAAAGGCTACGTGAGGACTGTTTTTATGCCCATTTGTGGACAGTAACAACTCACTCCTCATTGGAAGACAGGTTACAAACCTCCAAAGGCATGAGAGGAAAAAATATACTGTTCCATTACATTTGTCACCATTTCTGTCATATCATACCTAGCAGGTTCACTATTTCAGTTATAGCAGACTGTATGCATTTTTTTGTCTGTTTTACAGAAGTGCATTTTCATCTAGCAGAAGATATTGTGTCTGTAGTTTAGTAAACAAAGTCTTGGCCCTCCCATAACCAAAATGATCGCATAGTTATTAGTAAGGGAGAGCTGTTATTATGGAACTGTAAACAGAAAACAGTGGTAACCTTCAACAACCTTAGCAAGGGGAAAGGTACAAAGCTAATCACACAAACCTCATATTTACAGATCCCCTTTACTAGATACTATATGCATCCCTTTTTCCCTGTGCACTGATGTCTTTTGCACAGAAAAAAAAGAATGCAGAGGATGACATCACCATTCCCTACCAGGCGCTTTCCAGAAGGAATGACATGATAACTTCAAATCTGTCTGTAATTTTCAGCATTCATGACCCCATCAATTCAGACAATATCCCAAACACCACTGGCAGAAATGCAGTCCCAAACCAGGACAGACCTTCCACCATGTTTCACTGAAGGCCGCAAGCACTCATTCTTCCATCTCTCTCCAATTATTCTTCTCATATATTGTCAACGATTCGACTAAAATAATTCAAAGTCGTCGCTCCATAATACTCTTTTCCACTGATCTTCATTCCAATCGTTGTGAGCTTTAGCATATCTTAGCCTTTTCCTCCTGTTTCCCTTCTGAAAAAGTGGTTTCCTGGCTGCTACCATTCCACAAAGACCATTCCTGATCAAGCTTCTTTGGACTGTAGAAGGGTAAACTTGGCATCCTGCGGAAGCTGCCAGATGCTGAGCCAGGTTCTTGCTGGACTTCTTCCGGTCTCTCAAAGAAGAAACTCTGGTAAACTTATCATCAGATTTTTAAAGTTTTCTTGGCCTTCCAGCCCTATTTTTGTCCTTGACCTCTGCTAATTCTTCAAATTTTTTATAACAGCTTGAATACCACATCTTTAATATCCAGTGTGTTTGCTGATTTCCCTTTGAGAGTGGCCTTGCTGATGCAAAATTATGATTTTATGTCTGTCAAATTCTGTGATCTTTGGCATTTTAAATGGAATGATGTAATTGAAAGTGTCTTTTTTCCAAGATTCCAATTAATTAAACTCATACCACATGTGAATGTAATGCTCACGCATGTCTTGCACAAACTTGGTGTAATAGACCTTTTTCACAGCAGTCATTTTGACATGAAATAGTAGGGCAAAAACAGGTGTTAACAATTACATTAATTAGGGTTCCATTCCATTTAGGTTTACAAGAGACAGGTTCCTACTATTGTACAAGTGTAAGGGGAGGTCACACTAAATATTTACTACTTTAGCCTATAGAAGCTGTTTTTTCTGTTTTCTAATTCTTCATACAAATATCCTGTATTTTCTGGTTGTATTCTAATAATGAGACTGATAAATAATTATATATGGTCAACAATTGTTAAAACAACAAATCTAATGGTGCACAGTACTGTATATATATTTCTTCACATTCCTTTACATTGTTATCATATCCTATATTGCAACAACAATTTTCATTAAAGCAGGTTATCATTATTTATCCCCTTGTTCTGTATTTGAAATAAATAAAAAAAAAAATCTTTCATTTCGTGCATTTTCATCTAGTAGAATATATTGTGCCTGTATTTCTGTAAACTGAGTCTCAGCCCTCCCATAACCAAAATTATCACCTACCTATTAATCAGGGAGAGGCCGAGCTACTGTGATTATGGAACCTTCTACAGTAACCTCAAACGACCTTTGCAAGGGGAAAAGCACACAGCTTACGCCCCCAAAACTCACATTTACAGATCGCCTTTACGCAGTCATGTGATTTGAAGAAATCTCCAGCACTGAAAGGAGTATTTGGGTTAAGCAGGATATCTGGGGAACTGGCATGATTTAATAACAAATTAGAACGCTACTATATTTACAAGAGAACACTTTTCCAAAAAAAAATAAAAAAAATATTCAATCACATTTAAAATTAAGAATTGGTTAATGCTACAATTTGTTTTGAACAAATAGATGGGTAAAACTAATCATGTTTATAATTCAGGGTTTTAGTAGTTTCAATAATTAACATATGATCAAGTATCCTAACATTTGAGAACAATAGCCAATGACAGGGTGTACACCTGTATTTCAAATAATTTAGGATCCAATGAGAATATTGTGGACACAGACACATATATTTTTGGGTGCTGGGTAAATATGTTGAAATGCTAAGTGAAAAAAGTTAAAGGGACAGTGTTCTCTAATATGTTCTCCCCTTTAAAAGGGACACTCAGGTTAAATTGAATTTTCATGATTCAGATACAGCATGTAATTTTAAACAACTTTCCAATTTACTTCCATTAAAAAAAATGCGCAGTCTTTTATATTTACAATTTTTTAGTCACCAGATCCTACTGAGCATGTGCAAGAATTCACAAACTATACGTATATGCATTTGTATTGGCTGATTGCTATCACATGGTACAAGGGGAGTGAAAATCTACATAACTTTGAAATTTGTTATAAAAAAAATCTACTACTCATTTGAAGTTCAGACTAAGTGCTATTGCATTGTCTTTTTATCTTGCATTTGTTGATTATGCAAATCTAAAGTGTTGACTGGTCCTTTAATCTGTTCCTAATTATCAATTTTTCTTAGTGGAGTATATTAAATTGTTTACAAATAGCTCCTTCACCTTTATTTTCTCAATTAAAACAGCTGACTGTCTATTGTATCCCCACCTAGACTGAAGATTTCTGGTTACAGAGAGGTACTAAAATGTTAAAGGGACAGTCAAGTCCAAAAAAAAAAAAAAAACTTTCATGATTTAAATAGGGCATGTCATTTTAAACAACTTTCCAATTTACTTTTATCACCAATTTTGCTTTTTTTCTCTTGGTATTCTTAATTGAAAGCTAAAACTAGGAGGTTCATATGCTAATTTCTTAGACCTTGAATGCATTTAGACCACTAGAGGGCATTAGTTCATGTGTTTCATATAGATAACATTGAGCTCATGCACCTGAAGTGACCTAGGAGTGAGCACTGATTGGATAAAAGACAAGTCTGTCAAAAAACTGAAATAAAGGGGCAGTCAGCAGAAGCTTAGATACAAGGTAACTACAGAGGTAAAACGTGTATTTCTATAACTGTGTTGGTTATGCAAAACTGGGGAATGGGTAATAAAGGGATTATCTTTCTTTTTAAACAACAAAAATTCTGGTGTTGACTGTCCCTTTAATTTTCCATTATTCTGTCTACTGTTTGAATCAACAGTAATAAATAAGATAAAGAGGAATTTGTGTAAATAACTAGACAGATAAGCTAACTAGGTCTGTTCTCAATACAAGTTCAGCCCATTCCATTGGGTTGTGCTTTCATTTAGCAGTAACATCCATTTCATATACAAAAAATACCTAAAGGAACAATTTCCTATACATTTTAAATTCTATGGATGGTATGAGTTACTTGAAACACGTTAAAGGGGAGACCAATTTTACAGTACACTGCCCCTTTAAAGGGATCCAACTGCCATGGACCTGCTTCTGCTGCATGCACCTGATAAAAATCTCTGCGCTAACAGTCACTGATATGCTCTGTGCAGAAAGCATACATGGGCTTGGGACTGCAATTGGTGCTAATGTAAAGATATTTTTAAAAAGAAGACTAATGCAGCCTTTTAGTGCACTTTGATAATACATTTCCAGGTGTACAGCCCTAGTGTGCATGCATTTCCGAGCAGAACATGACCTGTGATTAGCACTCACTTCTGACTTAGTAGCTTCTGCCTATGGGATTGATGATCTGAAACTCTCTGGTCTGGTGAAATTATCCAAGAAGTTGCTTCAGTACTGTGAGGTTCCTTCAACAATTTTAGACAGGCAAATTTTAGCTTGAGAGCGGTTTATCTAGTTATTCGGGTTCTTAAAGGGACATTAAACAATAAATAAATCTAGATAAGATAATGCATTAGTCTGAGAATAACATATAGATGTATTTTTTTTAAAGTTTCTTTAGCTGTTTATATATTTATAAAATAAGTGTAACATTTTGGTGTCTATAAAACAATGGGAGCTGCCATGTTGTAACTTAGGATACCTTCTCTGCTGTAGTCCATTGGGGACAGTTATAAATAGGTCACTAGAGTGTGCAGCCAATGGCTGTGTGCAATATAACAGTGTTCTGCACTTCCATTTCTAACAGGAACTGAAAAGCTCACAATTTTAGAATAGATTTATAGGAAAAGGGGACAAAATAAATAATACAAGTATATTGTAGAGTTTTTTTTATATATATATATATTCGATAGTGTCCCTTTAATACTCAAAAAATGCTCCAAAAAATTGTGTGATTTCTCTCCTTGCCAGCAAGTTTTTGAATACCAGGCCCTTAGCGTTGCGGAATCTGTTGGCGCTCTACAAATAACCGATAATAATAATAACACTACTATGTGTTTAACCCATTGCAGTTATCTAGGGTCATTAATGCAACAATGCTATACCCTAACAAATCATAGCATGTTTTTGGATTACAATGTCCCTTTAAGGTCATTAAGCCTTTCCTTGTAAGTTTATTTTTTGACCATATACGAGCCAGTAGCCAGTCTTTTTCTAGTTTATTTATTTCCTTCTGTCATTCGTGCGCATCTTTTGTTGGTTTCCATTATGTTGCATTTCCTTTATTTCCATGTGATTGCTGAGCTGAAATGTGCTGATCTGACATCCTGTTTCTCAGTGTGAGGGCTGTCAGGTGCTCAGCTACACTGCAAGCCAATGCCCAGCTCTGCGGATTTCGGCTCTGTCTCCGCTGGCACTCAGTACAGAATGTTTCTCAGCTGGCTGTCAGCTGCCTACTTCTCCTCCAAAGAACGCTAAGGCCCCAGAACTTGGCAGCAGTGCCAGTAAGTGACACAGTTTGTGCCATGATCATGGAACATTACCCGCAGCCCTGTAAGTAATCACTGAGTCCCAAGGTAAGCAGTCGCTAAATGATTTTCACACCTTTAAATCAAAAGCAGAAAACTGGCCAAGACTTTTTATTGACTGGCACAGAACAAGCCCACGCCTGATTTGTTTAACCCTCTCACTGCTGGGGAGAGGTGCACTGCAATGTTACAAAACACATTGCAATAATTTCTGGCAGTCAAGAGGTTAAGCACTATTCTTGGATATTAACACACACCAGAGATGGAAAATACTATTCCTCTCATTCATTGGCTATAAAAACCAACGCCCTCTCTTGCTTCATTGAAGTATTATGGCAGAATATCAATATCTAAAAGGATATTCGCTTAGTGGAAATTATTTAAAGGGATATGGAATGTATTTTATTTGCAAATTTAAAAAAGGTAGTTTAATTAATTAAAGACTATAAAAAAGTGTGTGTGTAACTTTTCATGTCACTATTGTAGTGATGTGTTGCTGTCTACCGGTATAGCTTTAGGAGTTGTCCCTAAAAGCCAATCAGCTTTTATACGGCATTAACAGCTAATTTAAAAAACATATGTGTTTAATCTTCTTTTACTAGCAGAATTTAAAGGAACATGAAACAGTTTTTACATGATTTACACGGAACATACAATTTAAAAAAGTTTTGCAGTTACTTAAATTATCAAATTTTCTTCATTCTGTTGGTATCCTTTTTTTGAAGGTGCAGCAATGCACTACTGGGAGCTAGCTGAGCAATGACAATAGGTATATATGTGCAGCCATCAATCAGAAGCTAGCTTTCGTTCATTGCTGCTCCTGGGCCTATCTAGGTATGCTTTTCAACAAAGGATACCAAGAGAACGAGGCAAATTAGATCATAGAAGTCATAAGTTACATTTTAACTTTACTGTCTCCTTATATGTTATTGCATTTGTTTCTATTAGTGTCCCTTTAACTGAAAGTATGTCATATCTTGTGTCTTCTGTCACTAACATGTCACTTTTTACCTTACAGGGGCTTGTGTCTTCTGTCACTAACATGTCACTTTTTACCTTACAGGGGCTTGTGTCTTCTGTCACTAACATGTCACTATTACCTTACAGGGGCTTGTGTCTTCTGTCACTAACATGTCACTATTACCTTACAGGGGCTTGTGTCTTCTGTCACTAACATGTCACTTTTTACCTTACAGGGGCTTGTGTCTTCTGTCACTAACATGTCACTATTACCTTACAGGGGCTTGTGTCTTCTGTCACTAACACGTCACTTTTTACCTTACAGGGGCTTGTGTCTTCTGTCACTAACACGTCACTTTTTACCTTACAGGGGCTTGTGTCTTCTGTCACTAACACGTCACTTTTTACCTTACAGGGGCTTGTGTCTTCTGTCACTAACATGTCACTATTACCTTACAGGGGCTTGTGTCTTCTGTCACTAACATGTCACTATTACCTTACAGGGGCTTGTGTCTTCTGTCACTAACACGTCACTTTTTACCTTACAGGGGCTTGTGTCTTCTGTCACTAACATGTCACTTTTTACCTTACAGGGGCTTGTGTCTTCTGTCACTAACACGTCACTTTTTACCTTACAGGGGCTTGTGTCTTCTGTCACTAACACGTCACTTTTTACCTTACAGGGGCTTGTGTCTTCTGTCACTAACACGTCACTTTTTACCTTACAGGGGCTTGTGTCTTCTGTCACTAACATGTCACTTTTTACCTTACAGGGGCTTGTGTCTTCTGTCACTAACATGTCACTTTTTACCTTACAGGGGCTTGTGTCTTCTGTCACTAACATGTCACTATTACCTTACAGGGGCTTGTGTCTTCTGTCACTAACACGTCACTTTTTACCTTACAGGGGCTTGTGTCTTCTGTCACTAACACGTCACTTTTTACCTTACAGGGGCTTGTGTCTTCTGTCACTAACATGTCACTATTACCTTACAGGGGCTTGTGTCTTCTGTCACTAACATGTCACTTTTTACCTTACAGGGGCTTGTGTCTTCTGTCACTAACATGTCACTTTTTACCTTACAGGGGCTTGTGTCTTCTGTCACTAACATGTCACTTTTTACCTTACAGGGGCTTGTGTCTTTTGTCACTAACATGTCACTATTACCTTACAGGAGCTTGTGTCTTCTGTCACTAACATGTCACTTTTTACCTTACAGGGGCTTGTGTCTTCTGTCACTAACATGTCACTTTTTACCTTACAGGGGCTTGTGTCTTCTGTCACTAACATGTCACTATTACCTTACAGGGGCTTGTGTCTTCTGTCACTAACATGTCACTTTTTACCTTACAGGGGCTTGTGTCTTCTGTCACTAACATGTCACTTTTTACCTTACAGGGGCTTGTGTCTTCTGTCACTAACATGTCACTTTTTACCTTACAGGGGCTTGTGTCTTTTGTCACTAACATGTCACTATTACCTTACAGGGGCTTGTGTCTTCTGTCACTAACATGTCACTTTTTACCTTACAGGGGCTTGTGTCTTCTGTCACTAACATGTCACTTTTTACCTTACAGGGGCTTGTGTCTTCTGTCACTTTTTAACTTACAGGGGCTTGTGTCTTCTGTCACTAACATGTCACTATTACCTTACAGGGGCTTGTGTCTTCTGTCACTAACATGTCACTTTTTACCTTACAGGGGCTTGTGTCTTCTGTCACTAACATGTCACTTTTTACCTTACAGGGGCTTGTGTCTTCTGTCACTAACATGTCACTTTTTACCTTACAGGGGCTTGTGTCTTCTGTCACTAACATGTCACTTTTTACCTTACAGGGGCTTGTGTCTTCTGTCACTAACATGTCACTATTACCTTACAGGGGCTTGTGTCTTCTCTCACTAACATGTCACTTTTTACCTTACAGGGGCTTGTGTCTTCTGTCACTAACATGTCACTATTACCTTACAGGGGCTTGTGTCTTCTGTCACTAACATGTCACTTTTTACCTTACAGGGGCTTGTGTCTTCTGTCACTAACATGTCACTTTTTACCTTACAGGGGCTTGTATCTTCTGTCACTAACATGTCACTTTTTACCTTACAGGGGCTTGTGTCTTCTGTCACTAACATGTCACTTTTTACCTTACAGGGGCTTGTGTCTTCTGTCACTAACATGTCACTTTTTACCTTACAGGGGCTTGTGTCTTCTGTCATTAACATGTCACTTTTTACCTTACAGGGGCTTGTGTCTTCTGTCACTAACATGTCACTTTTTACCTTACAGGGGCTTGTGTCTTCTGTCACTAACATGTCACTTTTTACCTTACAGGGGCTTGTGTCTTCTGTCACTAACATGTCACTATTACCTTACAGGGGCTTGTGTCTTCTGTCACTAACACGTCACTTTTTACCTTACAGGGGCTTGTGTCTTCTGTCACTAACACGTCACTTTTTACCTTACAGGGGCTTGTGTCTTCTGTCACTAACATGTCACTATTACCTTACAGGGGCTTGTGTCTTCTGTCACTAACATGTCACTTTTTACCTTACAGGGGCTTGTGTCTTCTGTCACTAACATGTCACTTTTTACCTTACAGGGGCTTGTGTCTTCTGTCACTAACATGTCACTTTTTACCTTACAGGGGCTTGTGTCTTCTGTCACTAACATGTCACTTTTTACCTTACAGGGGCTTGTGTCTTCTGTCACTAACATGTCACTTTTTACCTTACAGGGGCTTGTGTCTTCTGTCACTAACATGTCACTATTACCTTACAGGGGCTTGTGTCTTCTGTCACTAACATGTCACTTTTTACCTTACAGGGGCTTGTGTCTTCTGTCACTAACATGTCACTTTTTACCTTACAGGGGCTTGTGTCTTCTGTCACTAACATGTCACTTTTTACCTTACAGGGGCTTGTGTCTTCTGTCACTAACATGTCACTTTTTACCTTACAGGGGCTTGTGTCTTCTGTCACTAACATGTCACTATTACCTTACAGGGGCTTGTGTCTTCTGTCACTAACATGTCACTTTTTACCTTACAGGGGCTTGTGTCTTCTGTCACTAACATGTCACTTTTTACCTTACAGGGGCTTGTGTCTTCTGTCACTAACGTGTCACTTTTTACCTTACAGGGGCTTGTGTCTTCTGTCACTAACATGTCACTTTTTACCTTACAGGGGCTTGTGTCTTCTGTCACTAACATGTCACTATTACCTTACAGGGGCTTGTGTCTTCTGTCACTAACATGTCACTTTTTACCTTACAGGGGCTTGTGTCTTCTGTCACTAACATGTCACTTTTTACCTTACAGGGGGGTCAAGTAATGACACACGACAGGGACTCTGTAAACGTACTGGCATACTAAAGTATTTACATGGACTGCTTTACAATGAGTCTGGAGACCAATAGTCACCACCTGTTAGCTGCCGCCTAAAGGAACATGAAAGTCACAATTAAAATGTTGTGATTCAGACAGAGGGGTCATTTTCAGCTTACTTCTATGATCACATTTACTTAGTTCTCTTGGTTTCCTTTGTTGGAAAGCATACCTAGGTAGGCTCAGGAGCAGAAGCACTCGGCTGGGAACTAGCTGGTGATTGATACACACATATGGCTCACAAGATGTGTTCAGCTAGCTCCCAATAGTGCAGTGCTGCTTCTGAGCATACCTAGGTTATATGCATATGCCTCTTGTCACTGGCTCACAAGATGTATTCAGCTAGCTCCCAATAGTGCATTGTTGCTCTTGAGCCTACCTAGGTTACATGCATATGCCTCTTGTCACTGGCTCACAAGATGCGTTCAGCTAGCTCCCAATAGTGCATTGTTGCTCTGAGCCTACCTAGGTTACATGCATATGCCTCTTGTCACTGGCTCACATGATTTGTTCAGCTAGCTCCCAATAGTGCATTGTTGCTCTTGAGCCTACCTAGGTTACATGCATATGCCTCTTGTCACTGGCTCACATGATTTGTTAAACTAGCTCCCAGTAGTGCAGTGCTGCTTCTGAGCCTACCTAGGTTACATGCATATGCCTCTTGTCACTGGCTCACATGATTTGTTCAGCTAGCTCCCAATAGTGCATTGTTGCTCTTGAGCCTACCTAGGTTACATGCATATGCCTCTTGTCACTGGCTCACATGCTTTGTTCAGCTAGCTCCCAGTAGTGCAGTGCTACTTCTGAGCCTACCTAGGTTACATGCATATGCCTCTTCTCACTGGCTCACATGATCTGTTCTGCTAGCTCCCAATAGTGCAGTGTTGCTCCTGAACCTACCTAGGTTACATGCATATGCCTCTTGTCACTGGCTCACATGATTTGTTCAGCTAGCTCTCATTATCATGTAAAATAGCACTACTGCTTACTATAGGGGATCTCGTGTGTATGGTGACTATACCCCTAGGTTTAAATTAAAGGGATATAAAACCCAATTTTTTTCGTGTGTGATTCAAATAGAGCATACAATCTTAAACAACTTTCCAATTTACGTCTATGATCAAATTTTTTTTTTCTTGTTATCTTTTGTTGAAAAGCAGAAAGGCACGTTCAGGAGTGTTATACATTAGCAAGAGCACTACATGGCAGCACTATTTCCTATCATGTAGTACCCCAGAAAGTGCACGCTCCCTATCTAGATATCTCTTCAACAAAGAATAACAAGAGAACAAAATAAATTTGATAATAGAAGTAAATTGTAAACTTTTTAAAAATCGTATTCTCTATCTGAATCATGAACAGCTTGTTTGTCATGTCCCTTTAAGACAATACTGGGGGTGTATTCAGTACTGTAGTGGGGGCAATGACTGACATTGTTTCAGAAACTGTCAGAGCTGCCACATACGTCTAATTTCTGTGTAGAGGAGATGATATATAAAAACCGGCTGCCTGCTCACTTACGTCTTTTGACACCGTTGAGAATTGGGGTGCTTAGCAATCCCCCCCACTAGAACTGGGACAGGTAGGTACTTTACAAATACTGAACATTTGCAGTGCTTTTCCTGGATCACAAGACTAAATATTTAAAAGGAATTACAGAATAAATAAATAAAGGAACGCTTGCCACATTTAGATGTTTAACTTTGAGCAATATGAATGTTATACACAGGGGGCTGGGGAATTTCCTCTTCATAATTAATCAAAGGTTTGTCACTGGGAAGGGATAGGAAATAGCACAGCGAACGTCTGCATTTATTTATTATTTTACCAACATAAAAATAATTGTAAAAAATATATGCACGAAAAACATTTTAACACTTGACTGCCAGTGTAATAAATCCTCATGACACATGTACAATTATTAGCCTACCCAGGTATGCTCTAATGGACAACAAAGGATACCAAGAGAATGAAATTTGCTAATGTAAATTGGATTTTGAAAAAAAAATTGCACATCAATACAATGTCATTTCCTTTTAACAGACCTGACAAATTCATATAAATTAAATCTGTTATGATGAAAAAACAGCTAATATTAATACTCCTCCCTCTAACGCTGTATTTAAGGGTGTGTAATACTCACTCTACACACAGATATATCAAGGGGTCGGAGCGCGGTCATTTGCATATTTGCATAAGCAAACCTGTAGCTGGGATTTAATAAGCAGCAGTCATCAGAATGCTGCTTCTTAAAGGGACAGTCTAGTCCAAAATAAACTTTCATGATTCAGATAGAGTATGTAATGTTAAACAATTTTCTAATTTACTTTTAACACCAATTTTGCTTTGTTCTCTTGGTATTCTTAGTTGAAAGCTAAACCTAGGAGGTTCATATGCTAATTTCTAAGCCCTTGAAGGCCGCCGCTTCTCTAAGGGCATTTTGACAGTTTTTCACCACTAGAGGGTGTTAGTTCATGTGTGTCATATAGATAACACTGTGCTCACGCACTTGGAGTTCCTAGGAGCCAGCACTGATTGTCTAAAATGCAAGTCTGTCAAAAGAACTGAAATAAGGGGGCAGTTTGCAGAGGCTTAAATACAAGATATTCACAGAGGTAAAAAGTATATTAATATAACTGTTGGTTGTGCAAAACTAGGGAATGGGTAATAAAAGGGATTATCTATCGTTTAAAACAATAACAATGCTGGTGTAGACTGTATCTTTAACCCACTTTGCCACCTGTTATGTGATGTATGTCAACCCTCCCAGACTTTTACAACAGGGAGATTGGCTGCTAGCAATCAGGGGGCGGCACTGTACACTAGCCGTAGTGTGCAATGATAAATAGACGCAGAGCCAGGTGGACAGGAGCGAAGATGAAAGCCCCTGTCCGCCTTTGTTAAATCTGGCCCTAAGACTGAACAGGAGAAAATAATTAATGGGTAAAACTCAGTAAGTGGCTTCTCTCAGCGTGTGCCCCACCTGACTCTCCTATATTATAGAGGGGGGCCCAGTTACTTTGTAAAAGTTCCCACCACTTGCTTCTATGTAAAAATTGTGCTTTTTTCCACTCTCCCTAGAGAGGCCAAAAACCTAAATCTAAATGCAAATCAGAGTTTAGACAATTTGCAACGATTTGAAAAGCTAGGATACATGATTGCTTTATGGCCTGTCTAGGGAGCGTGGGACAATGCACAATTTTACACAAAAACATGAGCGGCTTAATGTCCTTAAAATGTTATAAAAATGTAATGAATAAAACATAAATAACTGTATGCTTTCCACGTGCACTGATACTTGCCATTAATTCTCCAAAACAAGATTATATTTAGGAGCATTTAAAATTCAAAGGCCAGAGAAACACACTTGATTGGTCCCCCTTGATTGGTCCCCTCGGTTACATATTATTATATAGTGTGGTTTATTTTTCAGAACACAAAGTTCTTTCAGCAATGACTATAAAACAGCTCTTTAAAATACATAATAACAATTCTGCTGCCACACAAAAGAGATGAGAGGATGCAGAAGACACAGCCAAAACTGTCAGAGGCGATATCCAAACACAGTGTGTGCAGTGAGTGTGTGTACTCTGCACTGCCTGCTACTGCTGCAGCCTTCTACAGGTTGCTTGTATGACATTGCTACAGGCCCACAGAGCATAAGACGCATGCACCATCCTGAGCTTAAAGGGACAGTAAAGTCATAATTAGACATAGCATACAATTTTTAACAACTTTCAAATATACTTCTATTATTTAATTTGCTTCCTTCTCGTGTTATCCTTTGCTGAAAGGTTTATCTAAGTAAACTCAGATGCAGCAAAGAACCTAGGTTCTGGCTGCATATATATACACCAATTGTCATTGGCTCACCCATGTGTTCCGTTAGCAACCAGTAGTGCATTGCTGCTCCTTCAACAAATGATACCAAGAGAATGAAGCAAATTAAATAATAGAAAAAAACTGGAAAGTTGTTTAAATTTGTATGTTCTATCTAAATCATGAAAGAAAATGTTCGGGTTTCATGTCCCTTTGATGGAAAGGGCACGAGTTTCAACCAAGAGAAACGGTACATTTGTTGTTATAATTGTACACACTCTCTCTCTCTCTCTCTCTCTCATAAAAATGTAATTTTGGCTTTCATGTCCCTTTAAAGCTTTACATTATATGAACCCAAACTAGATTTCCTGTGAGAGGGAAATAATGTTTAAACAAATCACTTACTTAAAATCAAATTACTTTTATTATTTTCCCCCATGCAATTTAGATCTAAAAAAAACATAATTTATGTAAGAACTTACCTGATAAATTCATTTCTTTCATATTAACAAGAGTCCATGAGCTAGTGACGTATGGGATATACATTCCTACCAGGAGGGGCAAAGTTTCCCAAACCTTAAAATGCCTATAAATACACCCCTCACCACACCCACAAATCAGTTTAACGAATAGCCAAGAAGTGGGGTGATAAGAAAAAAAGTGCGAAGCATATAAAATAAGGAATTGGAATAATTGTGCTTTATACAAAAAAATCATAACCACCACAAAAAAGGGTGGGCCTCATGGACTCTTGTTAATATGAAAGAAATGAATTTATCAGGTAAGTTCTTACATAAATTATGTTTTCTTTCATGTAATTAACAAGAGTCCATGAGCTAGTGACGTATGGGATAATGACTACCCAAGATGTGGATCTTTCCACACAAGAGTCACTAGAGAGGGAGGGATAAAATAAAGACAGCCAATTCCTGCTGAAAATAATCCACACCCAAAATAAAGTTTAACAAAAAACATAAGCAGAAGATTCAAACTGAAACCGCTGCCTGAAGAACTTTTCTACCAAAAACTGCTTCAGAAGAAGAAAACACATCAAAATGGTAGAATTTAGTAAAAGTATGCAAAGAGGACCAAGTTGCTGCTTTGCAGATCTGGTCAACCGAAGCTTCATTCCTAAATGCCCAGGAAGTAGATACTGACCTAGTAGAATGAGCTGTAATTCTCTGAGGCGGAATTTTACCCGACTCAACATAGGCAAGATGAATTAAAGATTTCAACCAAGATGCCAAAGAAATGGCAGAAGCTTTCTGGCCTTTCCTAGAACCGGAAAAGATAACAAATAGACTAGAAGTCTTACGGAAAGATTTCGTAGCTTCAACATAATATTTCAAAGCTCTAACAACATCCAAAGAATGCAATGATTTCTCCTTAGAATTCTTAGGATTAGGACATAATGAAGGAACCACAATTTCTCTACTAATGTTGTTGGAATTACAGTCCAGGTCGGAAGAACAAAAGAAGCCCCCTGAATTAAACGAAGGTGATCTGTCCACCACGTTAGAGAGTGCCGAACAATCGGTTTTAAAGATATTAATTGATATATCTTCGTGTAATCCCTGCACCATTGGTTCAGCATACAGAGCTGAAGAGGTCGCATGTGAAAACGAGCAAAGGGGATCGCGTCCGATGCAGCAGTCATAAGACCTAGAATTTCCATGCATAAAGCTACCGAAGGGAATGATTGAGACTGAAGGTTTCGACAGGCTGTAATCAATTTTAGACGTCTCTTGTCTGTTAAAGACAGAGTCATGGACACTGAATCTATCTGGAAACCCAGAAAGGTTACCCTTGTTTGAGGAATCAAATAACTTTTTGGTAAATTGATCCTCCAACCATGATCTTGAAGAAACAACACAAGTCGATTCGTATGAGACTCTGCTAAATGTAAAGACTGAGCAAGTACCAAGATATCGTCCAAATAAGGAAATACCACAATACCCTGTTCTCTGATTACAGACAGAAGGGCACCGAGAATCTTTGTGAAAATTCTTGGAGCTGTAGCAAGGCCAAACGGTAGAGCCACAAATTGGTAATGCTTGTCTAGAAAAGAGAATCTCAGGAACTGATAATGATCTGGATGAATCGGAATATGCAGATATGCATCCTGTAAATCTATTGTGGACATATAATTCCCTTGCTGAACAAAAGGCAATATAGTCCTTACAGTTACCATCTTGAACGTTGGTATCCTTACATAACGATTCAATAATTTTAGATCCAGAACTGGTCTGAAGGAATTCTCCTTCTTTGGTACAATGAAGAGATTTGAATAAAACCCCATCCCCTGTTCCGGAACTGGAACTGGCATAATTACTCCAGCCAACTCTAGATCTGAAACACAATTCAGAAATGCTTGAGCTTTCACTGGATTTACTGGGACATGGGAAAGAAAAAATCTCTTTGCAGGAGGTCTCATCTTGAAACCAATTCTGTACCCTTCTGAAACAATGTTCTGAATCCAAAGATTGTGAACAGAATTGATCCAAATTTCTTTGAAAAAACGTAACCTGCCCCCTACCAGCTGAACTGGAATGAGGGCCGTACCTTCATGTGAACTTAGAAGCAGGCTTTGCCTTTCTAGCAGGCTTGGATTTATTCCAGACTGGAGATGGTTTCCAAACTGAAACTGCTCCTGAGGACGAAGGATCAGGCTTTTGTTCTTTGTTGAAACGAAAGGAACGAAAACGATTGTTAGCCCTGTTTTTACCTTTAGACTTTTTATCCTGTGGTAAAAAAGTTCCTTTCCCACCAGTAACAGTTGAAATAATAGAATCCAACTGAGAACCAAATAATTTGTTTCCCTGGAAAGAAATGGAAAGTAGAGTTGATTTAGAAGCCATATCAGCATTCCAGGTCTTAAGCCATAAAGCTCTTCTGGCTAAGATAGCCAGAGACATAAACCTAACATCAACTCTAATAATATCAAAAATGGCATCACAGATGAAATTATTAGCATGCTGGAGAAGAATAATAATATCATGAGAATCACGATTTGTTACTTGTTGCGCTAGAGTTTCCAACCAAAAAGTTGAAGCTGCAGCAACATCAGCCAATGATATAGCAGGTCTAAGAAGATTACCTGAACATAGATAAGCTTTTCTTAGAAAAGATTCAATTTTTCTATCTAAAGGATCCTTAAACGAGGTACCATCTGACGTAGGAATGGTAGTACGTTTAGCAAGGGTAGAAATAGCCCCATCAACTTTAGGGATTTTGTCCCAAAATTCTAACCTGTCAGGCGGAACAGGATATAATTGCTTAAAACGTTTAGAAGGAGTAAATGAATTACCCAATTTATCCCATTCCTTAGAAATTACTGCAGAAATAGCATTAGGAACAGGAAAGACTTCTGGAATAACCGCAGGAGCTTTAAAAACCTTATCCAAACGTATAGAATTAGTATCAAGAGGACTAGAATCCTCTATTTCTAAAGCAATTAGTACTTCTTTAAGTAAAGAGCGAATAAATTCCATCTTAAATAAATATGAAGATTTATCAGCATCAATCTCTGAGATAGAATCCTCTGAACCAGAAGAGTCTAAAGAATCAGAATGATGGTGTTCATTTAAAAATTCATCTGTAGAGAGAGAAGATTTAAAAGACTTTTTACGTTTACTAGAAGGAGAAATAACAGACAAAGCCTTCTTTATGGATTCAGAAACAAAATCTCTTATGTTTTCAGGAACATTCTGCACCTTAGATGTTGAGGGAACTGCAACAGGCAATGGTACATCACTAAAGGAAATATTATCTGCTTTAACAAGTTTGTCATGACAATTATTACAAACAACAGCTGGAGGAATAGCTACCAAAAGTTTACAGCAGATACACTTAGCTTTGGTAGATCCAGCAGGCAGTGGTTTTCCTGTAGTATCTTCTGGCTCAGATGCAACGTGAGACATCTTGCAATATGTAAGAGAAAAAACAACATATAAAGCAAAATAGATCAAATTCCTTATAAGACAGTTTCAGGAATGGGAAAAAAATGCCAAACATCAAGCTTCTAGCAACCAGAAGCAAATGAAAAATGAGACTGAAATAATGTGGAGACAAAAGCGACGCCCATATTTTTTGGCGCCAAATAAGACGCCCACATTATTTGGCGCCTAAATGCTTTTTGGCGCCAAAAATGACGCCACATCCGTAACGCCGACATCTTTGGCGCAAAATAACGTCAAAAATGACGCAACTTCCGGCGACACGTATGACGCCGGAAAAGAATTTTTGCGCCAAAAAAGTCCGCGCCAAGAATGACGCAATAAAATGAAGCATTTTCAGCCCCCGCGAGCCTAACAGCCCACAGGGAAAAAAGTCAAATTTTTGAGGTAAGAAAAAATATGATAATTTAAAGCATAATCCCAAATATGAAACTGACTGTCTGGAAATAAGGAAAGTTGAACATTCTGAGTCAAGGCAAATAAATGTTTGAATACATATATTTAGAACTTTATAAATAAAGTGCCCAACCATAGCTTAGAGTGTCACAGAAAATAAGACTTACTTACCCCAGGACACTCATCTACATGTTTGTAGAAAGCCAAACCAGTACTGAAACGAGAATCAGTAGAGGAAATGGTAAATATAAGAGTATATCGTCGATCTGAAAAGGGAGGTAAGAGATGAATCTCTACGACCGATAACAGAGAACCTTATGAAATAGATCCCGTAGAAGGAGATCACTGCATTCAATAGGCAATACTCTCTTCACATCCCTCTGACATTCACTGCACGCTGAGAGGAAAACCGGGCTCCAACTTGCTGCGGAGCGCATATCAACGTAGAATCTAGCACAAACTTACTTCACCACCTCCCTTGGAGGCAAAGTTTGTAAAACTGATTTGTGGGTGTGGTGAGGGGTGTATTTATAGGCATTTTAAGGTTTGGGAAACTTTGCCCCTCCTGGTAGGAATGTATATCCCATACGTCACTAGCTCATGGACTCTTGTTAATTACATGAAAGAAATGTTGATTTTCTAATTCTCATACCGGGAAATACACACTTTACGCACTTTAATAAAAAAAAAAAATAATTAAACAGGAAACTTGCTTTAATATAATATGGTTAAAGGGACATGAACCCCAATGTTTTTCTTTCATGATTCAGATAGAGCAGGCAATTTTAAGCAATGTACTCCTATTATCAATTTTTCTTTGTTCTCTTGCTACATTTATTTAAAAAGCAGGAATGTGATGCACAGGAGCCGGCCCATTTTTGGTTGCGAACCTGGGTTATGCTTGCTTATTGGTGGGTAAATGTAAGCCTCCAATAAGCAAAATTTATTCATGGTGCTGAACCTAAAATGGGCTGGCTGCTAAGATTTAAATTCTTGCTTTTTAAATAAAGATAGCAAGAGAACGGAGAAAACTTGATAATAGGAGTAAATTAGAAAGTTGCTTAAAATTTCATGCTCTATCTGAATCATGAAAGAAAAAAATTGGGTTCAGTGTCCCTTTAAATAAGTTGCTAATTCTTTGTTGAAAATCATACATAGGAAGGCTCAGGAGCAGCAAATAAATAAATACCTTTCCCTAGTTGGCTTTAACAGATAACAACTGCAAAACAATGCAGTTTATACTAACGATATGACCGTGGCCACCTGTGTCAGCTGCAAAGACCAGATTGGCAGATGGGGGGCGGGTGTAGCTGCTTTTAAAATGTCTAGACTTGGCTGATAAATGATTCTAAAGCAGGACAGGACGTTTACTGCACCTTTAGAGGTCAGTCTCTAATTTAAAGGGACAGTGTAGTATAAATTAAACTTTCATTATTCAGATAGGACTTTTAATTTTAATCAACTTTCCAATTTACTTTTATCATCAAATTTGCTTTTTTCTCTTGGTATTCTTAGTTTAAACTAAACATAGGTAGGCTCATATGCTAATTTCTAAGCCTTTGAGGGCTGCCTCTTATCACAGGCTTTTTAAATCTCTTTTCAACACAAAGAGACAGAAAGTGCACGTGGGCCATATAGATAACACTGTTCAGGCACAGGGGGTTATTTAAGATCTAGCACAACACAATGCTAAATTTAAGACAATAGATAATAAACAGTCACAGTCATGTGATCAGGGGGCTGGAAGAAGGTTCCTAGATACAAGGTAATCACAGAGGTAAAAAGTGTATTAATATAACTGTGTTGGTTATGCAAAACTGGGGAATGGGTAATAAAGGGATTATCTATCTTTTATAACAAAAACCATTCTATGGTAGACTGTCCCTTTAAAGGGATATGAAACGCAAACATTTTCTTTTGTGATTCAGACAGAGAATACAATTTTTAAAAAGTTTCCGATTTACTTCTATATTCAAATTTGCTTTGTTCCCATGGTATTCTTTGTTGAAGAGATACCTAGGTAGTTGTCTGGAGGGATGGATTTCATTATGGCAAAACTGCTGTCATATAGTGCTCCAAACATGCGCAAATTCCTGAGCTTTTTTCAACAAAAGATAATTTGATAATACAATTTAGAAAGTTGTTTACAATTGCATGCTCTATCTGAATCTTGAAGAACAATTTCGGGGTCTCATGTCCCATTGGGTTACCAAAGTGAGCTGCACCATACTGCTAGGCAGACAAGGAGTTACCCAACAAGCCTAAAACCTTATGGAAAAACACACAAATATACAATGGCTCTAATTGTCCACCCTCCATGGCCTTCAGCATTTGTGTAGTGAGGGTTTGTTGTTATTATGCATTCAGCACACCGCAGTGTCATTAACCAGTTATTACCAGCACTAGAGTGACAGTGCACGGATCAGCTTAACATGAAAGGGTTCTTTACTCTCTAATTAACAACAAAGGTACATACTTTACTTTCCAATATGCTCAATGACACCTGTATCTGCAGAAGACCTAAAATACACAGCCATAGCATTTATTAACCTGGGGGGGGGGGGGGTTATCTGAACATTACTGTTGTTTAATAAACTGTATATGATAAAACACATAGGCTTTTAGAGCTACAATAACACAGTAGTTACCCTTTGTGGGTGGGATTATAGATGCTTCCTAATTGATCAACCCACTTGTGATGTTCCTACAAGGATGCATTCACTACCTTAACCTTTTAACGCCGTTATGACGGAATAGAACATCATAACAAACGGCTGTCCTGAAGCCTTCTGTGCTTCAAGGACTTGATCACGGTCTGGAGAGCGTTCCTAGGGTTGTAGGGACGCCCCCCAGATGCGATCCAATAATTGAAATCTCGCGATCGTATGCACGATTGCGTAGTTTCAATTTGTCTACATCGGAACAGGTGTTCCGATGTAGGCACTTTAACCCTGTCACGAAAGGGTTAAAGGAATGCTCTAGTGCAGGGGTTGACACATCTGTTTCAAATTGAAGAGCCATTACGAATATTTAGGAGCCAGATATACGTTCAGAATCCAGGCAGGGGTATTTGAATATAGATATATGGAGAATAACAAAGACCAAAAGGTACTAATGGCACTACTGAGGTAACAAGTTTAGGATTGCCTATCTATAATTTATTATAGTCTGAAATAATCCAGAATCGCAATAATTTATGCAGGGCACAGGTGCTGTTTACTGTATTTACATTAAAAGGAAAAAGAATCAATCCTAGGATTGATGGTTTTGTACACCTATATAGCACTCACATTCCTAAGAAAGGGGTGGCTATGTATTAGAACCAAAGTTAATTGAAGATCTTTAATTAACTTTGGTTCTAATTCATAGCCACCCCTTTCTTAGGAATGTGAGTGTTATATAGGTGTACAAAACCATCAATCCTAGGATTGATTCTTTTTCCTTTTAATATGGAGAATAACCCACAGAGTTAGGAGCTAGTGGTAAAATTCTAGGAGACAGTGGCTCTCAGACTCCTGGATTTGTCGAGCCCTGCTCTTGTGGCAATAATGATAACGTTTCTCATGTAAATAAATGCTGTACTCGCAAGTCCCAGAAGTCATGGAAACTAAAACTGTACTTTTATTTTACACAGATAATTGAAAGCTCTCTTTGGACTCTTAAAAATAAAAGGCTCCTCAAGATTTACATCTGGCTTCAAAGTTTCAGGAAATAATCCCAGAAGGAGGGGCACTTTAATAAAAAAATATAATTAAACAGGAAACTTGTTTTAACACAATATGGCATTAAAGGGACATGAACCCCAAGTTTTTTCTTTCTCGATTTGGACGGAGCAAACAACTTGCTAATGTACTTTTATTATCAATTTTGTTTTGTTCTCTTGTTATCCTTTTTTTGAATAGCATGCCTAGGAAGGTACTACTGAAAGCTAGCTGCTGATTGCTGCTGGCACATACATCCCTCTTGTTATTGGTTCATCAGGTGTGCTCAGCTAGCTCCCTGTAGTGCATTGCTGCTCATTCAACTAAGGATACAAAGAGAATGAAGCAAATCTGATAATAGAAGTAAACTGGAACATGTATGCTCTATTAGAATATCTGCTCATGCTTTATTATAATTAAAGGGATATTTTAATACAAAAGGAACATTTTCTGATTAGTTAGAAACATTTTGTTTCATGTATCTAATATTTTTATAAGAAACAGCACTATCTAAACATTAAAAAACTGTGTGTGAAGAAAGATTGTTTTATTTTACTATGAAGCTAGGAGAAAGTGCCTGCTTGTGTACAGTTGGACCCTAGGAACCGATTTCTCAGTGGCTGATAAACAGAATTCCCACTCTTATTGGTGGACAGTGACCGGTCTCACAAGCGTAAGGAAAAAATGTTGTTGCAGTTACAGGAACAACCAATAAAAAATGCAACACACTTTATAGTGTTCTTATCTAAAAATGATTGATGGCTCCCTCAAATAACCACAGATTATTTCCAGTAGAAAATGCTTTCCTGAAGACTAAATACATTACAGTTTATATATATATATATATATATATATAGACACAGGTGTATAGCTGCAGGTTACATTACAGAGATACAGGTATACATTACAGAGATACAGGTATACATTACAGAGATACAGGTATACATTACAGAGATACAGGTGTACATTAAACAGATACAGGTATACATTACAGAGATACAGGTATACATTATAGAGATACAGGTGTACATTATACAGATACAGGTATACATTACAGAGATACAGGTATACATTACAGAGATACAGGTGTACATTATACAGATACAGGTATATATTATACAGATACAGGTATACATTATAGAGATACAGGTATACATTATACAGATACAGGTATACATTATAGAGATACAGGTATACATTATAGAGATACAGGTATACATTATACAGATACAGGTATACATTATACAGATACAGGTATACATTATAGAGATACAGGTTACATTACAGAGATACAGGTATACATTACAGAGATACAGGTATACATTATAGAGATACAGGTATACATTACAGAGATACAGGTATACATTACAGAGATACAGGTATACATTACAGAGATACAGGTGTACATTAAACAGATACAGGTATACATTACAGAGATACAGGTATACATTATAGAGATACAGGTGTACATTATACAGATACAGGTATACATTACAGAGATACAGGTATACATTACAGAGATACAGGTGTACATTATACAGATACAGGTATATATTATACAGATACAGGTATACATTATAGAGATACAGGTATACATTATACAGAAACAGGTATACATTATAGAGATACAGGTATACATTATAGAGATACAGGTATACATTATACAGATACAGGTATACATTACAGAGATACAGGTGTACATTATACAGATACAGGTATACATTACAGAGATACAGGTTACATTAGAGATACAGGTGTACATTATACAGATACAGGTATATATTATACAGATACAGGTTACATTACAGAGATACAGGTGTACATTATACAGATACAGGTATATATTATACAGATACAGGTATACATTACAGAGATACAGGTATACATTATACAGATACAGGTATACATTACAGAGATACAGGTATACATTACAGAGATACAGGTATACATTATAGAGAAACAGGTATACATTATAGAGATACAGGTATACATTACAGAGATACAGGTGTACATTATAGAGATACAGGTATACATTATAGAGATACAGGTGTACATTACAGAGATACAGGTATACATTACAGAGATACAGGTATACATTATAGAGATACAGGTATACATTATAGAGATACAGGTATACATTACAGAGATACAGGTATACATTACAGAGATACAGGTGTACATTATACAGATACAGGTATATATTATACAGATACAGGTATACATTATAGAGATACAGGTATACATTATAGAGATACAGGTATACATTATAGAGATACAGGTATACATTATAGAGATACAGGTATACATTATACAGATACAGGTATACATTACAGAGATACAGGTATACATTATAGAGATACAGGTATATATTATACAGATACAGGTATACATTATACAGATACAGGTATACATTATAGAGATACAGGTATACATTATACAGATACAGGTATACATTATAGAGATACAGGTATACATTATAGAGATACAGGTGTACATTATAGAGATACAGGTGTACATTACAGAGATACAGGTATACATTACAGAGATACAGGTATACATTATAGAGATACAGGTATACATTATAGAGATACAGGTATACATTACAGAGATACAGGTATACATTATACAGATACAGGTATACATTATACAGATACAGGTATACATTATACAGATACAGGTATACATTATAGAGATACAGGTATACATTATAGAGATACAGGTGTACATTATAGAGATACAGGTATACATTATAGAGATACAGGTATACATTACAGAGATACAGGTTTACATTATAGAGATACAGGTATACATTACAGAGATACAGGTATACATTACAGAGATACAGGTGTACATTATACAGATACAGGTATACATTATACAGATACAGGTATACATTACAGAGATACAGGTATACATTATACAGATACAGGTATACATTACAGAGATACAGGTATACATTATACAGATACGGGTATACATTATACAGATACAGGAATACATTATAGAGATACAGGTATACATTATACAGATACAGGTATACACTATAGAGATACAGGTATACATTATACAGATACAGGTATACATTATACAGATACAGGTATACACTATAGAGATACAGGTATACATTATACAGATACAGGTATACACTATAGAGATACAGGTATACATTATAGAGATACAGGTATACATTATAGAGATACAGGTATACATTATAGAGATACAGGTATACATTACAGAGATACAGGTATACATTATACAGATACAGGTATACATTATACAGATACAGGTATACATTATACAGATACAGGTATACATTATACAGATATAGGTATACATTATAGAGATATAGGTATACATTATAGAGATACAGGTATACATTATAGAGATACAGGTATACATTATAGAGATATAGGTATACATTATAGAGATATAGGTATACATTATAGAGATATAGGTATACATTATAGAGATATAGGTATACATTATAGAGATACAGGTATACATTACAGAGATACAGGTATACATTACAGAGATACAGGTATACATTACAGAGATACAGGTGTACATTACAGAGATACAGGTGTACATTATACAGATACAGGTATACATTATAGAGATACAGGTATACATTATACAGATACAGGTATACATTATACAGATACAGGTATACATTATACAGATACAGGTATACATTATAGAGATACAGGTATACATTATAGAGATACAGGTATACATTATAGAGATACAGGTATACATTACAGAGATACAGGTATACATTATACAGATACAGGTATACATTACAGAGATACAGGTATACATTATACAGATACAGGTATACATTACAGAGATACAGGTATACATTATACAGATACAGGTATACATTATACAGATACAGGTATACATTATAGAGATACAGGTATACATTATAGAGATACAGGTGTACATTATAGAGATACAGGTATACATTATAGAGATACAGGTATACATTATAGAGATACAGGTATACATTATAGAGATACAGGTATACATTACAGAGATACAGGTATACATTATACAGATACAGGTATACATTATACAGATACAGGTATACATTATAGAGATACAGGTATACATTATAGAGATACAGGTATACATTATACAGATACAGGTATACATTATACAGATACAGGTATACATTATAGAGATACAGGTATACATTATACAGATACAGGTATACATTATACAGATACAGGTATACATTACAGAGAAGCAGGTGTATATTATAGAAATACGCGTGTATATTAATCGGTGCACATTATACAGAAACAAGTGTAGTTTTTTTAAGACTTTGATAAAAATCTACCACAAACAGGTTTCAATTGAATTTTCCTGTCATTTTTTTAAAATCAAAAGCCAATGAGACCTGTAAAACTGTTTTTACTATAAACTATTCTGTCTCCAAATGTTTTCATTTTTTGTTCTAACACTGACGGAACAAGGAACCCCAGAAACACAAACTATGAAATGTAAAGTTAAACAACTATGTGCAACTACTTTTAACAGCTTTCCCGTGGTAATTATTTTGCAAATAAAATATAAAGGTATTTTATAAGCTGGACTCTGGATCTATTTACTATTATTTTATTAAGATCTATACAATATAGATTCCATTTTAAACAGACAGTTGTAGATGGGTAGCAGAAATATTATGAAAAAATATGAACTTATTTTCCTGCAAAACATCTTAATTGGAACTTATTGAGACGAAGCACATCCACTCTAAAATCAGCATCCTTGTCCAGCATAACAAGTAGGGGCCACAGTGTGGCCCCCTCATCATATTACCTACTGACTTCTACTTCTCATAGGGACATGACACCCAAAAATATTCTTCCATTATCCAGATAGAAAATACAAATTTTAAAAAGGTTTCCAATTTACTTCTAGAATCAAATTTGCTTTATTCGCTGCCATATTGTGCACACTTCTGAACTTACCTTCCTGCTTTTCAACAAAGAATAACAAGAAAAACAAAGAAAATGTGATAATAGAAGTAAATTGGAAAGTTGTTTAACCCCTTAACGACCGACGGCGTGCAGGGTACGTCCTCCAAAAAAATACACTTAACGATCGAGGACGTACCCTGCACATCGTCGGTCTTGGAAAGCGGTGGAAGCGATCCTGATCGCTTCCAGCCGCTTTCCGGTTATTGCAGTGATGCCTCGATATCGAGGCATCTTGCAATAACCATCCTTGGCCATCCGATGCAGAGAGAGCCACTCTGTGGCCCTCTCTGCACAGGACATCGATGGCCGCAATCGCTGGTGGGTGGGAGCCGACATGGGAGGAGGGTGGGTGGCCATCGATGAGTTGATGATGGAAGAGGGGGGCGGGATCACTGGGAATGCGTGGGGGGAGGCGGGCGCGTGCACGGAGCGGGTGGGAACCGCTATACTACGGAAAACTTTTATGCTGCAAAGTGGGAGAAAGAGGGTGGGAATTTCAATAAATTATATATAAGGTTTCTTGCAGGGGGTGGCTGCCAGTACCCAAGATAGGTCCCAATAAGGTAGAGGGGGAGGGTTAGAGAGTTGTTGGGGGGGGGGGGGTCAGGGAGGTTGGGGGCTAAGGGGGGATCCTAGACAGCAGCATATGTAAATATGCATAAAAAAAGAAAAGAAAATTAAAAGATACCTTTTATTTTAGTACTGGCAGACTTTCTGCCAGGACTTAAGATGGCGGGGACAATTGTGGGGTGGGGGAGGGAAGAGAGCTGCTTGGGAGGCATCAGGGGGTGTGATGCGTCAGGTGGGAGGCTGATCTCTACACTAAAGCTAAAATTAAAGGGCCACTGTAAGTAAATATTTTCTATGCCTGTTACTAACTAACTACCCCAAATACACTTTTTATCAATAGCATTTCATTAACATATCTCTACCGTATATCAGAAATCTTGTCTGCAAATTTAATAGTTTTCCAAACCCACTCTGTGGGTATCCTTTGCTCTGTACCAATCCGTTTACAATACCTAGGTTTCAAAATGGCGCTTTAAACACAAAGTTATTGGTTTAAGTATTTTGAACATGCAGTGCTGAAAATAGTGGGCAGGATAATGTGACATCATCGGTGAATAAAAGATATAACTTTTAGAACGTTATGAAACTTCGTTTTGCAGAAAATATAGGTCAGTAGGTTTTAATTAATGTTTATTAACTTTAATATGTTAGTTGTTTGGCTTAAAAATTATAACAGAAAGTAATCCTTTAACCCTGCAAGCTCCCTACAACCTACCTAATTAACCCCTTCACTGCTAGACATAATACACGTGTGATGCGCAGCAGCATTTAGCGGCCTTCTAATTACCAAAAAGCAATTTGTGCCATAATTGCACAAGCTGTTTTTAAAACATTTCAGTGAGAAACCTAAAGTTTGTGAAAAAGTTTGTGAAAAAGTGAACGTTTCTTTTTATTTAATCGCATTTGGCTGTGAAAAGGTGGCATGAAATATACCAAAATGGGCCTAGATCAATACTTTGGGTTGTCTACTACACTACACTAAAGCTAAAATTAACCCTAGAAGCTCCCTACATGCTCCCTAATTAACCCCTTCACTGCTGGGCATAAAACATGTGTGGTGCGCAGCAGCATTTAGCTGCCTTCTAATTACCAAAAAGCAACGCCAAAGCCATAAATGTCTGCTATTTCTGAACAAAGGGGATCCCAGAGAAGCATTTACAACCATTTGTGCCATAATTGCACAAGCTGTTTGTAAATAATTTCAGTGAGAAACCTAAAGTTTGTGAAAAAAATTGTGAAAAAGTGAACGATTTTTTTTATTTGATCGCATTTGGCGGTGAAATGTTGGCATGAAATATACAAAAATTGGCCTAGATCAATACTTTGGGATGTCTTCTAAAAAATATATATATATATATATACATGTCAAGGGATATTCAGGGATTCCTGAAAGATATCAGGGTTCCAATGTAACTATCGCTAATTTTGAAAAAAAGTGGTTTGGAAATAGCGAAGTGCTACTTGTATTTATTGCCCCATAAATTGCAAAAAAAGCAAAGAACATGTAAACATTGGGTATTTCTAAACTCAGGACAAAATTTAAAAACTATTTAGCATGGGTGTTTTTTGGTGGTTGTAGATGTGTAACAGATTTTGGGGGTCAAAGTTAGAAAAAGTGTGTGTTTTTTCAATTTTTTCCCCATATTTTAT
Organism: Bombina bombina; assembly: GCF_027579735.1. Classification (NCBI taxonomy): domain Eukaryota; kingdom Metazoa; phylum Chordata; class Amphibia; order Anura; family Bombinatoridae; genus Bombina; species Bombina bombina. Next base: position 1,096,969,367 of record NC_069504.1, on the reverse strand, counting down.
AATTTTTTTTATAGTAAATTATAAGATATGATGAAGATAATGGTATCTTTAGAAAGTCCATTTAATGGTGAGAAAAACGTTATATAATATGTGTGGGTACAGTAAATGAGTAAGAGGAAAATTGCAGCTAAACACAAACACCGCAAAAATGTAAAAATAGCCTTGGTCCCAAACGGGCATAAAATGGAAAAGTGTTGTGGTCATTAAGGGGTTAAAATTGTATGTTCTATTTGAATCATGAAAGAAAAAATTGGGGTTTTATGTCCCTTTAACATGAATAATTATGCAGCATAACTCAAAAGCTAAAATTACGAGAACTGATTTGAACGGGATATGGAAGTCAAAATTAGACCGTCATGATTCAGATAGCGCGAGCTATGCAGTTATTCTCAAATATACAGGTTTCTTTTGGTCTTCATTTTGAAACTTTGCTTCATTCATCAGTGTCTTGAGTACTATGAGGAAGCATAAGCAAAGCTATACACATATAGTGCCCAGGACACGTGCACATTCCTAAACGTACAACAGTATGCTCTCATGGCAAGGAGCTAAGTTTTACAAAAGGACAAGAAGTAAATTTGAAAGTTGTTTAAAATTGCATGCTCTATCTGAATCATGAAAGAAAGAAAAAAATGGGTTTCATGTCCCTAAATTCTTGCTTGAAGCCTCAAGCCCTCCAGCCGCTGAGCTAAACACAGCTAGTGATTAGTGGGGTTGTGAGACTGGCACTGCCGATTGGCACACTGACTGTTTCCTACTGATGATCAGCAGTTCTCTGTAGTTAGGCAGCAGAACTTAAACTATGTGTTTAACTTTTACAAAGGGTTAAACACAGAGTTGGAGCGTTAGAGCAAAAAAACTGCCCGCTCTAATGAATTACAGCATGCAATATTTGCATTAGAATGCCCATTTCATTTGCACGTCTAGGTCCATTCAAATCTTATTTTAAATCAGATTTTCACACGCTTAGAAGAAAATCCTTTATTTCTATATTTACTCTTTATTGTTTAGATCGACCTCAACCTTACAAAAATACCTGCTGGGTGGCACCTAGTGTGAACTACAGAGGAATGTCAGTACTTTGATCTTAAAATATTCCTTTTAAAACTGAAAATGTACTGATAGAGGCGTATGGACGGAGAATTAGGAGATTGTAAACATATTTTTCTAACTCTGTAGCATAACAAAGGTTCACTAGCGCACTATGTTGTCTGACAGATTCTGACACTTTTACAAACCCTAACTATAGTAAATATCCAGATAAAGAATCTTGCTATACAGGGTATAGTATATATTTCTTGTTCATTTAGCAACATTTCTTAAAATTGCTAACTGACCCCAGGTGGCTCTTGGGTGAAAGGGTTATACATTCCTGGACTATAGGGAATAGCAATATAAAGGAATAGAGTAACCCTGCGAGTCACAGCCTGATTTGGTAAAAAAAAAAAAAAAGTAATTATGACTTAAAGTGGTGGTAAACTCAGACGGACAACTTATTAAAGTTAGATGTAAAATAAAAAAATAATATTAGTTTCATTCATGAAAAACTTACTTTTGCAGTCTAACTTCGGTATGTCATTTTCTAACCGCTACTGTTATAATGATCGCTCCGGCAGCCCTAACACTTAGGGCTAGATTTATCAAGCCCCTGCGGCAGCAAGTTCTCACAAGAACTTGCTCGCCGCGATTTATCAAGCAGCGGTCACCAGACCGCTGCTTCCCTAACATCTTCGCCACCTCTATTGTGGCGAAATTAAATCTCCTCGGTCGAGTCCGACCGAGGAGATTGACAGCGGGATTGCACCCGAGCGCAAAATTGCGCTTGTGTGCAATGTTAATTACCTGCGGGTAATTTCACCCCGCCACAGGCGAGCTGAGGCGTACAGGGGCGCGTATATGCGCCCCTGTACGCCTCAGCGTTGATAAATCTAGCCCTTAGTCCTTTTTTTTTTTGCGTTTTGGCATGTATCAAGGGGGAAAAAAAAAAAAGATCTTCTGCGCATGCGTTCATTACGCCATTCAGAATATTAGCATTCTTTACATGTAAGCATCGCGTCATGAATAATTACAGAAATCGAGATCGCGCTGATAGAATAAGGAAGTTGAATGGGGGCAGAGAGTGTCAATGCCAGAGTATATTAGAAAGTACGTGGCTTTATATATATAATGACAAATTTTATTTTAAAAACAATATAACGACTGAAGCTTTCATAGTAGTTTAATTCATTAGCCGTTATTTAGATAGGATACATTTACCATCACTTTAATTTAACATACTACTTTTACATGGCGTTATTATTGTTTTGCTTTTTTACAGTTAGCTATCAATCAGCAAGAGCTACCCAGGTGTAAACAAAAAATGAGCCGGCTCCTAAGCTTACATCCTGCTTTTTCAAATAAAGACACCAAGAGAACAAAGAAATTTGAAGTAAATTAGAAAGTTGCTTTAAATTGCATGCTCTATTGGAATCATGAAATAAAAAAATGTGGGTTTCAGATCCCTTTAAACAAAATGCACAGCTAGTAACACACACACACACACACGTATATATATATATACACTAATCTGAAGGGAAAAAAATAATACTAGTCTACCCGATGTTAAAGGGACACTGAACCCAAATTTTTTCTTTTGTAATTCAGATAGAGCATGCAATTTTAAGCAACTTTGTAATTTACTCCTATTATCAATTTTTCTTCGTTCTCTTGCTATCTTTATTTGAAAAAGAAGGCATCTAAGCTTTTTTTGGTTTCAGTACTTTGGACAGCACTTTTTTTATTGGTGGATGAATTTATCCACCAATCAGCAAGGACAACCCAGTTTGTTCACCAAAAATAGGCCGGCATCTAAACTTACATTCTTGCATTTCAAATAAAGATACCAAGAGAATGAAGAAAATTTGATAATAGGAGTAAATTAGAAAGTTGCTTAAAATTTCATGCTCAATCTGAATCACGAAAGAAAAAATTTGGGTACAGTGTCCCTTAAAATATTGGTAATTTCTTACTAATTGGGGACTAGTGAAAATTCCAATAATATAGGCGCATCTTCTGGCTAATTAATGGGCCCTTATTATCACCTTGCCCCAAATTCACTTTAAAATGCAGCACCTTCCTTTGCTTATAAAGGCAAAGGGCACTACAGGGTAACTAAAGGTTTATTGTGTCTGGGATATACCAGGAAAACAAAAAAACTGGAAATCATGGTTTAATTTTTATGAGCACTAAAAAAGCACAGAAGTCCCATATGTTCTCTGATATCCTGTGAATAACAAGTGTTAAAAGCAGCCAAAATCTGCATTAAATCATCTGCTTTTTTTCCGGTGAAGACAATGTACGTACTATAGTTCTGACCTTTGTTGTTGTGAAATTCTGGCACCAATTATATTGCACCCAGTAATACCCCTATTACTATGATTTGCAGCTGTATCTCAGAAATCAGAAATCTTTTGCTAAAACATTGTTGACAGACATGTTTACTTTCTATCTCTGTAATACATCTTCTGAACAAGTATAGTTATAGGTATTATGGTGTAATACCGGAGATAAGGAATCTCTTCAACCTCAAAGCAAAAACAAATAGCAGGAAATCCATAAAAATAAAACAGCTACAACAAACGTCATAAAAGCTATACAGAAATATTTAATTGTTTTGGTCTTTACCACCCCCCCCCCCCCCCATTTAAAACTAGTTTAATTTCATTGAAACGTCAAACAATTTAACCCACTGCCTCCCAAAGTGTAGCCTATTTGACAACCAAAGGGATGACGGAATCAATAAAATCAATTAAATGTATTGTGCTTTTTTCAAGCTCCATAAAGAGAATAAAAAACTAATTCCGTTCGCTGGATTTTCATCACAACCTAAATGACAGAATTTGCTTTTTGTCAGGGACAAGCACAATGTTTACACAGAAATGTGAGTTACTAAAGGGGCATTGCAGTGTGCAATTTATATGCACTAATAATTTGTTTGTTTTAGCACTACTGACTCTCAAAGTCTGTATTTAATCCCTGCTAAGGGGTTAAATGCATATTTAATGCCCTGCTTAAAACCACAAGCATTGAATCTACTGAGCAAAACAGGGCTAGTGATTTGCAGGATCGTGCAATGACCAATGCTGATTGGCTCACCAGCAGTGTCTGCTTAGGAACCAGCTGTTCTCTGTGACCCCAATAGGTACTTTAAAGGGACAGTCAACACAAAATGTTTTATTGTTTAAAAAGATAGATTACGCCTTTACTACCCATTCCCCAGCTTTGCACAACCAGCATTGTTATATTAATATACTTTATAACATTTAAACCTCTAAAGTTCTGCCTGTGTCTAAGCCACTACTGACAGCCTCTTATCACATGCTTTTTTTAATTTGCTTTTCACAATAGACTGCTATAACATTGTGCTAACACCCGTGGAGTTATTTAAGAGTCAGTACAACACAGCACTAATTGGCTCAAATGCAATTCAATAGATAATAAATAAAAAGTCATGTGATCAGGGGGCTGTCAGAAGATTCTTAACTACAAGGTAATCACAAAGGTAAAAAGTGTATTAATATAACTGTTGGTTATGCAAAACTGGGGGATGGGTAATAAAGGGATTATCTATATTTTAAAACAATAAACATTCTGGTGTAGACTGTCCCTTTAACGTTGTGGGTTGTTAAACACACAGTCTTGCAGGGTCAGCAGTGCTAGAATTATATGGTCTAATGAAATAGATATCAAAAGCAATTTTAAATGCCCCTTTAACCAAATATTACCACAGATCTCCTGATTAACCCCTATGCTACCAGTGGAGGCTTTGATACAGTGCTATGCAATGGGTTACAGCATTCCCTGTTAACTAAGGGGTTAATCAGGGGATGTTGTGAGTTAAGCACATGTCTGTTGCTGTGCTGCAGTGTTACCATGTTCTAATGACATTCTTTAGCATAATGAGCTAGAAGAACAGGTATTCACACAGATGGTAAATATGCTATGTAGAAAACACTTCTGAGTCAGCTGACTGTGTATCCCTCCCAAAATATATTGTTTATTGCCCCAATCACCAGCACAAAACCTTTAGTGTTCAGGGGACTTTTTCTGTGTTTATCCAAGAGCAAAGGGGCCAGACAGCAAACTAAATCAACTCTGCTGTCACTATGAAAGCCTGGAAACTACCAAAACACTACTGGGTGTGGGGGATATTCTACACCCTTGCCATATTCTCTAAGTAACCCCTTAGCTGCCACTGAGGACTATAATGTATTGCTTTGCAAAACTGCAGCCTTCTCTGGCAGCAGAGAAGTTTAAAACAGACCCTTAATAGCCCTCTGAGATTTTTGATGTTCAGCTAATTTATAACTGTACTTAATAGGTCTAAGCAGAAGAGATCAGATACAAAAAAAAAGTTTTTTTAAACCTAGCATAGAAATTACAACATGGTGGTGTGACCATTGTCAACATTAAATTGTACACCTTATTTCTTAATTATTTAAACAACTTGTACAACTAAAAAAGAAAACACACATTTATATTAATCTCATCTGTAGCATTTTTAGGGATTACTGCCCCTTTAAACTGCTCTAAATACAGCATTTGTATGATTTTTACTAAACACATTTAAAATAAATCTCCTTTTAAAGTCAACTTGGGGGGAAAAACCCCACTTTTGACAGATACAAGCCCACATAAACTATTAACTATCACCCTACCACTCTACTTTCCAATACCCACACCCCCATGGGCTGACACTGTAAACAGCAGTTACCATGCTAGGGAGTAATATGATACTATTGTTATGTCAGATGCTCTTGTTTGGTTGGCTCTCTGGCAGTGCAAGGGTTAGCTATAGTGAAAATAGTAATGTGTAAGACCATAACAACATTAACTCTTTATTGGCCACAGCCTTATGTGTTGTACAAGAACTGATGGATATTAGAAATGGGTAAATATTTTATTGTAAAGTAGAACAGCTTGCTTTATTGATTTCACAGAACCCTTGTAAAATTGCAATATATTTTATTAATGAATGACTATCACAAAAGTATCCCTTGCAATCTGCTTTATTTATACTGGGGTCTGGTTTATTGAATACATACTGACCATAGGAGCTTGCAATCAGTTATTCCTATTACTCTTAAAATTTAGAATTGATTTAAAACTGTATAATTAGGGGTTTTTTTCACACTATTTTCACCCTAAGTGTAAAATCAAGAGCTATATCTAATTTCACTTTTGGTTCTAATGAAATAACCAGAGTAATTAACCCGTGCACTGCCCGTTTGAATGTACTGATAGCAGGATTAACCTGTAAACTGCCGCCAGCCCTGTACCCTCCTCCCTCACTAATTTACGGTACCTGCTCCCGTCCGCTGATGCTCCGAACTCGTCCTTGTTTGTTCTCTTAGTGACAGGGCCGGATGTGACGCGGGGATGTCCCGCACACACCTCCCGGGACCAAGGACACCATTGGTTGCAGTCGTGCTGCCTGCGGGGAGGACTGGAACAGGGAGGAGATCGAGAGAAGGTGCACCGGTGACAGGAAGAACTGAGAGGGGACCGAAAGGACTAATAGTGACATGGGACATCGGGGGCGACACATGACTTATGTCTCATATAAGGGAACACATGAGACGTTGGCTGAGGGTGCAGAATGGACTGAAAGATAGAGGAGTAGACAAACTGACATGGGACAAGAATGACAGAAGGACTGACAATGGAGGAGTCACGGTCTGATGGGGCACCAGGGTGAAGTGACAGGGAAATTAGACACCAGGGTCAATTGTGACTCTGGCAGAGAGGTATTTGTAAAAGAAAAGTAAAAAAGACAGAAGGAACTCAAAGAAATCGAACAATTGGTGCAAAGCGACTGATAAAGAGGGGATATCTGGCACAGTAGGGGTCGGATGAAAGCTAAGAAGATGGTTAAAGAGGGGACACCAGGGACAGCACAACTGAGAGAATGGAGACACCAGGAACAGGAGGGACTGAGGGAATGAGACACCGTGTACAGGAGAGACTGAGGGAATGGAGTCACTGGGTACAGGAGGGACAGAGGGAATGGAGTCACCGGGTACAGGAGGGACTGAGGGAATGGAGACACTGGGTACAGGAGGGACTGAGGGAATGGAGACACTGGGTACAGGAGGGACTGAGGGAATGGAGTCACTGGGTACAGGAGGGACTGAGGGAATGGAGTCACCGGGTACAGGAGGGACTGAGGGAATGGAGTCACCGGGTACAGGAGGGACTGAGGGAATGGAGACACCGTGTACAGGAGGGACTGAGGGAATGGAGTCACTGGGTACAGGAGGGACTGAGGGAATGGAGTCACTGGGTACAGGAGGGACTGAGGGAATGGAGACACTGGGTACAGGAGGGACTGAGGGAATGGAGTCACTGGGTACAGGAGGGACTTAGGGAATGGAGACACTGGGTACAGGAGGGACTGAGGGAATGGAGTCACTGGGTACAGGAGGGACTGAGGGAATGGAGACACTGGGTACAGGAGGGACTGAAGGAATGGAGACACTGGGTACAGGAGGGACTGAGGGAATGGAGACACTGGGTACAGGAGGGACTGAAGGAATGGAGACACTGGGTACAGGAGGGACTGAGGGAATGGAGACACAGTGTACAGGAGGGAATGGAGTCACTGGGTACAGGAGGGACTGAGGGAATGGAGACACCGGGTACAGGAGCCTGGGACTGAGGGAATGGTGTCACTGGGTACAGGAGGGACTGAGGAAATGGAGACACCGTGTACAGGAGGGACTGAGGGAATGGAGACACTGAGGGAATGGAGATACCGGGTACAGGAGGGACTGGAAACACTGGGTAAAGGAGGAACTGGAGACACTGGGGGCAGAGGGAATGGAGACGCTGGGGATAGGGGGAATGGAGACACTTGGGACTGAGGGAATAGAGACACTGGGGACAGGGGGTTTGCAGATGCTGGGGACAGGAGGGACAGAGGGAATGGAGAAACCGGGTACAGGAGGGACTGATAGAATGGAGACATGGGACAGGAGGGATAGGGTTTTTGGGAACAGTAGGGACAGAGGGAATGGAGGCGCTGGGGACAAGAGGGAATAAAGACACTGGGGACAGGAAGGACAGAGGGAATGGAGACGCTGGGGATAGGAGGTAATAAAGAAACTGAGGACAGGAGGGAATAAAGACACTGGGGACAGGAAGGACATAGGGAATGGAGACACTGGGGACAGGAGGGACAGAGGGAATGGAGACACTGAGGTGAGTAGGCACAGAGTGAATAGAGGCGCTTGGGATAGGAGGTAATAAAGAAACTGAGGACAGGAGGTTTTGAGACACTGGGGACATGAGTGACAGAGGGAATGGAGACACTGGGGACAGGAGGGAGAGAGGGAATGGAGACATTGGAGACAGGAGGGAAAGAGGGAATGGAGACACTGGGGACAGGAGGGAAAGAGGGAATGGAGACACTGGGGACAGGAGGGAAAGAGGGAATGGAGACATTGGAGACAGGAGGGAATTAAGATACTGGGGACAGATGGAATGGAAACTCACTGGGGAAAAGAGGGACAAAGGGTCTGGAGACTGGAGGAACAGAGTGAATAGAGACACAATGGAAACAGGAGGGACAGAGGGAATGGAGACATTGGGAACAGGAGGGACAGAGGGAATTGAGAAACTGGGGACAGAAGAGACAGGGAATGGAGATGTTGGGGACTGGTGGAACTGAAAAACAGAATATAGGAAAGATAGGACTGGGGACAGGAGGGACTGAGAGAATGGAGACAGTAGGGACAAAGGGAATGGAGACACTGGAGACTGGAGGGACAGAGGGAATGGAGACACTGGGGACAGGAGGGACACATTGGAATGGAGACACTGGAGGGACAGAGGGAATGGAGATACTGGAGACAGTAGATACAGAGGGAATGGAGACACCGGGGGCAGGAGGGACAGAGAGAATAGGGACAGAGGGTATGGAGACGCCGGGGGCAGCAGGGACAGAAGGAATAGAGACACTGTAGACAGGAGGGACAGAGGGAATAGAGACACCGGAGGCAGGAGGGACAGAGGGAATAGAGACACCGGGGGCAGGAGGGACAGAGAGAATAGGGACAGAGGGTATGGAGATGCCGGGGGCAGGAGGGACAGAGGGAATAGAGACACCGGGGGCAGGAGGGACAGAGGGAATAGAGACATCGGAGGCAGGAGGTACATAGGGAATGGAAACAATCAGGGCATGAGGTTAAGTTTATATGGAGGACAAGAGGAAATTGGAGATGTAGGTAGGGGCACCAAGAACAAGTGGTCAGAGGGATGCACCAGGGGCAGAAGAAAAAAAGACGTGGCAGCAGGCCAGGAGAAATTGAAGGATTAAGGGAAGTTGGGCTGTGAAAAAGGGGACACCATTGGCAGGGTAACTAAGAGAGTACTCAAGCAGCAGGGAATTCACCAGTCTACGGGGCCGATTTACCAAGCAGTCAGTCAGCCCCAATGCATCTGTTTTCCGCACAAGCTTTTAGGCTCGCTGGAAACAGGAGTTATAAAACAGCGGTCTTAAGACCGCTGCTCCTTAACTCGTCCACTTCCTCTTAGACTGCGGACATCAATCTGCCCAATCTCATACGATCGAGTTGATTGACACCCCCTGCTAGTGGCCGCTAATCTGCAGGGGGCAGCATTGCACAAGCAGTTCACCAGAACTGCTTGTGCAATGATAAATGCTACAGCGGATCGTGTCCGCCAGACATTTGATAAATCGGCCCATCAGGTTTACCAATCGTTATTGTGGATGAGCAGACTCATTAAGTACAAGCTTTTTTTTTTTTTCATTATTGTGGCTTAGTTTTTGCAACAAATGCATTTTCTTTATGCCACTAATAATGACAATAACCTGGTGATTAAGTCACATTGCACTTAAAGGGACATAAAACCCAATTTTTTTTTTTCTTTGATGATTTAGAAAGAACATGCGATTATAAACAACTTTCCAATTTATTTATATTATCTAATTTGCTTCATTCTCCTGATATCCTTTGTTAAAAAATGATTGGTGGCTGTGCATAGATGCCTTGTGTGATTGGTTCACCGATGTTCATTGCTGTTTGTTAGACACAAAGTATATCTAAAGAATGAAGCAAATTAGATATTAAAAGTAAATTGAAATGTTGTTTAAAATTGTATTCTCTATCTGAATCATGAGAGAGAAATTATGGGTTTCATGTCCCTTTAAGCCTGTATTCTGAACCAGGAACTGTATCCAATTACATATTATCACTTAGCATTGCTAGATCATCAGATATACTTCTAGCAGCATTACATATCAGCACCAAACACTAACAATGCAATCCACAGCGGAGGAGTAAAAAAATACAAATGTGGAACCATAATAATATCAGTGTAAAATACATACAATAAATAGTCACAGTTTGGTTGTGTTTTCCTTTTAAAATGTTTTATTGCTCATACATATAGGAGGCGCATGCGCTCTTTCTCAGGGGTGCATGAGGAAATCATATGCCCCTACCCTCCTCTTACAAAAGGGCATTGGAGAACTTACTGCCTAACCACCAAAGGACTGTGTGACCTGGAGCCTACAGATAAACCTCTTCTCTATGGGAACTACTGTATGGGTTAAATCACTGCACTGTTAATGTTTCAATCTGATAATGCAACTGACCTTTAACAACAAGTGCTCAGTGCCTTTAATCTTGAGGTACCATGACTTTGCAGCAGGCTGATAAGCAAACAGTTTTCTTTGTTTAAAGGGACATGAACCCCCACATTTTTCTTTCATGTTTCAAATCGATTTTCTGAAGGATCAGCAATGCATGACTGGGAACTAGCTGAACACACCGTGTGAGCCACTAACCAGAGGTGAAGCAACCAATAACCTGCTAGCTCCCAGTAGTGCATTGCTGCTTCTGAGCTTACCTAGGTATGGTTTTCAATAAAGGATACCAAAAGAACAAAGCACATTAGATAATGGAAGTAAATTGGAAAGTTTTCATTTTATAATTGCATGCTCTATGTGACTCATGAAAGTTTAATTTTGATACTGTCCTTTAAATGTGAACATCAGTAGGTACAGATAACAAGGCCAGTAGTGCCTCAATAGTATGAGCAATAACACAAGTATTATTTGTCACTATAAACAGTTCTGCAGGCTGCATTAGTCAGTTATAGAGTAATTGATCAGAAGGGACGCATGGTACAAAGATGATCAGGACAGAGTTGTGTGTGTCTCATCAGTCCTCACAATTGTCACTGCTAGCTCTCCGCTCCGTTCCTGTTGAATTGCAACTGTCATAATGTTCCCTCTTCATCAGTTGTTGGAAGCCAGAGTTGTTTAGTGCTGGTCTAAAGAGGACGTTATTTCATTATGACCTTCACATGCCTCTCCTTATGGTTTGGGGGAGGGGTTGCTGTCCAATATTGGCTCAGAACAACTCATAGCTTTGTATTCAGGTCTTTAACACCAACTGAGAAAAATTCTGCCCAGACTGACATGGACAGTTTGGTGATTATGTGAGCCCTCAAGATGTTTCACATATACCTGTATTACAAAGATTTTATCCCCTCCCCCCATACAAATAATAAGCTGACCCTTGAAAAAGTAGTTCACTTACAACAGCAGCCAGACTGCAATGTTGTGCTGTGTTTATTGGTGCATTTTAATACTCTTCTACTTGATATTGATCAGAAGCCCATCATGCAGATGCATTGTCTCGTCTGCCTCGTCTACAAAAGTTCAAGATATTTATCCTTCATGGTAAACCATTAGTACAGTCTATAACAGTGTCTCAGATTTCTGAGGATACAGAGACTGATGACAGTTTAGTTGATATCCTAATGTTTCCTTGAGGTTGATGATAAACATTGATATGACTTAGAGACCCACATAAAAAGTTGCAGGTGTTTTATTTAGACCTAGGAGCAAGTGAAAAGCTCGTTTACATTAGCTTGGGACTGTCCAGGGGGGCACTGGTACATAAATCATATTGACTTTACTGGCCCAATAAAGAGGCTAAACTGTTACAATGCATCAGGGACACAACAGAAAGAACAAATGGACATCACACATTTTATGAAATACTGACTGCATGGGTAAAACTACTGCATTATCAGCTAGATTACAAGTTTGTGCGTTCTTCTTTTAACACTGAAAATATGGTATTTTCAACGTTAAAACAGCACCGCAGCCATTACGAGTCTTGTCGGTATAGGTGTACCGCAAGCCTTTTAGCCTGTAATGCAACATCAGTACCGCACTCTTAAAAATTACGTTTTTAATGGGATTCCCATAGTGCCGGTATTACGAGTTTTTCTGGGAGGCTAAAACGCAAGCGTTACACTCTAAAATGACAAGATCCGTACCGCCATCTAAAGTCAGTAGTTATGAGTTTTACGCTACAAAGCTGTAACATAAAACTCATAACTAATGTGTTAAAAAGTACACTAAGACCCATAAACTATCTATTAACCCCTAAACCGAGGCCCACCCGCATCGCAAACATTATAATAAAATTATTAACCCCTAACCTGCCGCTCCCGACATCGCCGCCACTAATAAAATGTATTAACCCCTATTCCGTCATCACTATACTGAAGTTATTAACCCATAAACCGATGCCCTCCCGCATCGCAAACATTATTTAAATATTATTAACCCCTAATCTGCCGTCCGCCCACATCGCCCCCACTGTACTAAAGTTATTAAGCCCTACTCCACCGCCTCTATAATAGACCTATTAACCCCTAAACTGAAAGACCCCCACAACGAAATATAATAAATTAAACTATTAACCCCTAAAACGGAAGCCCTCCACATTGCAATAAACTAAATTAAACTAGAAACCCCTAAGCCTAACGCCCCCTAACGTTACAATTTCCCTATCTTAAATTAAATTTAAACTTGCCTGTCAAATTAAAAAAAACTAAGTTTAAACTAACAATTAAACTAATATACTTTATTAAACTAAAATTAAACTACCAATTAAATAAACTAATCTACACATTAAACAAATCCTAACATGACAAAGTATCTAATTACAAAAAATGACTAAATTACAAAAACAAACACTAAATTACAGAAAATAACAAATGAAAGTATCAAAAATAAAAAAGAATTACACATAATCTAATAGCCCTATCAAAATAAAAAAGCCTACTCAAAATAAAAAAAAACCCTAGCCTACAATAAACTACCAATGGCTCCTAAAAGGGCCTTTTGTGGGGCATTGCCCCAAAGATAATCGCTCTTTTACCTGTAAAAAAAAATAAAAAGACCCCCCCAACAGTAAAACCCACCACCTAACCATCCCCCAAAATAAACAACCTAAATCTAAAAAAAGTAAGCTACCCATTGCCCTGAAAAGGGCATTTGTATGGGTATTGCCCTTAAAAGGGCATTTAGCTCTTTTACTGACTAAACCCTAATCTAAAAATAAAACCCACCCAAAAAAACCTTAAAAAAAAACTAACACTAACCCCAAGACGGTCCACTTACAGTTTTTGAAGTCCCGCTTCAACAATCTTCATCCCGGCGGAGAAGTGCTCATCCAGGCGGTGAGAAGTCTTCATCCAGGCCGCCTCTTCAATCTTTATTCTGGCGGAGAAATCCTTATCCAAGCGGCGATAAGTCTTCATCCAGGCGGCCTCTTCAATCTTTATTCCGGCGGAGAAGTCCTTATCCAAGCGGCGATAAGTCTTCATCCAGGCGGCCTCTTCAATCTTCATGCAGGCGGCATCTTCTATCTTGATCCCGGCTGTGCGGAGCGGGTCCATGCTGAAGACATCCGGCGTGGAGCATCCTCTTTATACGGTCGCCGCCGTATACTGAATCTTCAATGCAAGGTACGCGATTTAAAAAGGTGTCCCTTGCATTCCTATTGGCTGAAAGATTTGAATCAGCCAATAGAATTAGAGCTGCTAAAATCCTATTGGCTGATTTGAACAGCCAATAGGATTTAAGCAGTTCTCATTCTATTGGCTGATTCATCATCCAATAGAATGAGAGCTGCTTAAATCCTATTTGCTGATTTGACGGTGTTTAGACGTTTAGGGTTTATGTTAGGTGTTCGGTTTAAACCGTATTTTCTTTTCCCCCATAAACATCAATGGGGCTGCGTTACACAGCTTTTCTTTCCGCGATTGCAGGTGTTAGTTGTTTTTTTTTACCCGCTCTCGCCATTGATGTCTATGGGGAAAGCTTGCACGAGCACGTCAAATCAGCGCTTGTTTTTGGTGCGGTATGGAGCTTAAAAAACCCATATCAGAGGGGTATTTTCAAGCAGCGGCTCTATACAGGCGCACTTTCTGGAGCTCTGGGAGAGTGGGTTATGAACCGCTTAATTTCAACTCACACATACAGCATCTGACAATGACACAATATAATTTGTGTTCCTAAGCACTATATAGATCAAATCATCTACTTTTGGCTGTACGAATGACCCCAGGGCTGGAAATGGACAACTGTGGCCTGTACTAGCAGTGATCACACAGGCAGCGTCGTCCCCTGAATACCCGGGGTGTTCAACCAGAACCGAACTTAGGATAAACCCATCTTACTACTTTGATCTTATTTCAGCATTTCTTTGACTTTCCTGGCAGAGACTGCCTGTAGCATATACCAGACCACTGAAAATAAAAATGGCGACTGCTACAACAGACAGAAGGAACGACATAACTTTAACAACGCTAGACCGGGCACTGTTTAAAATAGAAGCATTATTTCAACAACTAATAGCCTAGGCTCCATTTGAACAGGATCTTCTTCATCTTATGCAGAAAGTACCGCCGACAGCGCCGAAGGAACCTTTGCCGCTGCAATCAAAGATATGGGGGTGCAGCCTATCCTTAGGGCCCGGGGGGGGGGGCGCTCAACCCGGTGCATGGCCTGCAGGGAATCTTTACCAGTTGAATCTTCCTAACTTGTCCCCCCCCGCATGCCTGCAATGCAACAGGGGGATCGTGAACAAAGAAGAAATCTTGAAGAAGCCCTTCCACTTACCATTGGATGTCCTGGCTTCCGAATCCCCTGTTTTTAACTCTTTGATGCCTGCTCAGCTTACTCCCGTGACCCAAGCCACAAAGATAAAACACGGTCATGACAACATTAAAGGTATGCAGGGACTAATTCTTAATGCATCATACTCATGGGACCCTTCCGGCGCAGCAATATCACTTCATCCTTTTTAAAAAATGGGTCTGAGCGGATGCCCCAGGGTCTTGATGGGGTGCCGTGGACTCAACATTAACAAAATATGTGATTGTGGGTGAGCCGCTGTATGCCTTGCGGGTTCCCGTGAGGAAATGGAACACTCTCCCTGCGCCATTTGACACATCATGGTACCTAGGGGTGATAAAAACGCTTACAAGCAAAATTCACTATCCGATTTCAATAATCCCTAAGGATTGAGAATGTAATATGCCTAATTATTGATCAGCTGTTAAAACTAGGCAAAGTAAATGTACTGTTCTGTCTAATTTAGATCATATTTGTACGTTAAGTTCAGTTATGTATATTCATTATGTTCTATATGCTTAGTTTATAGACAAACTGACAGAATGATTTGCAAAGTCCCTTTACTATATTGTTTATAATCTAAAAATAATATTTATTACTGCAGTGTCAGGTCCAGAGCCTTATAATGCACTTTGCTGCATAACACATCATTAGAATTTGAAATGCCTAAAATTCATTATATATAAATATATATATATATATATATATATATATCAATCCCATGGCCATTAAAAATCCTAGATCACGTGTTATATGTATTAGCTCAAGCTTCTCTCGCACCGCCAGCGGCCAAGGAGGTGGGGGACAGGTTGCTACATAAAACTTATAGACACTGCTGCTAGCTTTTTGTAAAGATTTGCCCTATCCACTTAGTGGAGCTCAGTTCTGGCAAAATTATTGTCCAAATTACCATTTACATGGGATGCATGAGATGGGATCGCAAGTCTTTGTATATTTGAAGGTTAAAATAATTACTCGTCTGTGAGGTTAAAGATGTGGTAGCAGTGGAAGCTCCTCCATATAAGCAGAGCCGCACGTGAACCTCCAGCAAAGGAAGATGAAAAAAAATTGCTGAATAAAATATAATTTTTTCAATAGCCCCCCTATTGGAAAAATTATATTTAATTTGTAACCCAAGAAATTAAAAGACTGTTTATTAAAAAGTAAAAAAAAATGTTTTTAACTTTTTTTTTAACTGCACGTGCGGTAGAGCCCCACATCCCTGTCATACTGATCTATACATTTCCGTGCAGGCTCCGCTCCCAGCCTCCAACCCATCTCTATACTAGCTTATTCGCACAGTTCAGCCTGTGCGAGTGGGGTGGTGCTCAGTTCAGCCTGTGCTCGGATTTGGATACGTCATCAATCTAGATGACGCTTGACGAGGCTCCTCCCCCTCAACGGTGTGAAAACTCATTGCAGAGATAGTCGTTGAGCGGAGAGGAGCTCATTGATTTAGCAGAGCAGACTAATCAGTGCAAAATTAGTACTGTCAGTGCCATTAAGTGACTGTGACGTCTTGAAGTGAGAGAGAAGACTTTAACTAGTTATTCTAGCATTAGCAGATAGACAGAGTATAGTAGAAAGTGGAGGAACTTGGGAAGAAAACATTATTGCTTTATTCTGAGAGAGGCTGCCTAAAGCAACTGTAAGCTGCAGCTTGTTCATTGCACTGTTCATGTAAAATTTAAGATACACTTCCTGATTATTGCATCTGAGAGTTTTGTTGCTGTAAACTACATTTTATTATTATATCAGGTCTAGAATGGTCTCTAGTTTTGGTACTGTGGGCATTTATATCTGGTATGAATGGATGGGGCCAACAGCACCCATATTAATTACATTCACCTAGATTACGAGTTTTGCTCACCGCTCGCTTGCAGACAGCGCTGGTATTACGGGTTATTAGAAACCAAAAAAGTGAGGGAAGAGCAAAATTTAGCTCCACATCTCACCTCAATACCAGCGCTGCTTACGTTAGCGGTGAGCTGGTAAAACGTGCTCGTGCACAATTTCCCCATAGGAATCAATGGGGGAGAGCCGGCTGAAAAAAACCTAACACCTGCAAAAAAAGAAGCGTAAAGCTCCTAACACAGCCCCATTGATTCCTATGGGGAAATACTTTGTATGTCTACACCTAACACCCTAACATGAACCCCGAGTCTAAACACCCCTATTATTACACTTATTAACCCCTAATCTGCTGTCCCCGACATCGCTGACACCTGCATTATATTATTAACCCCTAATCTGCCGCTCCGAACACCGCCGCCACCTACATTATACTTATGAACCCCTAATCTGCTGCACCCAACATTGCCGAACCCTACATTATCTTTATTAACCCCTAATCTGCCGCCCCAATGTCGCCGCAACCTAACTACATTTATTAACTCCTAATCTGCCGCCCAAGACGTTGCCACTACTATAATAAAGTTATTAACCCCTAAGTCTAACCCTAACCCCCCCTAACTTAAATATAATTACAATAAATCTAAATAAAATTACTACAATTACCTAAATAATTCCTATTTAAAACTAAATACTTACCTATAAAATAAACCATAAGGTAGCTACAATATAACTAATAGTTACATTGTAGATAGCTTAGGGTTTATTTTTATTTTACAGGCAACTTTGTATTTATTTTAACTAGGTAGAATAGTTATTAAATAGTTATTAACTATTTAATAACTACCTAGTTAAAATAAAGTCAAATTTACCTGTAAAATAAAACCTAACCTAAGTTACACTAACACCTAACACTACACTATAATTAAATAAATTACCTAAACTAAATAAAATTAAGTATGAAAAAAACACTAAATTACAGAAAATAATTACAAGATTGTTAAACTAATTACACCTACTCTAATCCCCCTAACAAAATAAAAAGCCCCCCAAAATAAAAAAAAAATCCCTACCCTACACTAAATTACAAATAGCCTTTTGCGGGGCATTGCCCCAAAGTAATCAGCTCTTTTACCTGTAAAAAAATATATAATTCTCCCCCAACATTAAAACCCACCACCCACATAACCAACCCTACTCTAAAACCCACCCAATCCCCCCTTAAAAAACCTTAACACTAACCCCTTGAAGATAACCCTACCGTGAGACGTCTTCACCCAACCGGGCAGAAGTGGTCCTCCAGACAGGCAGAAGTCTTCATCCAGATGGCATCTTCTATCTTCATCCATCCGGCGCAGAGCGGCTCCATCTTCAAGACATCTGACGCGGAGCATCCTCTTCATCCGGAGTTTTCTTCAACAATGACGGTTCCTTTAAGTAACATCATCCAAGATGGCGTCCCTTCAATTCCAATTGGCTATCAGCCAATCGGAATTAAGGTAGGAAAAATCCTATTGGCTGATGCAATCAGCCAATAGGATTGAGCTGGCATTCTATTGGCTGTTCCAATCAGCCAATAGAATGCGAGCTCAATACTGTCAGCCAATTGGAATTGAAGGGACTCCATCTTGGATGACGTCACTTAAAAGAACCGTCATTGTTGAAGAAGACTCCGGATGAAGAGGATGCTCCGCGTCGGATGTCTTGAAGATGGAGCCGCTCCGCGCCGGATGGATGAAGATAGAAGATGCCGTCTGGATGAAGACTTCTGCCTGTCTGGAGCACCTCTTCTGCCCGGCTTGGATGAAGACTTCTGCCCGTCTGGAGGACCACTTCTGCCCAGTTTGGTGATGACGTCTCATGGTAGGGTGATCTTCAAGGGGTTAGTGTTAGTTTTTTTTAAGGGGGGATTGGGTGAGTTTTAGAGTAGGGTTGGTTGTGTGGGTGGTGGGTTTTAATGTTGGGGGGGAATTGTATTTTTTTTACAGGTAAAAGAGCTGATTACTTTGGAGCAATGCCCTGCAAAAGGCCCTTTTAAGGGCTATTTGTAATTTAGTGTAGGGTAGGGCTTTTTATTTTGGGGGCTTTTTTATTTTGTTAGGAGGATTAGAGTAGGTGTAATTAGTTTAAAAATCTTGTAATTATTTTATTATTTTCTGTAATTTAGTGTTTATTATTCGTACTTTAGATAATTTTTTTAAATTGTAATTAATTATATTTAGTTTAGGTAATTAATTTAATTATAGTGTAGTGTTAGGTGTAATTGTAATTTAGGTTAGGTTTTATTTTACAGGTATATTTGTCTTTATTTTAACTAGGTAGTTATTAAATAGTTAATAACTATTTAATAACTATTGTACCTAGTTAAAATAAATACAAAGTTGCCTGTAAAATAAAAATAAACCCTAAGATAGCTACAATGTAATTGTATGTATATTATAGCTATCTTACGCCTAGATTTAGAGTTTGGCATTAGCCGTCAAAACCAGCGTTAGGGGCTCCTAACGCTGGTTTTGGGCTACCGCTGGTATTTAGAGTCAGTTTTAGAGTCTTGGCTGAAGTGAGCGTTAGAAATCTAACGACAAAACTCCAGCCGCAGAGAAAAGCCAGGAGTTAAGAGCTTTCTGGGCTAACGCCGGTTCATAAAGCTCTTAACTACTGTGCTCTAAAGTACACTAACACCCATAAACTACCTATGCACCCCTAAACCGAGGTCCCCCCACATCGCCGCCACTCTAATAAAATTTTTTAACTCCTAATCTGCCGACCGCACACCGCCTCAACCTACGTTATCCCTATGTACCCCTAATCTGCTGCCCCTAACACCGCCGACCCCTACATAATATTTATTAACCCCTAATCTGCCTCCCCAACGTCGCCGCCACCTACCTACAATTATTAACCCCTAATCTGCCGACCGGACCTCACCGCTACTATAATAAAGTTATTAACCCCTAATCCGCCTCACTCCCACCTCACTAACCCTATAATAAATAGTATTAACCCCTAATCTGCCCTCCCTAACATCACCGACACCTAACTTCAAGTATTAACCCTAAACCTCGCCGCTACTATAATAAATTTATTAACCCCTAAAGCTATGTCTAACCCTAATACCCCCTAAGTTAAATATATTTATTATCTAACGAAATAAATTAACTCTTATTAAATAAATTATTCCTATTTAAAGCTAAATATTTACCTGTATAATAAACCCTACTATAGCTACAATATAACAAATAATTATATTGTAGCTATTTTAGGGTTTATATTTATTTTACAGGCAACTTTGTATTTATTTTAACCAGGTACAATAGCTATTAAATAGTTATTAACTATTTAATAGCTACCTAGTTAAAATAATTACAAAATTACCTGTAAAATAAATCCTAACCTAAGTTACAATTAAACCTAACACTACACTATCAATAAATAAATTAAATACAAATAAATACACTAACTAAAGTACAAAAAATAAAAAAAGAACTAAGTTACAAAAAATAAAAAAAGAACTAAGTTACAAAAAATAAAAAAATATTTACAAACATTAGAAAAAGATTACAACAATTTTAAGCTAATTACACCTACTCTAAGCCCCCTAATAAAATAACAAAGCCCCCCAAAATAAAAAAAATGCCCTACCCTATTCTAAAATACAAATAGAAAAGCTCTTTTACCTTACCAGCCCTGGCATGCCCCAAAGAATTTAGCTCTTTTGCCTGGAAAAAAAAACAAAATACCCCCCGCAACATTACAACCCACCACCCACATACCCATAATCTAACCCAAACCCCCTTAAAAAAACCTAACACTAAGCCCCTGAAGATCTTCCTACCTTGTCTTCACCACGCCGGGTATCACCGATCGGTCCAGAGGAGGCTCCGAAGTCTTCATCCAAGCCCAAGCGGGGGCTGAAGAGATCCATCATCGGGCTGAAGTCTTCTATCAAGCGGCATCTTCAATCTTCTTTTTTCCGGATCCATCTTCATCCCGCCGACGCGGAACATCCATCCTGCCTGACGACTTCCCGACGAATGACGGTTCCTTTAAATGACATAATCCAAGATGGCGTCCCTCGAATTCCGATTGGCTGATAGGATTCTATCTGCCAATCGGAATTAAGGTAGGAAAATTCTGATTGGCTGATGGAATCAGCCAATCAGATTCAAGTTCAATCCGATTGGCTGATCCAATCAGCCAATCAGATTGAGCTCGCATTCTATTGGCTGATCGGAACAGCCAATAGAATGCAAGCGCAATCTGATTGGCTGATTCCATCAGCCAATCAGAATTTTCCTACCTTAATTCCGATTGGCTGATAGAATCCTATCAGCCAATCGGAATTCGAGGGACGCCATCTTGGATGACGTCATTTAAAGGAACCGTCATTCGTCAGGAAGTCGTCGGGCAGGATGGATGTTCCGCGTCGGCGGGATGAAGATGGATCCGGAAGAAAGAAGATTGAAGATGCCGCTTGATAGAAGACTTCAGCCCGATGATGGACCTCTTCAGCCGCCGCTTGGATCAAGACTTCAGCCCGATGATGGACCTCTTCAGCCGCCGCTTGGATCAAGACTTCAGCCGGATGATAGACCTCTTCAGCCCGATGATGGATCTCTTCAGCCCCCGCTTGGGCTTGGATGAAGACTTCGGAGCCTCCTCTGGACCGATCGGTGATACCCGGCGTGGTGAAGACAAGGTAGGAAGATCTTCAGGGGCTTAGTGTTAGGTTTATTTAAGGGGGGTTTGGGTTAGATTAGGGGTATGTGGGTGGTGGGTTGTAATGTTGGGGGGGGGGGTATTGTATGTTTTTTTTTTCCTGCAAAAGAGCTGAATTCTTTGGGGCATGCCCCGCAAAAGGCCCTTTTAAGGGCTGGTAAGGTAAAAGAGCTTTTCTATTTTTATTTTAGAATAGGGTAGGGCATTTTTATTATTTAGGGGGCTTAGAGTAGGTGTAATTAGCTTAAAATGGTTGTAATATTTTTCTAATGTTTGTAAATATTTTTTTATTTTTTGTAACTTAGTTCTTTTTTTTTTTTGTACTTTAGTTAGTGTATTTATTTGTATTTAATTTATTTATTGATAGTGTAGTGTTAGGTTTAATTGTAGATAATTGTAGGTAGATTATTTAATTAATTTATTGATAGTGTAGTGTTAGGTTTAATTGTAACTTAGGTTAGGATTTATTTTACAGGTAATTTTGTAATTATTTTAACTAGGTAGCTATTAAATAGTTATTAACTATTTAATAGATATTGTACCTGGTTAAAATAAATACAAAGTTGCCTTTAAAATAAATATAAATCCTAAAATAGCTACAATATAATTATAATTTATATTGTAGCTATATTAGGGTTTATTTTACAGGTAAGTATTTAGTTTTAAATAGGATTAATTTATTTAATAAGAGTTAATTTATTTTGTTAGAATAAAATTATATTTAACTTAGGGGGGTGTTAGGGTTAGGGTTAGACTTAGCTTTAGGGGTTAATACATTTATTAGAGTAGCGGTGAGGTCCGGTCGGCAGATTAGGGGTTAATAAGTGTAGGTAGGTAGCGACGACGTTGGGGGCGGCAGATTAGGGGTTAATAAATATAATATAGGAGTCGGCGGTGTTAGGGGCAGCAGATTAGGGGTACATAGGGATAACGTAGGTTGCGGCGGTGTACGGAGCGGCAGATTATGGGTTAAAAAAAATATGCAGGGGTCAGCGATAGCGGGGGCGGCAGATTAGGGGTTAATAAGTGTAAGGTTAGGGGTGTTTAGACTCGGGGTACATGTTAGGGTGTTAGGTGCAGACATAGGAAGTGTTTCCCCATAGGAAACAATGGGGCTGCGTTAGGAGCTGAACGCTGCTTTTTTGCAGGTGTTAGTTTTTTTTCAGTTCAAACGGCCCCATTGTTTCCTATGAGAGAATCGTGCACGAGCACATTTTTGAAGCTGGCCGCGTCCGTAAGCACCGCTGGTATTGAGAGTTGCAGTGGCGGTAAATTATGCTCTACGCTCCCTTTTTGGAGCCTAACGCAGCCCTTCTGTGAACTCTAAATACCAGCGGTATTTAAAAGGTGCGGGGGGAAAAAAGCACGCGTAGCTAACGCACCCCTTTGGCCGCAGAACTCTAAATCTAGCCGTTTGGGTTTATTTTATAGGTAAGTATTTAGTTTTAAATAGGAACAATTTAGTATATTGTAGAGATCCATCATCGGGGGCTGAAGAGATCCATCATCGGGCTGAAGTCTTCTATCAAGCGGCATCTTCAATCTTCTTTTTTCCGGATCCATCTTCATCCCGCCGACGCGGAACATCCATCCTGCCTGACGACTTCCCGACGAATGACGGTTCCTTTATATGACATAATCCAAGATGGCGTCCCTCGAATTCCGATTGGCTGATAGGATTCTATCTGCCAATCGGAATTAAGGTAGGAAAATTCTGATTGGCTGATGGAATCAGCCAATCAGATTCAAGTTCAATCCGATTGGCTGATCCAATCAGCCAATCAGATTGAGCTCGCATTCTATTGGCTGATCGGAACAGCCAATAGAATGCAAGCGCAATCTGATTGGCTGATTCCATCAGCCAATCAGAATTTTCCTACCTTAATTCCGATTGGCTGATAGAATCCTATCAGCCAATCGGAATTCGAGGGACGCCATCTTGGATGACGTCATTTAAAGGAACCGTCATTCGTCAGGAAGTCGTCGGGCAGGATGGATGTTCCGCGTCGGCGGGATGAAGATGGATCCGGAAGAAAGAAGATTGAAGATGCCGCTTGATAGAAGACTTCAGCCCGATGATGGACCTCTTCAGCCGCCGCTTGGATCAAGACTTCAGCCCGATGATGGACCTCTTCAGCCGCCGCTTGGATCAAGACTTCAGCCGGATGATGGACCTCTTCAGCCCGATGATGGATCTCTTCAGCCCCCGCTTGGGCTTGGATGAAAACTTCGGAGCCTCCTCTGGACCGATCGGTGATACCCGGCGTGGTGAAGACAAGGTAGGAAGATCTTCAGGGGCTTAGTGTTAGGTTTATTTAAGGGGGGTTTGGGTTAGATTAGGGGTATGTGGGTGGTGGGTTGTAATGTTGGGGGGGGGGTATTGTATGGTTTTTTTTCCTGCAAAAGAGCTGAATTCTTTGGGGCATGCCCCGCAAAAGGCCCTTTTAAGGGCTGGTAAGGTAAAAGAGCTTTTCTATTTTTATTTTAGAATAGGGTAGGGCATTTTTATTATTTAGGGGGCTTAGAGTAGGTGTAATTAGCTTAAAATGGTTGTAATATTTTTCTAATGTTTGTAAATATTTTTTTATTTTTTGTAACTTAGTTCTTTTTTTTTTTTGTACTTTAGTTAGTGTATTTATTTGTATTTAATTTATTTATTGATAGTGTAGTGTTAGGTTTAATTGTAGATAATTGTAGGTAGATTATTTAATTAATTTATTGATAGTGTAGTGTTAGGTTTAATTGTAACTTAGGTTAGGATTTATTTTACAGGTAATTTTGTAATTATTTTAACTAGGTAGCTATTAAATAGTTATTAACTATTTAATAGATATTGTACCTGGTTAAAATAAATACAAAGTTGCCTTTAAAATAAATATAAATCCTAAAATAGCTACAATATAATTATAATTTATATTGTAGCTATATTAGGGTTTATTTTACAGGTAAGTATTTAGTTTTAAATAGGATTAATTTATTTAATAAGAGTTAATTTATTTCGTTAGAATAAAATTATATTTAACTTAGGGGGGTGTTAGGGTTAGGGTTAGACTTAGCTTTAGGGGTTAATACATTTATTAGAGTAGCGGTGAGGTCCGGTCGGCAGATTAGGGGTTAATAAGTGTAGGTAGGTAGCGACGACGTTGGGGGCGGCAGATTAGGGGTTAATAAATATAATATAGGAGTCGGCGGTGTTAGGGGCAGCAGATTAGGGGTACATAGGGATAACGTAGGTTGCGGCGGTGTACGGAGCGGCAGATTATGGGTTAAAAAAAATATGCAGGGGTCAGCGATAGCGGGGGCGGCAGATTAGGGGTTAATAAGTGTAAGGTTAGGGGTGTTTAGACTCGGGGTACATGTTAGGGTGTTAGGTGCAGACATAGGAAGTGTTTCCCCATAGGAAACAATGGGGCTGCGTTAGGAGCTGAACGCTGCTTTTTTGCAGGTGTTAGTTTTTTTTCAGCTCAAACGGCCCCATTGTTTCCTATGAGAGAATCGTGCACGAGCACATTTTTGAAGCTGGCCGCGTCCGTAAGCACCGCTGGTATTGAGAGTTGCAGTGGCGGTAAATTATGCTCTACGCTCCCTTTTTGGAGCCTAACGCAGCCCTTCTGTGAACTCTAAATACCAGCGGTATTTAAAAGGTGCGGGGGGAAAAAAGCACGCGTAGCTAACGCACCCCTTTGGCCGCAGAACTCTAAATCTAGCCGTTTGGGTTTATTTTATAGGTAAGTATTTAGTTTTAAATAGGAATAATTTAGTATATTGTAGTAATTTTATTTAGATTTATTGTAATTATATTTAATTTAGGGGGGTTAGGTTTAGGGGTTAATAACTTTATTATAGTGGCGGCGACGTTGGGGGCAGCATATTAGGGGTTAATAAATGTAGGTAGGTGTCGGCAATGTTAGGGCCGGCAGATTAGGGGTTAATAATATTTACATAGTGTTTGCGGTGCAGGAGTGCGGCGGTTTAGGGCTTAATATGTTTGCGATGTGGGGGGTCTCGGTTTAGGGGTTAATAGGTAGTTTATGGGTGTTAGTGTACTTTTTAGCACTTTAGTTAAGAGTTTTATGCTACTGCGTTGTAGTGTAAAACTCTTAACTACTGACTTTAAAATGCGGTACCAGGCTTGACAGGAGAGGGTCTACCGCTCACTTTTTGGCAGACTCGTAATACCGGCGCTATGCAAGTCCCATTGAAAAAAGAGGATACGCAATTGACGTAAGTGGATTTGCGGTATTTCCGAGTCTGGCGTACACCCAAGACTCGTAATACCATCGGGCGTTAAAAAGCAGCGTTGGGACCGGCCAACACTGCTTTTTAACCCTAACGCACAACTCGTAATCTAGGTGATTATTTGCATATATTATTATTTGTGTTATTTGACTGCATGGGGAAAGCATGAGTGATGCTTCCATTGTTATTGATATGATTTCACACTTTATCAAAATATTTATTTAATAGAAAACTATTTGCACCTTTTTATAATTATGAGTGCTGTACTATTGGAACATCTCTGTAGTTAAATAGTGATATATATATATATATTTATTTTTTATTTTATTTTATAAAAGGGGCAGAGCTTTTATACCTGGTGTTGTGAACCCCCATTTGAATAAGCCAGGAGCCGCCACTGTGTGGTAGTAACGCATGACACTTAATCAAGTTC
The DNA here is from genome assembly GCF_027579735.1 of Bombina bombina. Lineage (NCBI taxonomy): Eukaryota > Metazoa > Chordata > Amphibia > Anura > Bombinatoridae > Bombina > Bombina bombina. Next base: position 1,096,943,121 of record NC_069504.1, on the reverse strand, counting down.
TGGTTGTTTGTAACATTTCTGACCCTCAGAGTCTGAAATGCAGAGAAGAAGGAGACTGAGGCTATGTTTTTATTGTGGATCTAACACCCACCAACTAAAGGACTGTGATGTTCGGCCGGGAAAAGCCAATGCTTATAGGATAACACTGGGGTACCTCTAAGCATGGTCTCAACTAAATCCCCTCACTCTTCTCGGATCCTGGTACCTGTTACCCTTACCTTCCTTCAGAATACAGTCCACACTCAAGCCTTCATTGATTCAGGGGCAGCTGGAAACTTCCTGGATCACCGTTTCATGATTCAAGCGGGTTTGCCTCTTCTACAGAAAAGACATTGTCTCAAAATAACTACCCTGGATGGCACCCCCCATGCTTCGGTCCTGATTCATTTCGAGTCAGCACCCCTGACCCGGACTGTGGGAGTCCTCCACACTGAACAGCTGCAGTTTGAGGTTATTCATTCCCCAGCACAGCCTGTCATCCTTGGTCTTCCTTGGCTTTGGGTACACAATCCACAGTTCGATTGGACTGAGGGACAACTGGCCTCCTGGGGCACCTCCTGTTTCCACTCCTGCCTTGCTAAAGTCGTTCCTCTGACCCGTATTCCCATAGCCACTATACAGACTCCTCCTAACCTTCCCTTAGTATATGCGGACTTCACTGATGTGTTTGAGAAAAAAGCAGCCGACGTGCTGCCACCCCACCGTCCTTACGACTGCAAGATCGACCTCTTTCCCGGAGCCCCACTTCCTAAAGGGAGGACTTAGCCACTCTCCAAGGCTGAAACCAAACATGGAGCAGTACATACAAGAGAACCTAGCTAAAGGTTTCATTCGTCCTTCCTCCTCTCCTGCTGGGGCCAGCTTCTTTTTTGACAGTAAGAAGGATGGTGGGCTCAGACCCTGAATTGACTACAGGGCCTTGAACAACATAACCATCAAGAATCGCTATCCCATACCATTGATCACCGAACTGTATGACTCACTCCAGGATGCCCGCTTTTTCATGAAACTGGACTTACGTGGGGCTTATAATCTGATTCGCATCTCCCCAGGCCACGAATGGAAGACCGCCTTTAACACAAGATCTGGGCATTACGAATACCTTGTTATGCCCTTTGGGCTGTGTAACGCCCCTGCAGTCTTCCAGGCATTTGTCAATGATGTCTTCCGTGATCTCCTCAACCGCACTGTCATCGTTTATCTGGATGATATCCTTGTTTTCTCTCCCACTTTAGAGGAGCATCATAGGCACGTGAGACAGGTGCTTCTTCGCCTCAGGGATAATTCTTTGGTAGCCAAGCTAGAAAAGTGCGAGTTCGATCAAGTGCAAATCCAGTTCCTTGGTTATGTCATCTCGAAGGAGGGTTTTGCCATGGATCCTGCTAAACTCACCGCGGTACTAGAGTGGCCTCAACCTACCTCTTTAAAGGAATTGCAGAGGTTTATGGGTTTCTCCAATTATTACCGCAAGTTTATAAAGAACTTTTCTCAAACAGTAGCTCCTCTCACTGAATTAACAAAACAGAACAAGGACTGTAAACATTGGCCTCCTGAGGCCGTTAATGCCTTCTCTTGCCTGAAAAAGGCTTTCTGTTCAGCTCCTGTGCTCCGCCATCCTGATCCTGACCTACAGTTTACTTTAGAGGTCGATGCCTCCGAGATAGGGGCTGGAGCAGTTCTCACCCAAAGGGACCCTTTGACTTCCAAATCACACCTTGTAACCTTTTGCTCTAAACGCTTTACCCCTGCTGAGAGAAACTATGATGTTGGTAATCGGGAACGTCTAGCCATTAAGATGGCCTTAACTGAATGGCGTCATTGGTTAGAGGGCACCGCCAATCCTATTCAGATTCTCACCGACCATAAGAATCTGACTTACCTAGAGACTCACTGACTCAATCCTCGACAGGCCAGGTGGGCCTTGTTCTTTTCTCATTTTAACTTTGTGGTCTCTTACCTTCCTGGGACCAAGAACAAGAAGGCGGACGCGCTTTCCAGTCAGTTCCCTCATTCAAGTGATTGCTCAGAAGCTCCTACTGAACATATCATACCCCCCTCCTTTGTGGTCGCTCAACTCAATACTACTTCTGCAGAGACTGCAACGTGCTCAGTCTAGTAAACCTCCTGGAGCCCCCATGTCCTCCGATATCCTCTTTGTACCCCGGAATCTACGTATCCCTGTGTTAGCCTGGGCTCATGATAGCAAACTCTCAGGACATCCCAGTTCGACTAGGACTTTCAAGCGTCTTTTCCAACATGCTTGGTGGCCTACTTTGAAGTCTGATGCACAGGACTATGTCAAAGCCTGCACAACTTGTGCTGCCAACAAGACTCCCCGATCTTTGCCTCCTGACTTGCTCCAACCATTGTCCATTCCCAAACAACCATGGACACATATAACAATGGACTTCATTGTGGATCTTCCTTCTTCTGACCACCATACAGTCATCTGGGTTGTGGTAGACCGCTTTTCCAGACTGGCTCTCTTCGTACCACTAACCAAACTACCTTCTGCTCAAGAATTATCGTCCCTTTATCTCTTGCATGTGGTACGACTTCATGGCATTCCTGTGAACATTGTTTCTGACAGAGGTTCACAGTTTATCTCTGCCTTTTGGAGGGCCTTTTGTAAATCGGTTGGAACCACGATTTCCTTGTCTTCTGGCTACCATCCACAGACCAATGGACTAACTGAGAGAGCAAACCAGGATCTCGAAGCCTACCTTAGAGCCTTTGTCAATGCTAGTCATACCAACTGGTCTGAGTTGCTACCCCAAGCTGAGCTGGCAAGAAACACTCATTGGCACTCTTCCCTTAACTGTTCTCCATTTCAAACCGCAGCAGGATATCAACCTCGTGTGTTCCTTCTCCTAACTCAGTCCACTGGGGTCCCTGCTGCAAACCGACACGTTACTGGACTCACCACTCATTGGCAACGTATTCGCTCTCAGCTATGTTCAGCTGTCTCTAGATATAAGAAGTTCGCTGATCGTCATAGGACTTCTGTACTTACCGTTCCAGTGGGTGAATGTGTTTGGATATCTACTCGACACATGTGTCTACGTCAACCCTGTCACAAATTGGGGCCCAGATTTTGTCTCCTGTTGCCTACAAAGTGGCTTTGCCAAAAACCCTACTCATACATCCAGTCTTCCACATCTAACTGCTTAAACCATACATCAAGAATAGATATACCCGGCTCCGATCTCCTCCTCCTCCACTCCTGGTCCGTGGGGACCCTGAATATGAGGTAGCTAAGATCCTGGACTCTAGATACAGGTGCAGACAATTGCAATACCTGGTACATTGGAAGGGTTACTCCCTGGCAGACCGTTCCTGGGTCTCTGCTCGTGATGTGCATGCCCCATCTCTGGTCTCCAAATTCCCTGCTGCTCATCCTTTGAGGCTGGCTCTGATTCCCAGAGGGAACCCTTGTGGAGGGGGCTATGTCACGCCGCGCCGCGCCGCTCTAGCCGTTGCTAGGGGTACGGCGTCTCCTTCCTGCTCGTTGCCAGGGGCAGTGTCGGACCTGGCGTCTCCTTCCTGCTCATTGCCAGGGGCAGTGTCGGCTCAGGATGCGTGCGGTGCTGACGTCTTTGCCACACGCTCCTGATGCTGCTGGGAGCTCTCTTGCGTGAATCCTGCGCCTATTTAAACCCTGCTCTAATGATCTGTCACTGCCCAAGTATAGGTGTTACTTTGTGTGCTCCTGGGTGTGATAGATCGTTCTATACCATTGTTGCTGATCCTGCCTGTTACTGACTACTCTACCTGCCTTAACCCTTTAACTGCTGGGCTGATCTTTTGTTGCTGAACCTGCCTGTTGCTGACTACTCTGCCTGTTTGTCCCCTGAATTTTTGGATCGATTAACTGCTGCTGAACTCTGCCTGTCTGACTACTCTGCCTGTTTAACCCCTCAATTGCTGGACTGATACATTGTTGCCAAACCCTGTCTGCCTTGACCATTCTAGTGGTGTGCCCTTAGACTGCTTTACTGTTGCCGAACCCTGCCTGCCTTGACCATTCTAGTGGTGTGTCCTTGGACTGCTCTACCGTTGCCGCTGGGGACCGTCCTGCCTGTGGTGAGTGCCGCTCTCCTCATCTTACTAACTTTCTCTGCTCTGGGATATTTCCTATCATTCTGGCTCGACCCCGGGATAACAAGACTACTGGCCGAGTTCGGTCTGATAGAGGAGTATCCCACGAGCATTACAGTTGGTTGTGAGATATTAGTGTGTTGATTATGTGATGTTAGCGTGTTGGTTGTGTGATATTAGCGTGTTGGTTGTGGGATATTAGCTTGTTGGTTATGTGATATTAGCTTGTTGGTTATGTGATATTAGCGTGTTGGTTGTGTGATATTAGCGTGTTGGTTATGTGATATTAGCATGTTGGTTGTGTGATATTAGCGTGTTGGTTATGTGATATTAGCATGTTGGTTGTGTGATATTAGCATGTTGGTTGTGTGATATTAGCATGTTGGTTATGTGATATTAGCATGTTGGTTGTGTGATATTAGCATGTTGGTTATGTGATATTAGTGTGTTGGCTAAGTGATATTAGCATGTTGTTTGTGTGATATTAGCATGTTGGTTATGTGATATTAGCATATTGGTTATGTGATATTAGCATGTTGGTTATGTGATATTAGTATGTTGGTTATGTGATTTTAGCATGTTTGTTATGTGATATTAGCATGTTGGTTATGTGATATATTAGCTTATTAGTTATTTGATAGCGTGTTGGTTATATGATATTAGCGTGTTGGTTGTATGATATTAGTGTATTGCTTATGGGATATTAACATGTTGTTTGTGTGATATTAGCGTGTTGGTTATGTGATATTAGCGTGCTGGTTATGGGATATTAGCGTGTTGGTTGTGTAATATTAGCGTGTTGGTTATGTGAAATCCGTGTGTTGGTTATGGGATATTAGCATGCTGGTTATGGGATATTAGCGTGCTGGTTATGGAATATTAGCGTGTTGGTTATGGGATATTAGCATGTTGGTTATGGGATATTAGGGTGTTGGTTATGGGATATTAGGGTGTTGGTTATGGGATATTAGCGTGTTAGTTATTTGATATTAGCATGTTGGTTATGGGATATTAGCGTGTTGGTTATGGTATATTAGCATGTTAGTTATGGGATATTAGGTTGTTGGTTATGGGATATTAATGTGTTGGTTATGGGATATTAGCGTGTTGGTTATGGGATATTAGCGTGTTGGTTATGGGATATTAGCATGTTGGTTATGGGATATTAGCACGTTAGTTATGGGATATTAGGTTGTTGGTTATGGGATATTAACGTGTTGGTTATGGGATATTAGCGTGTTGGTTATGGGATATTAGCGTGTTGGTTATGGGATATTAGCGTGTTGGTTATGGGATATTAGCATGTTAGTTATGTGATATTAGCATGTTGGTTATGGGATATTAGCACGTTAGTTATGGGATATTAGGTTGTTGGTTATGGGATATTAACGTGTTGGTTATGGGATATTAGCTTGTTGGTTATGGGATATTAGCATGTTGGTTATGTGATGTTAGCATGTTGGTTATGGGATATTAGCGTGTTGGTTATGTGATATTAGCTTGTTGGTTATGGGATATTAGCGTGTTGGTTATGTGATGTTAGCATGTTGGTTATGGGATGTTAGCATGTTGGTTATGGGATATTAGCGTGTTCGTTATGGGATATTAGTGTGTTGGTTATGTGATATTAGTTTGTTGGTTGTGGGATATTAGAGAATCAGGAGGCAAAAGAGTAGTAAAAAACATGGTAAAAAATAAATAAATAAAAACAGGAAGTCATACCCATTACAAAGTACACCAAACCGGCATTTAGTCATGTGGGACGCCAGAATGGCGTGGCGGCAGGAGAAAATGCCACAATACCTTTGCAACAGAGATGATGCGATACCGTGACACCAGCAGATGACACAACAAAACAAACGGCAGCTTTAAAACAACCAGTGTCTCCTAACAACAGTCTGAGACATGACGAGAGGAAGCTGGGAGTCTGGGCCTTGTAGAATGGGGCAATCAGTGTGATAGGAAATGGTCTGACAGTTGCATAATAACTGCATGGGAACCTTTACTCATTGCCTGCCAGAGCGGACTGCAATTCACTGCAACCAAGGTTTAACAGAAAATAAAAATGCTGCAATTTGTTAGAGTATTTTATTATTACACTATTGTTTGCACATAATTATGTGTTTCACCCCCTACAGAAAGCAACACTATTGGGACCTAGCTGAGCACTACAGGTTAGCCAATAACAAGAGGCATATGTGTGTAGCCACCAATTAGCAGCTAGTGACCAATAGTGCATTGCTACTTCTGAGCCTACCTAGGTATAGTTTTCAACCAATGATACCAAGAAAACAGAGTAAATTGAAAAGTCTTAAAATTGCATGCTCTCTTTATTAAACCATGAGTTTTACTTTGATTTGTATTTTCCTTTAAAATATAAATAAAAAAAAATATATACAAGTAAACATAACTTTAAATCAGCATTAAACACTTTGAGATAGTAATAGAAAATTATAATATATTATTGTATATATAAATACAACTCTGCAATCTACTTTCATTATTTATTTTGTCCCCTGTAATTCCATTATGAAATTGTGAGCTTTTCAGGTCCTGTTAAAAATGCAGAACACTGCTATATTCCACACAGCCATTGGCTGCACACTCTAGTGACCTATTTATAACTGTCCCTAATTGGCCACAGCAGAGAAGGTAACCTAAGTTACAACATGGACAACCCCCATTGTTTTATAGACACTAACACCTAGATTACGAGTCTTGCGTTAGCCTTAAAAAGCAGTGTTGAGAGGTCCCAAAGCTGCTTTTTAACGCCTGCTGGTATTACGAGTCTTGCAGGTACAGGTGTACCGCTCACTTTTTTGGCCAGACTTGAAAATACTGCAAATCCACTTATGTAAATTGCGTATCCTATTTTTTCAATGGGACTTGCATAGCGCCGGTATTACGAGTCTTCCAAAAAGTGAGCGGTAGACCCTCTCCTGTCAAGCCTGGTACCGCATTTAAAAGTCAGTAGTTAAGAGTTTTATGGTCTAACGCCATTGTATAAAACTCTTAACTAAAGTGCTAAAAAGTACACTAACACCCATAAACTACCTATTAACCCCTAAACCGAGGCCCCCCCACATCGCAAACACTATAATACATATTTTAACCCCTAATCTGCCGAACCGGACATCGCCGCCACTATAATAAATATATTAACCCCTAAACCGCTGCACTCCCGCCTCACAAACATTAGATAAATTTTATTAACTCCTAATCTGCCGTCCCTAACATTGCCGCCACCTACCTTCATTTATTAACCCCTAATCTGCCGCCCCCAACGTCGCCGCCACTATATTAAAGTTATTAACCCCTAAACATAAGTCTAACCCTAACCCTAACCCCCTAACTTAAATATAATTTAAATAAATCTAAATACAATTAACTAAATTATTCAAATTTAAAACTAAATACTGTACTTACCTATAAAATAAACCCTAAGATAGCTACAATATAACTAATAGTTACATCGTAGCTAGTTTAGGATTTATTTTTATTTTACAGGCAACTTTGTATTTATTTGAACTAGGTACAATAGTTATTAAATAGTTATTAACTATTTAATAGCTACCTAGTTAAAATAAAGACAAATTTACCTGTAAAATAAAACATAACCTAAGTTACAATAACACCTAACACTACACTATAATTAAATTAATTCCCTAAATTAACTACAATTAAATACAATTAAATAAAATTATCTAAAGTACGGAAAACAAACCCCACTAAATTACAGAAAATAATAAAATAATTACAGTTTTTTTAAAACTAATTACACCTAATCTAATCCCCCTAATAAAATAAAAAAGCCCCCCAAAATAATAAAAAGCCCTACCCTGTACTAAGTTTCAAATAGCCCTTAAATGGGCCTTTTGCGGGGCATTGCCCCAAAGTAATCAGCTCTTTTACCTGTAAAAAAAGTACAATACCCCCCCAACATTAAAACCCACCACCCACACACCCAACCCTACTCTAAAACCCACCCAATCCCCCCTTAATAAAACTTAACACTAACCCCTTGAAGATCACCCTACCTTGAGAAATCTTCACCCAACCGGGCCGAAGTCCTCAAGGAAGCCGGGCGAAGTGGTCCTCCAGACGGGCAGAAGTTTTCATCCAAGCCGGGAAGAAGAGGTCCTTCAGAAGGGCAGAAGTCTTCATCCAGACGGCAACTTCTATCTTCATCCATCTGGCGCGGAGCTGGACCATCTTCAAGACATCCGACACAGAGCATCCTTCCTGGCTGATGACTACCCGACGAATAAAGGTTCCTTTAAGTGACGTCATCCAAGATGGCGTCCCTTCAATTCCGATTGGCTGATAGAATTCCATCAGCCAATCAGAATTAAGGTTCATGATTTGAAGTTCAATCCTATTGGCTTATTGCAGCAGCCAATAGGATTTTTCCTACTTTAATTCTGATTGGTTGATAGAAATCTATCAGCCAATCGGAATTAAAGGGACGCCATCTTGGATGACGTCACTTAAAGGAACCTTCATTCGTCGGGTAGTCGTCGGCCAGGAAGGATGCTCCGCGTTGGATGTCTTGAAGATCGACCCGCTCCACGCCAGATGGATGAAGATAGAAGATGCCGTCTGGATGAAGACTTTTGCCTGTCTGAAGGACCTCTTCTTCCCGGCTTGGATGAAGACTTCTGCCCGTCTGGAGGACCACTTCGCACGCTTCATTGAGGACTTCGGCCCGGTTGGTTGAAGACTTCTCAAGGTAGGGGGATCTTCAAGGGGTTAGTATTAGGTCTTATTAAGGGGGATTGGGTGGGTTTTAGAGTAGGGTTGGGTGTGTGGGTGGTGGGTTTTAATGTCGGGGGGGTATTGTACTTTTTTTTACAGGTAAAAGAGCTGATTACTTTGGGGCAATGCCCCACAAAAGGCCCTTTTATGGGATATTTGTAATTTAGTATAGGGTAGGGCTTTTTATTATTTTGGGGGGCTTTTTTATTTTATTAGGGGGATTAGATTAGGTGTAATTAGTTTAAAAAACTATTTTATTATTTTCTGTAATTTAGTTGTTTTTTTCGTACTTTAGATACTATTTAATAACTATTGTACCTTGTTAAAATAAATACATAGTTGCCTGTAAAATAAAAATAAATCCTAAACTAGCTACAATGTAACTATTAGTTATTTTGTAGCTATCTTAGGGTTTATTTTATAGGTAAGTATTTAGTTTTAACTGGTAATAATTTAGTTAATTGTAGTAATTTTATTTAGATTTATTTAAATTATATTTAAGTTAGGGGGGGTAGGGTTAGGGTTAGACTTAGGTTTAGGGGTTAAGAACTTTAATATAGTGGCAGCGACATTGGGGCAGCAGATTAGGGGTTAATAAATGTAGTTAGGTTGTGGCAACATTGGGGGCGGCAGATTAGGGGTTAATAAATAAAATGTAGGGTTCGGCGATGTTGGGGGCAGCAGATTAGGGGTTAATACATATAATGTAGGTGGCGGCGGTGTCCGGAGCGGCAGATTAGGGGTTAATAAGTGTAAGATTAGGGGTGTTTAGACTCAGGGTTCATGTTAGGGTGTTAGGTGTAGACATAACTTTTATTTCCCCATAGGAATCAATGGGGCTGCGTTTGGAGATTTACGCTGCTTTTTTGCAGGCGTTAGTTTTTTTTTCAGCCGGCTCTCCCCCATTGATTCCTATGGGGAAATCGTGCACAAGCACGTTTAGCCAGCTCACCGCTACCGTAAGTAGCGCTGGTATTGAGGTGAGATGTGGAGCTAAATTTTGCTCTCCGCTCACTTTTCTGCGGCTAACGCCGGCTTTGTAAAAACCTGTAATACCAGCGCTGTCTGTAAGTGAGCGGTGAGCATAAACTGCTCGTTAGCACAGCACCCCTGTTAACGCAAAACTCGTAATCTAGGTGTAAAACTTTATACTTATTTTGTCACTATTTAAACAGCTAATGAAGCTTTAAAAATAAATCTACACGTTATTCTCAGGCTAATCTTTTCTTTGAATGTATCATTCTATCCAGCATTTGTTTAGTGTTTAATGTACTTTTAAGGTTTTGTTGTGAAATAAACTAGTAGAGTTCCTTACAAAGCATCATTAGTTAACAGCTTTCCAAACTATTTGTTTCATCCTGAGGAACGTTTTACTATGAAAGGAACATGTGATCTTTTATTTATTGTTAATTGAAAATCAAGCCTCTGGGTTAATTTATTTTTCTTAAGCCGAAGCTGCTGTCATCTCCAAATAAATTAGATAAACATTAGAGCACTGCATGAAATCTATATGAGTTTACAAAGCCTTCTGATTATCTTGTAAACTGTCCAACACTAATGTGACTGTGACAGATGCTTATTAGCCACTCAGTAGTAAAGTACTTTTTTACATAAATGAAAAGTAAACAGATACAGGTACTTTTTAATCAGGGCTGGGACAAATTATCATGAAGTTTTGCACTGCACATGAATATGAATTTCTACCCAGAAGTTTATAAAGATGTAAAGGCTAAAACCACATACTACAAACCTCAATACTTCCTGATCATGAACTAGATTACAAGTGACGCGTTAACGGGATACATGCAAAAAGCCGAACTTCTAATATCGCAACCATGTTAATGTGTTCCCTCATAGGGGTCAAATTATTAAATGATGAGTGGACATGATTCACTATAACGAATCATGTCCGCTCAACATCGCTAAATGCTGACAGCAGATGCTGTCGGCATTTATCATTGCACAAGCATTTCTGGTGAAATGCTTGTTCAATTCTGACCCCTGCTCACCGGCCCCTAGCAGGGGATGTCAATCATCCTGATCGTATCAGATCGGGATGATTTCAGTCCGCAACCTAAAAGAAGCAGCTGCTTCTTAATTTACAATTCTGGCGAGCCACAAACGATGGGCGTAGAAAGCAGCAGCCGCCGCTTGTTGAATCTACCCCATATACTTAAATGGAGTACGAAAGGTGGAAAAAAAACACTAAAAAACCTAACACCCTTACTCACACGCAAACTCAATTGTTTTCTCAAGTGCGCTAAATTAACATAAAAATTAACATAAAAATACACATATACATATTTAGACATGTGTATCTCTATGTTAAAGCCCTTTAAAGGTCTAATACTTCATATCTTTAAGCCCTTTTAACTTTTTTATACAATTTTTATTATTAATAATTTTTATTAGACAGGTGAGGCCGCTCAGTTGGGAAAATGCCCTGACTACAAAAGCCTGTTCAAAGATCCAAAGGTCACAGGTTCAAATCCTGGCAGGGCCGACTCAGCCCTTCATCCTTCGGAGGTTGATAAAATGAGTACCATTAAATTGGGTAATAATAACAACTATTACTATTTGGTTAATACCAAGAGCGAGCGCTGAAAAAGCACTTTGAGTCCCACTGGGAGAAAGGCGCTATATAAATACTAGTTATTATTATATAGTTCTTAGTATTATGAGGTAATTATGATGTGTTTTGTGCCACTTTTTTGTTTCACGTGACAGTTAACCAGAGCTCTGAAGTTGCGCTATCCCAGCGCTCGTTAAATTCAATTGCGCTCAAGTGAACGCATTTACTTTTAACCTGTAACACGCCCGCTACTTTCAACGTAAGCAAAGAGCTAAAATAAACCCCTTATCGCTTGCGTGCAACAGTTGCAGTCGTAATCTTCCCCTATATGTATAGGACCCAGCAGACTTCAAAATATTTTAGAGTACCTGTTTGATTTTAAAGGGATATGAAACTCAGAATGTTTCTTTCATACTTCAGATAGAGCAAACAACTTTCCATTTAAAGTGATGGTAAACCCTAGCATTTGTAAAACAGATAAATTGGACTTTTACCAGTGCAACAAATAAAGGGGACTTTCAGTTATGAAGTATAAAATACTTCATGCTGAAAGTTCCTTTATTTGTCTGCAGCGTTCGCCGAGCTAAGCACCCCAGGCCGCCGCAGCAGAACGCTATTTTGTCAATGAGGTAAATTCAAACAAAAATAGAGGGGTGCCTCATGTGCATAACAATCAGTCATTAATGATGTGAGATATAATGAAATGTCAGGATACTCACATTTAGCAATAGCACCTTATGTGCTGGTAGATTCAAGCTGAACGATTAAGGTGGCACAGCTCACCCACTCCCGGCAAGTAGGAACAAACAGGAAAATCTCCCAAAGATGTCATTTAGTCATAGGCTGCTAGTAATAAATATCACACTGCTCATAGTGTGATAAAAACATAGCAGTTTGTGCTAAGGAGTTTACAACATAAACCCCAATGCTGCATGTAGGAGATTTCATCCTTGGGTGGATTAAACAAGGAAGGAAGGGATAGGGGAGTATCGATAAACTCATTGAAAAGGACTTTATTATTTATTATAAGAACTGCTTGCATGTACTTTGCATTTTTTTTTACTTGTCAAGCGCCCCCTAGTGTTTGCTATTTTTGTAGCTGGTTTAGTTATTTGTCAATGAGGTAATGTTTCCACCTCTTAGCTAATAGCTAATAGACTGCGATAACTTGCACACGTATTACAAGTTGAAAGTAAACATGTTCAATGTGCTCATCGGGTTAGTGCAACTGAAGACCTCTTGTAAAGGCTAAGAGTAAAAAAAAAAAAAAAAACTGCACTGAACATAAATACATTAAAATAAACTGTTACTACACCATGACTAGACCAGTTTCATTAAACATCGCTCCTCAGTGGTCAACATTCACAAAACCTTAGCTGTCATCTCTCACTATAAATATCTACATCAACATAACCTCACTCCATCAACAGACGCTTGCCTCCTCTCGATAGACGCAGAAAAAGCATTTGACCGCATAGAATGGGGTTTACCTCTACACCTCCATGGCTAACTTTGGCATATCTGGGAACTTAGCAATAATACAACAACTATATCATTCACCAACAGCCTCCCTAATCATCAACTGCCATATCTTGAAAGAGGCAATAGACAGGGGTGCTCTCTGTTCCCCCTGTTGTTCAACCTGTCAATTGAACCTCTAGCTTGTTTTATTAGACAGCACAGTGAAGGCCTAAAAATAAATAAAAAGACAAAAACAGAGGTGCCACATGTGTAGATCAATAGAGACAAATAAATCCAAAAAGGAGCAGAATAAGGGTACTTGCAAAAGTAGCGGCACTCTATTATGCCAATAGGGGCGGGCTGGTGTTCAACAGCAAACCAGCTAGCTGTGTGGAAGGTCCCCACCGAATTCGATCAGCGCTGGAAACCTCTGCCTTCTGAACCTCAGGCCAATGTTCCCAATGGCAATGATTCCCTCCGACTGGAGCTTGGTCCCTTCCGGCTAAAGTACCGATGTTGTCACTGGAGTCACGTGGCATCACATTGTCTTTTTATCATTTGATATATATATTTTTTTTATATATTCATTCATTGCTGTAGCGCCTCCTATAGAAGCCCAGTGATTTCGTTTATCACGGTGACTTCTTTATTTGCTAAAAATAAATAACCAACACATTCACCTCTCACTATATGCCGATGACCTCCTGCTATACATACTCAATCCCAATGCCATCATCCCCAAATTACTACGCATCATGACCCACTTCGTAATATCTCTGGCTATAAAATAAACACTGACAAATCTGAACTAACGTGGCTACATTCTCTTAATAAATCTCCACCCCAAATCTCAGACCTAAAGAATTCTACAGGGACCTTTAAATACTAGTAAATCTATTAATAATATTAAAAATCTTGTTCAGGTATGGAAGAACTTGCCCTTACCACTTACAGGTAGAATCCAACTAATAAAAATGATTGCCCTCCCAAAACTCCTGTACCCATTGCAAATGCTACCTTTAATGATGAGAAAGGGGCCTAATTATGAACGTGCGAGCAGACATGATCCGATATTGCAGATCATGTCCACAGCACATCGATAAGTGCCGACAGCGTATCATTGCACCAGCAGTTCTGGTGAACTGCTGGTGCAATACCGCCCCCTGCAGATTTGCGGTCAATCGGCTGCTAGCAGGGGGTGTCAATCAACCCGATCGTATTCGATCGGGTTGATTTCTTGCAAGTTCCTCAGAGCAGGCGGACAGGTTATGGAGCAGCAGTCTTTAGAAACACGGGGCATCAAGCTCCATACAGAGATTGATAAATATGCCCCAAAGAGAGATCTAAATAACCTTTCTACCTTATTTTGCACATTTATCTGGCAACAGAAGAATCTGAAAATCAGTAGAATATGTTTGGCAATGCCAATGAAATCTGGAGGACTTAACCTCCCCAACCTGCAATAGTACAATTGGGCTTCCCTCACCAAAATAGTAATATGCTGGCTAACACAATCAAATTATTTCTGTCCGCCCATAGAACGCAAACTATTAAATCTAATACACCCTGCATTTTTGCCCCACACGGCACTTTCCTCCCTCCCCCCCCTCATGTCAAACAAAATATTCTATTCAAAGAGCCAATGAGAGCATGGACAAAAGTATGTAGACTGTGGAAAACGCAATTCACGCTAAGTAAATACCTCCCCATTCAGGGTAGTCCCAAATTACTTCCGGATACACCACCAAAACCTTCAAACAGTGGAAAGACAGGGGACTTTCCTCGGTAGCCCAATTACTAAACCCTATCTCCCATCAAATTCTCCCTTTCCCAGAACTTCAAATACAATATGCCCTTCCCAATACCCACAAGTTTTCCTACTTCCAACATCGCCATTATGTCCAATCTCTCTAAATATACTCTGCAATTTAGTCAAACAAGGCTCCCACTCCATCTCACACATATATAAACTGATTGTAGCACAATATGAACCCCAAGCCTTACAACACATATTGAGCAAATGGCAAAGTCAAAGGATCAGAAATGTAATGCAAGATCATATAACACAAAGCATTACAGCAGCTAGGAATGCAACCCTCTCCGCCAACCTACAAGAATCCCACAAGAAATTCCTACACATTGCCTACATTACGCCCAAACTACGTTCCAAATGGGTACTTGACGCTCAAAACATCTGCCCCAAATGCTTAGCCATCTCACCAGACCTAGTTCATCTAGTCTGGGACTGTCCCAAACTACAAAGATTTTGGAGCAGACTGATGTTCTGGCTCTCAAGGAAACTCAAAATCCCCCAATAACTCTGACGGCTAAATACATCTTCTTCTTTTATGACGACAGTGACAAACCTAAACACCATAGATTCCTCAACATGGTAATACTCCTAGCAAGGAAATTAATACTGCAATACTGGGCCAAACACAAAGAACCCCCTTTCAAAAAACTAGTTAATACCTTGCACCATCAAAATATTAGTAGAACAGATCGATGTTCAAGTGGACCTTAAAGCGAGAATAAAAAGTTTTATACATAAATGGGAACCATTTCTTCTATACTTACCGGAGGGCCTGAGAGCCAGAATACTACGCCCCTTCCAACAATTCCTCTTTATCCTTAACAAAAACTTACATGGCAGATGGTGCCCTGCACCTCCCAACAGAGACACTCACCCACCTTGGACTATTAATATAGCCTCCCCCAACTACATTGGAAGAGAAACCAGGGACTTGAACTGCGGCCTACTCGCTGGGACCTCATTTGCCGGAGAAGGTACCTCTCATTATTAAGACATGCTAAATCTCAGAACCTTCAGGACATTATACATTATATGCTATATGTTTAGTTTGTTACGTTTTAGTTTTTAAAAAAGAGGGAACTTTAGAGCTTGAGCGTCACAAACTGTTTACAACCATTTCCATGGAATTACAACATGTATTATGGCCTTAACATGCTTTGATTGTATCCATGAATGCATTAGCTATCCTTATCCAAGTGTGAGAACTCAAGCACCTCTTTTATATGTTATAGTTTTATGTTAGATTGTACGAAAGACAGAAAAGCTTGGAGTTTGAATATTACAATTTTGCTACTTCCACAATCATGGACATGCAAGAAACGGATTAATAGCCTGACAGATGTAATATTGCCTCTCCTGAAGGTATTTCTTGTTTATGTAATTCAAGCCCCTCTCCTAAATTAAGTTCTAAAAAAAACTGTTACACTTATATATACACTCTCTGATAAAAAAAAATCATATAAATATTAATACTTTTTTTTATAATGGTTAAAAGGTATATGGTATATGACACAGTATTTGAATTGTATACATATATGTCTAAATATGTGTATGGGTGTATATGTATGTGAATATATTTGTTTATATATATATGTTTGTGTATTTATGTTTGTTTTTAAATATATTTTATTAGAGAATTATAAAAATAGTACAACATCATAAGATATAGTAAAACCATTTTAAGAGAAAAAAAAAATGGAAATTTAGATACTGTGTCATATCCAATCTGTATAAAGTTATTTTCATCCAAATATATATGCATAATAGTCAAGTAGAAGTTAGAGATCTCTATTCAATCAGTTGTTTCAAATTTACTCAATGTAATTATCTGTATATAACAAAATGGATTAATTATGTTCATAAGTAAATCTTCAACAGGTTTAATCCAGAGCTAAGAACAATTATAAAAAAAAAACAACAACCCATATTTGTCACACTAGTATGAATATATAATGCAACCAAAGTTCTAATTGTTTTATGTAATACTAATAGTTATTGCCTATTCACAGTGCTGGCTAAATTACGGATTAACATGAAATATAATTCTTCCTCACTGAGCAGGGATCACGAGTACAAAAACAAAGGAAGGAAAAGAAGTGAGTTGTATGAATAGAAAGAAGAAAAAAAAGCGTAAATTTGTAGCATAATATTCATCCAATGAGAAATAGAATCACAGATAAGAGCTTAGCAGGACCTTATGTACCCCAAATCTTACAGTATCTATCCACTCTATCTATTTCATTATAAAAACATTTTTCCATAGAAGCTAGATGATCTACCATGTGTTCAACTTGTTGTATGGTACGTGGATCAGGATTTTTCCAACTACGTGCTATAAAAATCTCAGTATGTATAATTATTGAGAGTGGCCTCTGTGAAACTGGTAAAGTAGTAAAGGGACAGTGAAGTCATAATTAGACATTCATGATTCAGATAGAGCATACAATTTTAAACGACTTTCCAATTTACTTCTATTTCTTAATTTGCTCCTTCTCTTGTTATCCTTTGCTGAAAGGTTTATCTAGGAAAGCACAGGAGCAGCAAAGAACCTAGGTTCTAGCTGCTGATTGGTAGCTGCATATATATATATATATACCGATTGTCATTGGTTCACACCCATGTGTTCAGTTAGAAACCAGTAGTGCTCCTTCAAGAAATGATACCAAGAGAATGAAGCAAATTTGATAATAGAAGTAAACTAAAAGTTGTTTAAAATTGTATGTTCTTTCCAGAAGGAGGGGGGGGTGGACACGGACTAGGCCAGACGAAATGTTGTTTATAGCATCTACATTGATTACTTTGAGTGAACTGTAACAACCTCGAACCTGTATAAATGTATATTTGTATATTTTTGGAGTATTATCTCTATTGCTAGAATGACCTTTGACCATTGGAAAGTTTGATCATTGATATATTGTATTTGTAAAATCTTTGAATAAAATCTTTTCAACATAAAATTGTATGTTCTACCTAAATAATGAAATATTTTTTTGGGGTTACATGTCCCTTTAACTGCAACATGTAGGAGAGAGAGCAAAACTTGGGACTTCAATAGTTTGTAACCCTAGATTGCTACACAATCAAAAAATATGTTGCCATAAGGGAGTCATTTTTGTACATGACCAATATGGAGGTCAGTCCCGTTTTCCTCACATTGTCTCCAACATTTCATTGAGCATTCATGGTAGATTTTTTTTCACCATTTCAATAATATCTTAAATATGTTTCTAGAAATTAGTACAATGTACTGATTTCTTGGTTAATGTAATAGCCTTCTCTAATTCCTTGGTTCCAATATGTCTGTTTAGTTCTCTCTTCCATGCTTTAAACTGCTATGGAGTGTCTTCACAATAGTCATCTAATAAAAGCATGTGATGGACCATTAAGGGCTTAATCATTCTCCCACCTGCCCTCCATCTTTTTTCCCAATTAGTGCAATTGTGTATCTGATGTTTCTGAACGCTCCATGATTGAAGAAAACTTAATATTCTAGCACTCTCACAAAATAGCCATGCAGGGGCCTTATTAACCTGTTCTACTAGTTGCTGAGGAGGAGATTGAAGTTCATTTTGACTATATAGATGTCCATCCTGACAAATATTCCATAAAAACCACACAGAACCATGTGTATTAGTTAAACTTTTAAAGGGATACTAAACCTATTATTTTTTTTCTTTAGTGATTCAGATAGAGAGCATGCAATTTTAAGCAACTTTCTAATTTACTCCTATTATACATTTTTTCTTTGTTCTCATGCTATCTTTATTTAAAAAATCAGGATTCTAAGCTTAGCAGCCTGCCCATTTTTGGTTCAGACCTGGGTAGCACTTGCTGATTGGTGTGTAAATGTAGCCACCATGACTGTCAGTGTTTTATCAGATGTTTTTCTCTCCAAATATGATTTCACTGCATTAGCAGTGTGCTTGGGATCGTTATCATGCTGTAAAATAAAACCATTCCCAGGCATGGCATGTACTTTTCAGCATTCATGATCCTATCAATTCGGACAATATCGCCAACACTATTGGCAGAAATTCAGCCTTTAACCAGGACAGACCCTCCACCATCTTTCACTGAAGGCCAAAAGCACTCATTCTTCCATCTCTCTACAACTCTTCTCACATATTGTTGACGAATGGACCCAAAAATTTCGAACTTGGAGTCTTCAATCCATAATACTCTTTTCCTCTGATCTTCATTCCAATCTTTGTGAGCTTAGCCGTTTCACCCTGTTCTCCTGCCAAAAAAGTGGTTTCTTGGCTGCTACCCTCCCACAAAGACCATTCCTGATCAAGCTTCTTCGGACTGTAGAAGGGTCAACTTGGCATCCCAATGAAGCTGCCAGATGCTGAGCCAGGTCCTTGCTGGAAGTCTTCCAGTCTCTCAAAGAAGAAACTCTGAAAAACTTCTCATCAGATTTTAAAAGATTTCTCCGCAGGGGCGGAGCAAGCTCTGCCAAGGAGAGGTTGCATAGTCCTGCAGCTCTGATAATACAAGACAAATATTCTCGTCTTAACCTCTCAAACTTGCCTAAAATTGTCAGAAATGGGTGGCTGATACCATGAATATATCCTGACCAACGTAAAATGTTGGGAAATCATATGTTATGAAGGTAATTGACAAGTAAATTTGAAATCTCCGTGGCAGTTTGTATTGCGTGAGACCAAGAGCGGCCATTTTCTAAGAGGACAGTAGATCCATACTTGACTCTCGCCAGATTCCTGCTCTTGTGGGTCCGGACATAGCAACTATAGCTATTCAGCTACACGCCTGCCTAACCATGAAAAGCTTTAAAGCAGGGTTGCTGGAACAATTGGAGTAAATTTTTTCTACTGCGCTGCCACGTCTTGAGGCATGCATAGTGGACGCATGGAAGACTACCGACAACGGCCTTGAGAAGCCTGGAACCATGCCCATGTTAGAAGAAGGGAGCTCCGATCTTACTCACAATCGCTGACACGGCAATGGAGGAGGAAGCCTCTGGTGTGATCTACAATGTAGGATGGGATCTACATCAGCCAGATAGAGGGGTTATCCTGAGAAGACCCATAAGGCAGATGATCGATGCTTGCTACGGAAGACGGTTACAGAGACGCCCTATGGTGAGCCGAAAATAGACCTCACCCACCACAGTCGACTAGAGGAGCTACATTATGGCCATGTAAGAGAGTATACCCGTGATAGGGATCCCGCTGGTTATTATCGTCTGGACTTGGAGCGAGGTAATACATTGCAGATGAAGCCCGGTTCCAGTTGGTATAAGCTCTTTTGTAACACCATAGCTATAGGGATAGTTTTTTGTGTTGTTATTCATCTCTAAGAAGCTAAGCTATATAACCAGAAACCTGGACTAAATAATATGCAGCACCTCAAATTGTTGCTTTATACTTTTATTTATGCTGCTTTGTGTTTGTACTCCTTTGTATATTATACACTGTTCCAGAATTATTCTGTTTATACGGCTCTACAGTGTATTATTACTCATCTCTAAGAAGCCAAGCTATATAACCAGATATCTAGACTAAATAATATGCAGTGCCTCAAACTGTTCCTTTATATTTTCATAAAGAGCTCCTATTTCTAAGCAGGCACTTTCATGTTGTTACATATCTGTACTCCTTTAAATGTTACTAGTCGATAAGCCTGCCCACAGGGCAGTCTAATTATTTTTTAAACTACAGATGTAGAAACAACCTATTTTGTAACTCTTCTTTTATATAAATATTTAAGCTACAGGTGTAGCTTATTATAGTAGTGTCAGTGTCTACATTATTTATACAGTCACTATGCATTGTGACTGTATAAATAATGTGTAGACTGAGCCGCCTCCCAATAATAAACCTAACATTTCTTAACCTATATTTCCCGCCATCCCCAAAAAATCGCAAGTAAAAATAAAATTAATAACCCCTTAACCGTCAACCACCCACATCGTAATAAACCTAATTACCCAATTAACCCCTAAACCACAAAACCCCCACATCGCAATAAACCAAATTACCCTAATAACCCCTAAACCGCAAAACCCCCACATCGCAATAAACCAAATTACCATAATAACCCCTAAACTGCAAAACCCCCACATCGCAATACACATTATTAACCTATTTACCCCTAAACCGCAAACCCCCATCGCAATAAACCTAATTAACTTATTAACCCCTTAAACCACCAAAACCCACAAAGCAAATAACTATTTAAATAAATAAGCACCCTAACCTAACACCCCCTAACCTAACACCCCTTGAAATTAACAAAAATTTCCTAAACTAATAAATTCTAAAGTTACAAAAAATATAAAAAAAAAATTAAGTTTAAAAAAAAATAAAAAACGGCTAACATTACAGAAAATAAGTATTAAACCTAATCCCTATGAAAATAAAAAGCCCAGCAAAATAAAAACACCCCGTAATCTAAGAATGAACTACCAGTAGCCATTAAAAGGGCTTTTTGCAGAGCATTGCCCCAAGATAATCAGCTCTTTTACATCCAAAATACAAATAACTTATGATCAAAAATTAGCACTTTATTAATATATATGCAACATACACAAACATTTAAAATATACAGCTGTAACTGCTAGGCAATTTGGTATTTCACATCCACTATTTAGAATGATAGCCCAGGAGTTTGGCTGCTAAAACTCCTGGGCTATCATTCTAAATAGTGGATGTGAAATGCCCCCTATTGCCTAGCAGTTACAGCTGTATATTTTAAATGTTTGTGTATGTTGCATATATGTTAATAAAGTGTTAATTTTTGATCATAAGTAATTTGATACAATAGTGTGTAATTCAGCACTGGGTTCAAAGCCCCAAATCCTTTTTTGGATTCCTAACTTGATATACATCCAAAATACAACAACTCCCCTCTAACACCAAACCCCCAAAATAAAAAACGTAACACTAAAAAATCCGAAACTACCCATTTCCCTGAAAAGGGCATTTGGATGGGCATTGCCCTTAAAAGGGCATTTAGATCTTTTACAAAGTGCCCCAAAAAAACCCTAAGTTAAAAAACCCCAAAAAAAACATAAAAATTAAAAAAAACTAACACTAAAGCCCCAATTAGATACTCACAGGTCCTGAAGTCCATCGAAGAAGATCTTCTTCCATACGGGTCCATCATCTTTATCCACAGCTAAGGCGGCGCGGAGCGGAGATGCGGAGCAGTGTTTCCAGATGTAGCAATCCTCGGAGGCGGCGATGGTCATTGGCGTCGATGGTCCTTGGAGGCGTTTCCCGGCAGCGGTGCTCCGCGGCGGCGTGGAAGTTCCTCTTCATGCGATCGTCCGCTACATACTGAAGATTAAATGCAAGATACCCCATATTTATTGGGGTACCTTGCATTCCTATTGGCTGACATTTTCACATCAGCCAATAGGATGAGAGCAAGTGAAATCTTATTGGTTGGTGAACAGCCAATAGGATTTCACTTGCTCTCATCCTATTGGCTGGTGTACAGCCAATAGATTGAGAGCAATTTAAATCCTATTGGCTGTTCACCAACCAATAAGATTTCACTTGCTCTCATCCTATTGGCTGATTTGAACAGCCAATAGGATTTGAGTAGCTCTCATCCTATTGGCTGATTTGAATTTGAATAATTAAATCAGCCAATAGGAATTCAAGGGACGCCATCTTTAATCGAGAACTTTGAATTCACTATCCAGTGTACAGCGGCGATTGTACGAAGAGGATCGTCCACGCTCCATGGCTCCACGGTCGCCGGTCTTCAGTTCCAGGGTTGCCGGTTTTCAGTTCCAGGATTGCCGGTCTTCAGTTCCAGGGTCGCCGGTCTCCAGCTCGGCCCTCTGCTCCACGCCGGATGTTCCTGGAAGAAGAAAGAAGAGGTTCCGCTTGGAAGAAGACTTCACCGCATGCGACAGGACCTTTTCCGCCGGACTTCAGCAACCGTGAGTACCAACCTGTGGGTTAGACTTAGGGTTTTTTTTAAAGTTTTTTTTTGGGGGGGGCTGTTTTATTTAGATTAGTGGTGGGCAGTAAAAGAGTTAAATGCCCAAACAAATGCCCTTTTCAGGGCAATGGGTAGTTTAGGTTTTTTTAGTGTTGTTTTTTTTATTTTGGGGGGTTTGGTGGGTGGAGGGATTTTACTGTTAGAGGGGACTTGGTATATTTTGGATGTAAAAGAGCTGATTATCTTGGGGGCAATTCCCTGCAAAAAGCCCTTTTAAGGGCTACTAGTAGTTCATTCTTAGATTAGGGGGTGTTTCAATTTTAGTTGGGCTTTTTATTTTCATAGGAATTAGGTTTAATTATTTAAAATTCAGTAATTTGATTTATTTTCTGTAATGTTAGCCTTTTTTTATTTTTGTAAACTTAGATTTTTTTATTTTTTGTAACTTTAGAATTTATTAGTTTAGGTAATTTGGGTTAATTAAAGGGGGTGTTAGGTTAGGGGGTGTTAGGTTAGTGTGCTTAGTTATTTAAATAGTTATTTGCGTTGTGGGTTTTGGTGGTTTAAGGGGTTAATAATGTTTATTGTGATGTGGGGTTTTGCGGTTTATGGGTTAATAAGGTAATTTGGTTTATTGCAATGTGGGGGTTTAGGGGTTAATAGGATAATTAGGTTTATTGCGATGTGGGTGGTTGATGGTTAAGGGATTAAGGGGTTAATTAATTTATTATTTTGCGATGTGGGGGTTTGAGGTGTATGTGTTAATACTTCATGTGGGAGGTTCGTTTTTATTCCGTTATACTTCGTGCGGGCGTTTTTTTTTTTTTTTTTAATCATGCAGGCGGTAATTTTTTTTTTTTTTTTTTTTTTTAATACTGGATGCGGGCGGTTAGTTTTTGCTTTTGTAAAGCACCGGAAGCTGCATATCGGTGGAATCCGAAAATGGCAGGTTGGTGAAAGAATCCACCGCTGCATCCAGGTGAATTCTTTTGTTCTCGCGCTGCCAACATTCCATTGAGGATGTGTGCGCAACTGCCGACGGTGACGGACATTACAAACGCAATTATAGTATAGATACCCCGTTCCAGAATTATTCTGTTTATAAGGTTCTAAATTTTTCATAGGGGAGGAATATGAATACTGCAAGCCCAATATCATTGAGATCTTGAGATATATGTTAAGGCTCCCCTTTTCAATCTAACCGGTCATGCTACATAGTTCGCTTGTTAATAATAGCTCTGTTATCCCCCTCTCTGCTTTTAATGATGATATTAGGATTACAGTAGCTCATATATCCTACATGTTGAAATATAACACATCTTTTTACATGTCACTGAAGGTAGTATGTTTATACGCATTTGGCGTGTCTGATGGGGCTATTGTGTTTATGCCGAGATTCCTACAAGTAATTGTAGTCTTGCTGTGCCGTCAGCGGCCGAGATGACACAGTTTAGATCATAACTATAGTTTTAGAGAGGGATCCCTATAATGTATCAATTTCTACTTGCCCTAAAATACATCTTTACATAATAACCATTGACCATTACCATTACTCTTATAGCCCTTCTGTAAGCAATCTGTGACTTCAGATGAGACTACAATCTCTATATTAATAGATGATAACTCTTTACATATTTTACGGAGTATAGCCATAAGGTTTAAGCTGTAAATATGAAAAAGTTGGGAGCCGCAGTAAAACAGTATTAGCTTTATTTCCATTCGTTAAAACAGGAATGTAACATGTATCAAAAGACAAACATGTCCTTAGTTAGTAGAACAGCTCACGCGTTTCGGCTTCCTAGCCGTACTCATAGCTCTTTAGCTACCCTTATTACTAACAGGCTTTTAAAGGGTTTAAAATCATGTGATAGGCTAAGGGTCAGTGATTTGTTTGGCTCATTCCTAGCTGGTATAATTGTGAATTAAATAATGAGCATATATTTGTATTCAATTGCATCACTAATACAAATTCATGTTAATTATACATTCCATATACAAACATTTAGTATCAAAATTTGCGGACTACAAAAATAAATAAAATAAAGGTAAGAATTGGACCCTTGATAACGACTCAGGATTGGACTATCCTAAAAATTATGCACTTTAAATTGCCTCCTGCATAGATTTGTTTGTTAAATAGTGGGAATAATATCTGAAGCTGAACTGTGACTTATTCCCCTGTTCTATTAATATTTCTCAATTGCCCAGTTCAGAATAGTAACTCTGACTTACAATAACCTCTATGTTTTGTTTCATGTTATAATGTCAATGGTAATATGCAGTAAGTGTAAATGTGCCCGATCCTGCCTATTGAGTTCCCTATACTGTATTATGAATTGTGATAGATCTGAACTCATCAAAAATTACATTAGAGTAACTAAATTCTGGCTTGTTTATTCATTACCATGGGTCCTTCTAATACCAAAAATTAATTAGGTCGTAGGCTGAATTCAGACCTGTCGGGGATCTAGTTTGTAGCTGGAATATCCAGTACACCTCCCTCTTAGCAAGTGCCCTCTCTCTATCCCCCCCTCTCCATCCGGCATCCACGATTTCTATAATGGTCCATTTGAAGCTAGTGCTATTTTTGTTGTGGACTCTATTGAAATGCTGGACTAGAGGGGTAGTCAGGGATCCTGCCTTAATATCAGAGATACATACACTTGTCTCCCTTGTCGTCATCCCTACTTATTGTAGGCAGCAGGCCGTGCAGCCTGCTATATACACAGTGAATCTGCTTCTACAATTCATGCACCTCTTGTGATTGTAACTTTTGTTAGTGACATAGCTTCTGAAGCTCTTTCCCACCTGCAAGTGTTCACAGGCTTTGCATGTGAAATTGCTGCATTTGTAAACGCCCTTGAATCTAAGCCACAAGCTGTGTACTTCCCTCTGTGGTGTTTTTAATAATGTAGATGCTAGAATGTTGGCCATTTACATTCCCCTCCTAAAGGAACCCCTGCACCCTTTGTCAACTGTCTCCACCAAAGCATCATCCACTGCCAAAAGTCTGAAATGTTTCTCTACTATGTGGCAGATTTTATGATGTTGTGTGCTATAATCAGTAACAAAGAAAATTCCCCCACTCTTATTATTTGTTACTTCTGTTTTGTTCAACAATCTCTTTCTGTTGACTAGTGCTACTTCATTCCTGGCCTTAGTGATATCATGGGGTTTATAACCTCTCGTCCTCAGATGGTCGGACAATTGATCTGCATGTGCCTCATATTGTTTTGCATTACTGCAATTCCTTTTCAATCTTGTAAACTGTCCCTTGGCGACAGACCTGAAGACCTGCTTTGGATGACTGCTCCTGGCGTGGAGAAGCGTATTACCAGTAATTGGTTTTCTGTAAACTTCGGTTTCAATCCCGATATTGGGTATCACCTTAAGGGTTAGATCGAGAAAATTGATCCTCGATCTATTTAGTTCAAAAGTGAACTCCAACCCAATATCGTTATTGTGCAACCATTCTACAAAATTCTTCGCATTATCTTCAGTACCTCTCCACACCAGGAACAGATCATCAATATACCGCCTGTAGAATTGTATATTTCTCCTAAAGGGGTTCCCATCCCCATAGATGCGGGACAGCTTCCACCACCCCATGAAGAGGTTGGCGAATGAGGGCTCATTATTTAATTCACAATTATACCAGCTAGGAATGAGCCAAACAAATCACTGACCCTTAGCCAATCACATGATTTTAAACCCTTTAAAAAGCCCATTAGTAATAAGGGTAGCTAGAGAGCTATGAGTATGGCTAGGAAGTCGAAACGCGTGAGCTGTTCTACTAACTAAGGGCATGTTTGTCTTTTGATACATGTTATGTTCCTGTTTTAACGAAGGAAATAAAGCTAATACTGTTTTACTGCGGCTCCCAACTTTTTCATATTTACATATTCAGTCGTTTTTGGAGCAAGCAGTATCCACCCCGGAAGGCAATTACAAGCTTGGCTGAGTAAGTCCCTGACTTTGAAACAAAGTATCGGAGGGACCATGGAGAACAGAATTTTCTTACCCCCCCGCAAGTCGGCACAGCACGATGACGTCATGCTCTAGAGCCGAAGTGTGTGAGAGTTCTTTGGCGTCCGGATCGAGCGGCTTGTGGGAGCGTTGTGGCTCCAAGCGTAGTTTCTGGACTGATAGTTGCCTAGGAGAAGGGTCTACCTAACGGCAGCTCTACACCAGGCGAGCACATCATAGAGCCCTGAAGAGGGGGGTAAGTACTACATCTGAGTTCCACACACTGCCTAGAAATACTTGCCAACAACATTGCTTACGCAAAAGGGTTGTGTTCTCAGGGAATCTTATTTTACATTTTACTGTAATGTATGTGACGGGATTTCTCTTACATGAAGACTTAGCTGCACCTCTTGAAATGTACTATTACCTCCGATCCTCACAATATCTTTTACCTTGTAAACATAGGAAAATATATCCTATAGACCATTCCCCCAAATAAATATTTGAAATGATCATTCTATCACAGAGGCAACTAATCATAAACTGTCCCTTAGGTGCTTGGATAAACTAACTTATGTGATTATTTTATTAACTATATCTACAAATGATCTATATCTAAACCCACATATCACCTACAACTGGCACAAATCGCATTATAGGTTGCCAGTGTTTATTTCTATATATCCCTTATCCCTATAAATTTGACATTACTGTTCCCATTTATTTATACCCTTAACTGCCATGGCCCGAGGGTGGCCGTCCAATACAACGGGAAATAGTCAGTTTTTTGTTGTAAAAGAGGTTTAATGCTGAGTGTATCTGATACTTCTTCACAAATTGATGTGCTTATGACTGGAAGAGTTCCATTTTATCTACCTTTTATGATATATTATGCACAAAGTGTTTTGTTGAAGTCTATACCTATATACTGTGTAAACCTACACACTCTAGACCACATGTTTCAACTTCTGTACTCCAGATTGATTCTAATGGCTCTAATAGAAAAACACTCCCATGAGCTCATGTTTCAAATTGTATTGTAACCTCGCATCTATTTGTATATTTTCTAACCTCAATAAAAATATTTTGGATGAAAAGATTTCTCGGCCTTCCAGTCCTTTTTTGTCCTTGACTTCTCTTGATTCTTCATATTTATTTATAACAGCTTGAATACCACATCTTGAGTATCCAATTTTTTGGCTGATTTCCCTTTGAGAGGGACCTTGCTGATGCAAAATTATGATCTGTCAAATTCTGTGATCTTTGGCATTTTGAATGGAATAATGTGATTGAAAGTTGGTCTTATAAGCAAGCTTCCAATGAATTAAACTCATAACATGTGTATGTAATGCTCAAGCATGTCTTGAACAAACCTGGTGTAATAGACCTTTTTCACAGCACTCATTTTGAAATGAAATAGTAGGACAAATACAGGTGTTATCAATGACATTAATTAGAATTCCATTCCAATTAGGTTTACGAGAGCCAGGTTCCTGCTATTATTAAAGTGTAAGGGGTGGTCACACGAAAATACTTGCGGCTTTAGCAGTTTTTTCTCTTTTTTTTAATACTGCATACAAAAATGTTATGGTTGTATTCTAAAAAAGAGAATGAGAAATAAGTATGTATATTCATTATACCATTGCTAAAAAAAACAAATCTAATGGTGGCCTAAGACTTATGCACAGTACTGTGCATATATATTATATATAGTCACTTACCTGGACTGAAGCACCCCTTTACTGTGTCTTACCAGCATGCTGAGGCCTTTCTCCCTCACAGATTGCTGATCCAGCAGAGAACCCATTCAGTGCAAGTAAATATACTGCAGAGGATACTGCGGGATATACTGTACCTGTAACTCCTCAGATGAAGGCTAAGGGACTGGTCTCAGCAATTCTTGAGTCAATTATGGCTGCTAGATTACTCACTAGGGTAATAAAAAGCACATAACAGAGACAATAATCACCCCTGTTTCATTCAGACGGCTAGATTACGAGTTGTGCGTTAGGGTAAAAAAGCAGCGTTGAGGTCCTAATGCTGCTTTTTTACGCCCGCTGGTATTACGAGTTTTGAAGGTTTAGGGTCACCGCACACTTCTTTGGCCTTACCGCAAAACGACTTACGTAAACTTCGTAAAGTCTTTTTTCTATAGGACTTCCATAGCGCTGATATTACGAGTCTGTCCTGGGAGGCCAAAAAGTGAGCGGTACACCCTACTCTGTCAAGATCCGTAACGCATTTAAAAGTCAGTAGTTAAGAGTTTTATGGTACAACGCCGTAACATAAAACTCATAACTAAGTGCTAAAAAGTACACTAACACCCATAAACTACCTATTAACCCCTAAACCGAGGCCCTCCCGCATCGCAAACACTAAAATTAAATTTGTAACCCCTAATCTGCTGCTCCGGTCACCGCCGCCACCTACATTTTATTTATGAACCCCTAATCTGCTGCCCCCAACATCGCTGACACCTACATTATATTTATTAACCCCTAATCTGACGCCCCCAACGACGCCGCCACTATATTAAATGTATTAACCCCTAAAGTCTAACCCTAACACCCCCTAACTTAAATATAATTAAAATAAATCTAAATAAAATTACTATAATTAGCTAAATTATTCCTATTTAAAACTAAATACTTACCTATAAAATAAACCCTAAAATAGCTACAATATAACTAATAGTTACATTGTAGCTAGCTTAGGGTTTATTTTTATTTTACAGGCAAGTTTGTATTTATTTTAACTAGGTAGAATACTTATTAAATAGTTATTAACTATTTAATAACTACCTAGTTAAAATAAATACAAAAGTCCCTGTAAAATAAAACCTAACCTAAGTTACAATAACACCTAACTCTACACTATAATTAACTAAATTAAATACAATTCAATAAATTAAATTAAATTAGCTAAAGTACAGAAAACAATAAACAATTTACAATATATTTAAACTAATTACACCTAATCTAATAGCCCTATCAAAATTAAAAAAAGCCCCCCAAAATAAAAAAAAAACAACCCTAGCCTAAACTAAACTACCAATAGCCCTTAAAAGGGCCTTTTGCGGGGCATTGCCCCAAAGTAATCAGCTCTTTTACCTGTAAAAAAAAATACAAACAGTAAAACCCACCACCCACACAACCAACCCCTCAAATAAAATACTATCTAAAAAAACCTAAGCTCCCCATTGCCCTGAAATGGACATTTGGATGGGCAGATAGTTCTTTTGCGGCCCAAAGTCCCTAACCTAAAAATAAAACCCACCCAATATACCCTTAAAAAAACACTAACCCCCTGAAGATTGACTTACACTTCTGAAGATCCGACATCCATCCTCAAGGAAGCGGCAGAAGTCTTCATCCAAGCTGGGCGAAGTGGTCCTCCAGACGGGCAGAAGTCTTCATCCAGACGGCATGTTCTATCTTCATCCATCCGATGCAGAGCGACTCCATCGTCAAGACATCCGACGTGGAGCATCCTCTTCATCCGACGGACTAACGACGAATGAAGGTACCTTTAAGTGACATCATCCAAGATGGCGTCCCTTAGATTCCGATTGGCTGATAGAATTCTATCAGCCAATTGGAATTAAGGTAGAAAAAATCCTATTGGCTGATGCAATCAGCCAATAGGATTGAAGTTCAATCCTATTGGCTGATCCAATCAGCCAATAGGATTGAGCTTGCATTCTATTGGCTGATTGGATCTCCCGGCTTCATTGAGGACTCGGCCCGGTTGGGTGAAGACTTCTGCCGCTTCCTTGAGGATGGATGTTGGATCTTCAGAGGGTTAGTGTTAGATTTTTTTAAGGGTGTATTGGGTGGGTTTTATTTTTAGGTTAGGGTTTGGGCCTGCAAAAGTGCTAACTGCCCTTTTATGGGCAATGCCCATCCAAATGCTCTTTTCAGGGCAATGGGGAGCTTAGGTTTTTTTAGATAGTATTTTATTTGGGGGGTTGTTTGTGTGGGTGGTGGGTTTTACTGTTGGGGGGGTTGTTTGTATTTTTTTTTACAGGTAAAAGAGCTGATTACTTTGGGGCAATGCCTCGCAAAAGGCCCTTTTAAGGGCTATTGGTAGTCTAGTTTAGGCTAGGTTTTATTTTTATTTTGGGGGGCTTTTTTAACTTTGATAGGGCTGTTAGATTAGGTGTAATTAGTTTAAATATCTTGTAATTTGTTTATTATTTTCTGTAATTTAGTCTTTTGTTTTTTTTGTACTTTAGCTAATTTAATTTAATGTAGGTAATTGTATTTAATTTAGTTAATTTATTTAATTGTAGTGTAGTGTTAGGTGTTATTGTAGCTTAGGTTAGGTTTTATTTTACAGGTACTTTTGTATTTATTTTAGCTAGGTAGTTATTAAATAGTTAATAACTATTTAGTATCTATTGTACCTAGTTAAAATAAATACAAGCTTGCCTGTAAAATAAAAATAAACCCTAAGCTAGATACAATGTAACTAGTTAGTTATTTTGTAGCTAGCTTAGGGTTTATTTTATAGGTAAGTATTTCATTTTATATAGGAATAATGTAGTTAATGATATTAATTTTATTTAGATTTATTTAAATTATATTTAAGTTAGGGGGGGTTAGGGTTAGACTTAGGTTTAGGGGTTGATACATTTAGCATAGTGGCGGCAATGTTGGGGGCGGCAGATTAGGGGTTAATAAATGTAGGTAGGTGGCGGCGATGATAGGGATGGCAGATTAGGGGTTAATAATATTTAACTAATGTTTGCAAGGCAGGAGTGCGGCTTTGAGAGGCGGGAGTGCGGCGGTTTAGGGGTTAATATGTTTATTAAAGTGGCTGCGATGTTGGGGGTGGCAGATTAGGGGTTAATAAGTGTAGGTAGGTGGCGGCGACATTGGGGGCGGCAGATTAGGGATTAATAAATGTAATGTAGGTGGCGGCGATGTTGGGGGCAGCAAATTAGGGGTTCATAAGTATAATGTAGGTGGCGGCGGTGTCCGGAGCGGCAGATTAGGGGTTAATAAATATAATGCAGGTGTCGGCGATGTCGGGGCGGCAGATTAGGGGTTAATAAGTGTAAGATTAGGGGTGTTTAGACTCGGGGTTCATGTTAGGGTGTTAGGTGTAGACATAAAATGTTTTTCCCCATAGGTATCAATGGGGCTGCGTTACTGAGTTTTACGCTGCTTTTTTTGCAGATGTTAGACTTTTTCTCAGCCGTCTCTCCCCGTTGATTCCTATGGGGCACGTACAACCAGCTCACCAGCTCACCACTGACTTAAGCAGCGCTGGTATTGGAGTGCGGTTCATAAAAATTCATAATACCAGCGCTGTAGGAAAGTGAGCGGTAAGTAAAAACTGCTCGTTAGCACCGCATAGCTTCTAACGCAAAACTCGTAATCTAGCCGAGAGTCTTCTTAAATCAGCTTGGAGTGAAGTTGACAAACACATACAGGAGGAATTGAGGGCCCTATTCCTGTGGGAACTTACAATCTGGAAAACTTATAAAATATATTTAAAAATAAAAATAATGTTTTCTTCTTTGTGAAGAACACTGGAATGCGAAAAATTGATAGCTGCCTCCAGGTTTAGCTATGTTGGTCTAATGCAGTGTCAGGTTAGCGGGCATGTGATAAGTGTTTGTTTTTTTAAACAGTGTGCCCCATTGAAGTCTATGGAAAGAAGAAGTTAACGCGGTCGCAATATCTGATGTCCTAAGGTTTGTGCTCATCGGATTTTCGTGCTAACTTTATACTCTCAACTTGTAATATGTGCACTAACCCGGCTGTGTTAAAAGTTTACTTTGATTGCAGTTAGCGAGCAAGCAAAAAAGTTAGCATGCCACTTGTAATCTGGGTCTTAAAGGGATACTAAACCTAAATGTTTTTGTTAATGATTCAGACAGAGCATGCAATTTTAAGTAACTTCCTCATTTACTTTTATTATCAATTTTTATTTGTTCTCTTAATATCTTTATTTGAAAAGCAGGAATGCAAAGCTTAGCAGCTGGCCCATTTTTGTTTCAGCACCTTGGCAGCGCTTGCTGATTGGAGGCTAAATGTAACCACCAATAAGCAAGCGCTATCCAGGGTGCTGAACCTTAAATGGGCCAGCTCCTAAGCTTTACATTCCTGCTTTTCAAATAAAGATAGCAAGAGAACAAAGAAAATTGATAATAATAGTAAATTAGAAAGTTGCTTAAAATTGCATGCTCTATCTATATCACAAAAGAAAAAATTTGGGTTTAGTGTCCCTTTAATGTCTGATGTCCGTTTCACCATTTAGTGTGGCTTTTTCAAGGATAACAATCCTGATCCAACTGGCTCTTTTTAAAGTCCTTCATTTCATCTAATTAGACAATGTATTTAACACATCAACTATTTTACAATACTTATATTAGCTCCAAAAACTAAACTAAAAACAAAACAGGTAAGTACATAGAATTGCAAAATACAATCTTTTAAACATAACTAGGAACATACAATTCATTAGACATTTCCTAGTCCAGAAGGGTGTTGGATTTAAATGTTAAAGAATAATCTTTATCGTTTGTAGTGGGCGTATTAGGGTGTGAACATTTATTTAACTAATTCTGATGCTTCATTTCTGCAGTAAACTCATCTTTGATAAGATTATGGCTTCTGCAAGGTTGGGTGTGATCATGAATAATACTCATATTGTGTGCCAAGCTAAACACACTGCAGGGCACTGTTGCTTCGCTAGAGCATGAAGACTTTACTTCCTGTTAGGTAATATTAACCCTGATGTTTACATGCCTAGTGACCTGCACATTTTGTTTACATTAAATTATACTTATCAATACTGAACAGTTAACAATAAAAATGTGCATTATTTTTTGGCAAAAAAGGAGGTAGGTGTGTAAAGACAACACACCTGAAGTAGCGCTAATCTCTAATATAAGTAGGACATAAATCTCAACAGGTTACTTGATTAAAAAATAGAAAAATTATCAAATGACAGTAAATTAATACAACATTTCAATTCATAAAAACATACAAATATAGAAGTAGAGGGTATTCAAGTCCATGTATGTAGGTGATATATAAAAACACAAAGGAATCCAGCTGCTCCTCTAAAACAGGTGCATCCACAGACCTTGATTGAAAGCAAAACGATCTAAAAAGATAGAGGAGAGGAGCGCAGACTCAAATGCAGGGTATAACAAAATTTAATAATGTAAAAAAAGGACAAGTGGCAACTCACAAAGTATATAACATAAAATGGCATATAGTGTATCAATAACACTTAGCAACTTATCCCCTCTTCAAGTGTGTCCAGAAAGGAGTTCCAGGAAAAGGCAGGACAAGCGTGTATCCTCATTCGCTCCAGGGAGGAAGCAAGCAGGCAAACGGCATAAGTTCCCAAAGAGTGCCAGAAACCAGGCTGGCAACGGTAGCAAAGTCCGTATCAATGGTATAAATAGTGGCGATATAGTACCTTATCTGGCAAATAAATGAATGAGATCCTAGGCTCCCAAATCCAAAAGTTCTGTGCTGCAGGTTCAGAACTGAGGACGGCCTCACTGGATCAAACAAATGACGTGAAAGGGGCGGGGCTCTACGCGTTTCGTCCCAGTAACGTGGGGACTTTCTCAAGATTATTTTTTGGACGAATGTAAAAAGACATTTTCTAGTCATGTGCATTTGTTTTGTTAAATGGATAGTAAAACCAAAATGTTTCTTTCATAATTCAGATAGAGCTGGCAAATTTAAGCAACTTTCTAATTTACTCCTAATATCAATTTTTCTTCATTCTCTTTCTGTCTTTATTTGAAAAAGCAGGAATCTACGCTAAGGAGCTGGTCCTATTTTGGTTTAGCACACTGGATAGCACTTGCTGATTAATGGCTACATTTAGCCACCAATCAGCAAGCAGAACCCAGGTGCCGAACCAAAAACAGGCCGGCTCCTTAGCCTAGATTCCTGCTTCTCAAATTAAGATAGAAGGGGAATGAAGAAAAATTGATAATATAAATAAATTAGAAAGTTGCTTAAAATTGTATGCTCTATCTGAATCATGAAAGAAAAAAATTTGGGTTTAGTATCCCTTTAAGAATGCAAATTCGTAATGAAAAATCGATATTCAAATGCACCAACTAAATATAAAGAATATACAAAGAGATACTGATAACATTCGTCAGTTTGTTTCCTTTAAATTACCTGTAGGGGTTAAATACTTACATCTAGCGTGCTGGGGAGCCGTGCTAATCCTGACACGTCTGCACAGAGTCATTAGAGGCCTGTGACTTTCACCTGTAGCAATTTGTTTAACAAAAACAAATGTAAATGTCTCCTGAATATTCAGTATTTGTTTAAAATGAAACAAGTACTGAATAGTGCAGCAGACGAATATTCAGGGAAATAAAATATTTGTTCCGAAAGATTCAGACGAACCAAATTTTTTGGTGCTGCACAAGTCTAACATTTCACAAATTTGTTGCATTTGTCCAAAACCGATAAACAAATGGACCTTAGAAAACAAAAAACAAAACAAATACATGTGAGAAAAACAGTTAGTTGAACAAAAGATACAACTGAATTAGAGCAGCCTACTGATTACAAAGGACCTCACTGTTTCTGATCTGGCCGAGGTCACACAAGGAGGAAAGGGACAGAAGGGTTAAATGAGAGAAACAGTTTGTGAATTGTAATTAGCCCTTCATTCTCTTGGGTACCCTGAGGATGTAATTTATGTCCCCAGAACATAGGGCTTTCCTCTTCCCACCACAGAAACTTCTTGCGGTGCCCCCTCAGATACACTAGGAAACAGCCCAGTAACATAAACAAAATTGGACCTGGGCATTAATGTGACAAGTCCCTTGTATGACTTAAAGCTGCAAAAGGACAGAAGTGTATATAGGCCAAGATTCTTGCCAACCTAGATAAGTCCTATTAGCTTTAGGTCTTGGATCTGTGTCATCATTTAATAGGTCATACAAAGGAAGAAGACCTGGAAAGCTTATCTTCTTGACACTATTTTCACAACATTCACCCCTGAAGCACAAACCTTTGATACAATATTCATGTGTCTCTCATTTACCTGGTAGAGTTCTACACTAGAATGGATCACACTTTTTGCATTTCACACATGCACCAACTGGAGCTCCGCCTTCTTTTTTGCTTTGTGAATAGTGATTGGCTAAATTGATCACAACCAAAACCTTCTTGTGGTTATGAGGTTCACACAAAGCTATGTGTGTAGGTAAAATGACAAAGCAAGCAATGGTTTTAGATTCATTTTTTTTCAAGACCATAATTCACACTGTTTAGTATTTTGGAATACACTGTATCATATTGCACCTTTTGTTGGCAGGCTGTACCTTTATTGGATAATACTTTATGCATCAAATGCATTTCAGCTTATGGGAGTGTTTCAAACCTCAATACTATTAGCTTCAGATCTCTACATTTATTACAAAGATGAGGGGGTTTTCTGATTGGAAAGCAAATTTCCATTGATGGTGTATATAGCACATACAATTTTAAACAACTTAAAGGTCTCCTTGAAAAAGCTGAAACAGTTCAGCGAAACGTATGTCGGAGTGACGTATCAGAAACACACTAGTCACAAGGAGGGGTATAGACTTTGGTGTGGCAACAGCTTTTCACATACTGTGTTTGAATGCAGTCCAGCTTAAACAGAATTATATACACAAAGGGGCATATTTAACAATGTGAGAGCGGACATGATACAAAGTAGCGCATCATGTCCGCTGCCCATCGCTAAATGTCAACAGCATACACTGTCTGCGTTTATCATTGCACCAGCAGTTCTTGTGAACTGCTGGTGCAATACCACCCCCTGCAGATTAACGGCCAATCGGCCGCTAGCAGGGGGTGTCAATAAACCCGATCGAATTCAGTTGAGTTGATTTCTGTCCGCCGCCTCAGAGCAGGCAAACAAGTTATGGAGCAGCGGTCTTTAGCCTGCTGCTTCATAACTTCTTGATAACTTGATAACTGTTATCGTCGGAAACAAGGGGCCTCAAGGTCCATACGGAGCGTGATAAATATTCCCTCAAAGTGTGTTATTATTGCCCAGGCTGTATACCCTTAGTGACCCATGTCTTTAATAAATCGTTATTTGTATGCTGTGTACTGGGAGGTTATCCTTATAGAGCGCTTATACTAGAGCTGGTTATAGCTCTTTAACACGTGAGTAGTGTGGATCTGCGCACACATATTTTATACTGTTTTACGCTATGGCTGCTATTTCTTTTCTTTGAGGATCGCTGAAAATAAAGACGGTCTTTCTCTTTAAACCAGATGACTCTTTGCTTTTGGTATTTGTTTAATCTAACGGTCGGTATTGGATCACACAACTTTATTATCACTTTATCACGCTTTTTGTGTTGTTATTCACCATTGTGACACTTTTTATTTTTAAACAACTTCCCATTTTATTTCTATTACCACATTTGCTTTATTCTCTAGGTATTCTTTATTGAAGACGCAGCAATGCACTACTGTGAGCTAGCTGAACATATCCGATCAGCCAATGAGAAGAGGTATATATGTGCAGCTACCAATCAGCAGCTAGATTCCAATAGTGCATTGCTGATCCTGAGACTACATAGGTATGCTTTTTTTTACACAGGATAACAAGCGAATGAAGCAAATTAGATAATAAAAGTATATTTGTAAGTTTGCTTACAATTGTCCTAAATCTAAATAATGATAGATTAATTATAATTTTACTCTTCCTTTAATAGTTCTAGAAATCAAGTTTAATGGTTACAAGATATGTAAAGGAAGTTCTAGTAGAAAGATAAAATGCCATGATGTGATTATCGCATGTAAAGGACAATCTCGCTGTGTAACACATTGAGCTCATCAGCTGGATGTGATTCAAATCAGAGAGGCATTTGCATGTAGCTGCCAACTGTTGGCCAAGTCTATGGTCTGTACCGCAATGCCCTTGTTGTGCCCTTGATGCAAGTCTGTGAACCTCCTAAATGATTGACAAGCTCTGCTCTCCTGTGATTGGTTGTGTGAGAGATGAAGGCGGGCTGTACAAGCATTTACTTGTGCAATGTTAAAGGGACATTGTACACTAGATTTTACTTTGCATAAATGTTTTGTAGATGATCCATTTATATAGCCCATCTGGGTGTGTTTTTAGAAAAATTTATAATTTTGTTTATTTTTTAAGAACATTGTGCTTACTCCTAACCAAGCCCCAAAGTACCAGATGCATACTTGCATTTACAGACTCCTGCAGGCTCCTTTTTATGTTATCTGTCTTTTCATATGCATAGAGGGGGAGGGGGAGTTTCTGCTCTTTTTGTTTACCCAGCCCCTTTCAGTGAGTGTTCCAGCTAACCTGGAATAACCAGCTAACCAGAGATAAACTGGGAGCTTCTAAGTACGTTTTTAAAAGGTTTTATACTGGATTTTTAGATCAGTATCTGTGCATATTCTTCTTTATAGTAGTGTCTAATACATGCAGTTATATAACAATTGGTGTATATTGTCCCTTTAAATAAAGGCAGCAGATGCCGCTTGGCTGCCCTTAAACCTGGGTGTACAGGTACCTTAGCTTGGAATCCTCTCTGCCTGGAGCTTAAAGGGACATGAAACCCAAAATATTTCTTTTTTAATTTAGATAGAGCATATTTTAAGCAACTCTACAAGTCACTTCTACTATCTATTTTGTTTAGATCTCTTAGTATCCTTTGTTGAAAATCATACCTAGGTAGGCTCAGGAGTGGGGCACATATATGTCTCTTGTCATTGGTTTACTGATGCGTTTAGCTAGCTCCAGGTAGTGCATTGCCGCTACTTTAACAAAGGATACCAAAAGAATGAAGCAACATTGTTATTAGAAGTACATTAGAAAGTTGTTTAAATATGTATGTTCTATCTGAATCATGAAAGGAAAATTTGGGGTATTATTTCCTTTTAACCCATTAATGACCAAGGATGTCCTCAGGGGTTTCAAGTGCTGAAAGCGATCGTGATCGCTTCCAGCCACTTTCAGGGTATTGCAGTGATGCCTCGATATTGAGGCATCCTGCAATACCCTTTTTTGAGCAACCGATGCAGAGATAGCCACTCTGTGGCCCTCTCTGCATCGGCCAGTGATGGTGCTGATCGTTGGTGGCATGGGAGGGATAGCAGGGAGACGGGTGGGCGGCCCATCGCTGGTAGTCGACTTCCTGTTAGCAGGGATGATGGGTCTGGGAGCGCATGCGAGGCGGGAGAGTGCACGGAGTGGGGGGGCGTGAGGGACCGCTACACTATGGAACATCTATTGTGAAAGGGAAGGAGGGCAATTGTTTTAGTAAACTGGGTACTGGCAGATAGCTGCCAGTACCAACAGAAACGGACGGCAGGCACTACTCCCAAGACTCCTGATAAAAAAATCTAAATTTATTGAACAAGATTAAAAGGTGTGCAGACATGGCAGGTAAAACACATGCTATGGAATCTAACGCATTTCGCGCCCCCTACAGGCGCTTACTCATAGATGAAGTTCTATGCAAACTGCAGCTCACAATATGTTGTTTACCTTTTAACATGCAATGTTTGTTTTTGCCAGTATGTAGGTAAAACTACAAGAATGCTCAGGACTAGGTACAATGAACATGTTTGCCCCAGGCATTTAAAAAAAATGTTGGGCCCATACTCAGAAGCAGCTGGCTTTGCTCTCACATGGTTAGATACCTGTTAGATTCCCTGTGGAAAAGGAATGGTGTGTGGGTTAAGCAGGAGGCTGTATACACTCTAACCACGGGTAATGGTGACCTCTCTAACCTACCTCTGGTAGTGATGATGTCTATCCCCTGGCGATAATACTAGCATGCCTTCATTTTTATTCAATGAGCAGTGCTAATACCAGGGTAACAAACAGTGGCAGCCGCAGACTGCTAGCTAATGTATGTTGCCAACCCCAGGACCCCATACAATGAATTACAGATACCCATATATGATATAGTGTGTGTGTCTATCTGTATCCATAACTGTGTGTGTGTATCTGTATGTATAAGTTTATGCTATGTAGTGTGTGTATGTGTCTGCATGTATAAATGTAAGCTATGTAGTGTGTATATGCGTATCTGCATGTATAAGTGTGTATCTGCATGTATAAGTGTATGCTATGTAGTGTGTGTGTGTGTGTCTGCATGTATAAGTGTATACTATGTAGTGTCTGTGTATCTGCATGTATAAGTGTATGCTGCATGTATAAGTGTATGCTATGTAATGTGTGTGTATCTGCCTGTATAAGTGTATGCTATGTAGTGTGTGTGTGTGTATCTTCATGTGTAAATGTATGCTATGTAGTGTGTGTGTATCCGCATGTATAAGTGTATGCGATGTAGTGTGTGTGTGTATCTTCATCTGTAAGTGTATGCTATGTAGTGTGTGTGTATCTGCATGTATAAGTGTATGCAATGTAGTGTGTGTGTATCTGCATGTGTAAGTGTATGCTATGTAGTGTGTGTGTATCTGCATGTATAAGTGTATACCATGTAGTGTGTGTATCTGCATGTATAAGTGTATGCTATGTAGTGTGTGTGTGTATCTGCATGTGTAAGTGTATGCTATGTAGTGTGCTACTGTGCATTTTTGGTGACTTTAAAGGCCAGAATCTAGAATATTAATGGGGAATGCAGAGAGCAGTTTTAAAGAATTTATTATTAAATGTCCAATTAAGATAAAAATATTTAGCAATGTCTTTGCAAAGGCTTATTAAATACATAGCCATACCAGTGGTTTGAGCTTGTGTTTGATTTGCTGCCTGTGTATTAAAATATATGACTTTATTTAGAATTTTATTTATATTACTTTGGTCTTATGATTTTTTAGCCCCGCCCACCACATTTCAATTTTTTTTGCCGCGGGGTGGGGGGGGTGTCCCTCTTTTGAATTTTGAAATGTTGGGAGGTATGCACACAGCAGTGATTAGACCCCCTCTGACTTCCAGCAGTAATCAGACCTCCTCTGACTTCAAGTAGCACACACAGAACAGTCATTAGACACCCTCTGACTGCCAGTAGCACACACAGAACAGTGATTAGACCCCCTCTGCCTACCAGTAACACACACACCAGTTATTAAACCCCTCTGACTACCAGTAGCACACATAGCAGTGATTAGACCCCTCTATTTACTAGTAGCACACACAGCAGTGATTAGATCCCCCTGACTTTCAGTAGAACACACCGAACAGTGATTAAACCCCATCTGTCTACTAGTAGCACACACAGCCATGATTAGACCCGCCTATTACTTCCAGCCGAACACCCAGCAGTGATTAGACCCCCTCTGCCTACCAGTAGCACACACAGCAGGGATTAGACCCCCTCTGACTTCAAGTAGCACAACCAGAAGTGATTAGACCCCCTCTCACTTCCAGCAGAATACCCAGCAGTGATTAGACCCCCTCTGACTTCAAGTAGCACACACAGAAGTGATTAGACCTCCTCTGACTACCAGTAGCACACACAGAAGTGATTAGACCTCCTCTGACGGCCAGTAGCACGGACAGAACAGTGGTTAAACACCCTCTGTCTACCAGTAGCACACACAGCAGGGATAAGACCCCCTCTGCCTACCAGTAACACACACAGCAGTGATTAGACCCCCTCTGACTACCAGTAGCACACACAGCAGTGATTAGACCCCTCTGACTACCAGTAGCACACACACAGCAGCGATTAGACCCCCTCTGACGGCCAGTAGCACACACAGAACAGTGATTAGACTCCCTCTGACTACCAGTAGCACACACAGAACAGTGAGTAGACACCCTCTGACTTCTAGTAGCACACACAGAACAGTGATCAGACCCCTTCTGACTACCAGTAGCACACACAGAACAGTGATTAGACACCCTCTGACTTCCAGTAGCACACACAGAACAGTGATTAGACACCCTCTGACTTCCAGTAGCACCCACAGAACAGTGAGTAGACACACTCTGACTTCTAGTAGCACACACAGAACAGTGATCAGACACCCTCTGACTTCCAGTAGCACACACAGAACAGTGATTAGACCCCCTCTGACTTCCACTAGCACACACAGAACAGTGATTAGACACCCTCTGACTTTCAGTAGCACACACAGAACAGTGACTAGACTACCTCTGACTTCCAGTAGCACACACAGAACAGTGATTAGACTCCCTCTGACTACCAGTAGCACACACAGAACAGTGATTAGACACCCTCTGACTTCCAGTAGCACACACAGAACAGTGATTAGACACCCTCTGACTTCCAGTAGCACACACAGAACAGTGATTAGACCCCCTCTGACTAACAGTAGCACACACAGAACATTGATTAGACCCCCTCTGACTACCAGTAGCACACACAGAACAGTGAGTAGACACCCTCTGACTACCAGTAGCACACACAGAATAGTGATTAGACCCTCTCTGACTACCAGTAGCACACACAGAACAGTGAGTAGACACTCTCTGACTACCAGTAGCACACACAGAACAGTGATTAGACACCCTC
The DNA here is from genome assembly GCF_027579735.1 of Bombina bombina. Classification (NCBI taxonomy): domain Eukaryota; kingdom Metazoa; phylum Chordata; class Amphibia; order Anura; family Bombinatoridae; genus Bombina; species Bombina bombina. Next base: position 1,096,901,067 of record NC_069504.1, on the reverse strand, counting down.
TGACTACCAGTAGCACACACAGAACAGTGATTAGACTCCCTCTGACTTCCAGTAGCACACACAGAACAGTGATTAGACTCCCTCTGACTACCAGTAGCACACACACAACAGTGATTAGACACCCTCTGACTACCAGTAGCACACACAGAACAGTGAGTAGACCCCTCTGACTACCTGTAGCACACACAGAACAGTGATTAGACACCCTCTGACTACCAGTAGCACACACAGAACAGTGATTAGACTCCCTCTGACTTCCAGTAGCACACACAGAACAGTGATTAGACTCCCTCTGACTACCAGTAGCACACACAGAACAGTGATTAGACTCCCTCTGACTACCAGTAGCACATACAGAACAGTGAGTAAACACCCTCTGACTTCTAGTAGCACACACAGAACAGTGATCAGACCCCTTCTGACTACCAGTAGCACACACAGAACAGTGATTAGACACCCTCTGACTTCCAGTAGCACACACAGAACAGTGATTAGACACCCTCTGACTTCCAGTAGCACCCACAGAACAGTGAGTAGACACCCTCTGACTTCTAGTAGCACACACAGAACAGTGATCAGACACCCTCTGACTTCCAGTAGCACACACAGAACAGTGATTAGACCCCCTCTGACTTCCAGTAGCACACACAGAACAGTGATTAGACACCCTCTGACTTTCAGTAGCACACACAGAACAGTGACTAGACTCCCTCTGACTTCCAGTAGCACACACAGAACAGTGATTAGACTCCCTCTGACTACCAGTAGCACACACAGAACAGTGAGTAGACACCCTCTGACTTCCAGTAGCACACACAGAACAGTGATTAGACACCCTCTGACTTCCAGTAGCACACACAGAACAGTGATTAGACCCCCTCTGACTACCAGTAGCACACACAGAACAGTGATTAGACCCCCTCTGACTACCAGTAGCACACACAGAACAGTGAGTAGACACCCTCTGACTACCAGTAGCACACACAGAATAGTGATTAGACCCCCTCTGACTACCAGTAGCACACACAGAACAGTGAGTAGACACCCTCTGACTACCAGTAGCACACACAGAACAGTGATTAGACACCCTCTGACTACCAGTAGCACACACAGAACAGTGATTAGACTCCCTCTGACTTCCAGTAGCACACACAGAACAGTGATTAGACTCCCTCTGACTACCAGTAGCACACACACAACAGTGATTAGACACCCTCTGACTACCAGTAGCAAACACAGAACAGTGAGTAGACCCCTCTGACTACCTGTAGCACACACAGAACAGTGATTAGACACCCTCTGACTACCAGTAGCACACACAGAACAGTGATTAGACTCCCTCTGACTTCCAGTAGCACACACAGAACAGTGATTAGACTCCCTCTGACTACCAGTAGCACACACAGAACAGTGATTAGACTCCCTCTGACTACCAGTAGCACACACAGAACAGTGAGTAAACACCCTCTGACTTCTAGTAGCACACACAGAACAGTGATCAGACCCCTTCTGACTACCAGTAGCACACACAGAACAGTGATTAGACACCCTCTGACTTCCAGTAGCACACACAGAACAGTGATTAGACACCCTCTGACTTCCAGTAGCACCCACAGAACAGTGAGTAGACACCCTCTGACTTCTAGTAGCACACACAGAACAGTGATCAGACACCCTCTGACTTCCAGTAGCACACACAGAACAGTGATTAGACCCCCTCTGACTTCCAGTAGCACACACAGAACAGTGATTAGACACCCTCTGACTTTCAGTAGCACACACAGAACAGTGACTAGACTCCCTCTGACTTCCAGTAGCACACACAGAACAGTGATTAGACTCCCTCTGACTACCAGTAGCACACACAGAACAGTGAGTAGACACCCTCTGACTTCCAGTAGCACACACAGAACAGTGATTAGACACCCTCTGACTTCCAGTAGCACACACAGAACAGTGATTAGACCCCCTCTGACTACCAGTAGCACACACAGAACAGTGATTAGACCCCCTCTGACTACCAGTAGCACACACAGAACAGTGAGTAGACACCCTCTGACTACCAGTAGCACACACAGAATAGTGATTAGACCCCCTCTGACTACCAGTAGCACACACAGAACAGTGAGTAGACACCCTCTGACTACCAGTAGCACACACAGAACAGTGATTAGACACCCTCTGACTACCAGTAGCACACACAGAACAGTGATTAGACTCCCTCTGACTTCCAGTAGCACACACAGAACAGTGATTAGACTCCCTCTGACTACCAGTAGCACACACAGAACAGTGATTAGACACCCTCTGACTACCAGTAGCACACACAGAACAGTGAGTAGACCCCCTCTGACTACCTGTAGCACACACAGAACAGTGATTAGACCCCCTCTGACTACCAGTAGCACACACAGAACAGTGATTAGACTCCCTCTGACTTCCAGTAGCACACACAGAACAGTGATTAGACTCCCTCTGACTACCAGTAGCACACACAGAACAGTGATTAGACACCTTCTGACTACCAGTAGCACACACAGAACAGTGAGTAGATCCCCTCTGACTACCAGTAGCACACACAGAACAGTGAGTAGACCTCCTCTGACTACCAGTAGCACACACAGAACAGTGAGTAGACACCCTCTGACTTCCAGTAGCACACACAGAACAGTGAGTAGACACCCTCTGACTTCCAGTAGCACACACAGAACAGTGAGTAGACACCCTCTGACTTCCAGTAGCACACACAGAACAGTGATTAGACACCCTCTGACTACCAGTAGCACACACAGAACAGTGAGTAGACTCCCTTTGACTACCAGTAGCACACACAGAACAGTGAGTAGACACCCTCTGACTACCAGTAGCACACACAGAACAGTGATTAGACCCCCTCTGACTACCAGTAGCACACACAGAACAGTGAGTAGACACCCTCTGACTTCCAGTAGCACACACAGAACAGTGAGTAGACACCCTCTGACTTACAGTAGCACACACAGAACAGTGAGTAGACACCTTCTGACTTATTGTGTATGGAACATACAACTTAGTGGTACGCTCCCATAGATCTGACGCCTTTCGTGCATGCGCACATAGGCTTCATCAGGAATTTAACAAATAGCTGCCATATAAGAAATCTGAAAAGTGGACATTTAAGTGTCCAGCATTTTATTAAATATTTAACTGGACAGCCTGCTTAAAGAGACAGTCTACTTGAAATGTTTTATTTTTTAAAAAGATAGATAATCCCGTAATTACCAATCCCCCAGTTTTGAATAACCAACACTGATATATTAATATAATTTTTACCTCTGTGATTACCTTGTATCTAAGCCTCTGCAGACTGCCCCCTTATTTCAGTTCTTTTGACAGATTTGCATTTTAGCCAAACAGTACTGACTCATAAATAACTCCATGGAAGTGAGCATAATGATATCTATATGGCAGACATGAACTATTGCTGTCTATCTGTGAAAAATTATCAAAATACACTGAGATAAGAGGCAGCCTTCAAGGACTTAGATATTAGCATATGAGTCTACCTAGGTTTAGCAAATTTAATGATAAAAGTAAATTGGAAAGTTATTTAAAATCGCATGCCCTATCTGAATCATGAAAATATAACTTTGACTTGACTGTCTAAATACTGGTTAAAATGATGGTAAAGTTTCCAATTCCTATACTCCGGAATGAAAACAATATTTTAAATTGACTTTAATTATTTGATTCCAATGTAAATATGCTATAACTTACTTTTTCACATAGTGATGAAATTAAAAAGTTGTTTTTTTTTTGGTAAGCTAACGGTTTGATCTGTTCTGCAATTAGCGCTCTAGCCATACAGCATTTTTTTTTCTTGTAGCTATATCGCTGATTGGAGAACAGTGCTCACAACAAAAAAAAAACTTTTAAAGTTGGCTGCTGGAGAGTGGTGTATTAGAATTTAATCGCTATATTAAAAAGTAATTTATAGTGTATCTTCATTAGAATGGATGAATTAAAGTCCATCTAAATATTGTTTCCATTGCAAATATTTTTCAAGTATAATATGCATAATTAAACTTTTTGATAACCATGATATAACCACATAATCAAACTAGAAATTGCACATATAATTCGCATGAGCTTCAACTTCTTATGCTAGGAGTCAATAATTTACTTCTACCCTTGACAGGAATGTTGACACATGTATAACATAAGAAGTGAGTATAACCTTCCACCATAGTCACCTGTAATTACCACTTGAGCACTACCTGTAAAATGTACCCCAACGTCTTATATAAGGAGTTAATGACTTACATCTGTCCTTGTCCCTGGTGTTAACTATTAATCAGTATATTAAATAAAAATTACAATCTCTGGGAATAATCACATAAATTAACCAGTTAGATTCAACAATTATCATGTACCCCATCTTATTATACCAAGGGTTATTGGCCTTTTCTGACTTTGTCAGAGAAAAAGAAGAAGAAAGAAAAAAAAAAGAAAAAAGAAAAGGGAAAAGTATAAAAAATATAAAATTATATAATAATTCTCATCTCCCCTCTCCCTCCCCTCACCCCCTCTCTCCCCTCTCACCACAGGTTCATTATTACTAAATCACTATTTCTGAATGGAAAACTTAGGTGTTCAATTTCAGTGGGCGAAAAGATCCTAATAAATTTTGCCCACTTGCTGAAGAAGGTTTCTATTTCTCTTTCTAGATTTAGGTCTGTAGCTTTTTGTTCAATTAGATATTGTTTTTTTAAGATAATTTCTAACTTCTGTGATAGATGAGGGTGTTTTGCTTTTCCAGTTTTTGAATATTAAATTTCTTTCTGCTAGGATAACTAAGTTTACTATTTTAGAATCCTTAAAGTTTTTACTATTATCAACTAGAAAGATAATAGATGTCAGTCTTAATTTAAGTGGCATGACTTTTAGTACTTTGTTTAGCCAGTATTCTATTTTTTGCCAGAATTGTATGATTCTAGGGCATTCCCATATCATGTGGGATAAATCAGCAGCCGGTAAACTGCATTTAGGACATTTGTTGAAGTTCATATTGTACCATCTGTAACCCCTATCTGGAGTGTAGTATGTTTGATATAAAAGTTTTATATGTGACTCACTCCAAGTCTCAGCCATGGTTGCTTCCATTGATAAATGAATTGACCTTGATACTTGTATTTCACCGTTTATATTAATATTAGTGTAATTTATCCATTTTTGAGCTATTCTTGCTAAGCTCTCGTCACCTTTATGTGAGACAAGGAGATTATACCATGGGGCTATGGAGAAGTGGCCTGCTCTGTTCAATGTTATCCAGTTGTCCAGTTTACCCCAAGTCCATTTCCATTTATATTTGCTGAATAGCTGCCAGGCATAATGTCTGGTTTGTAAATACGTGAAGAATTCCTGATTATTTAAATTGAATTCCAATTTCAGTTCCTCAAATGATTTGATGGAACCTGTTTCTTGCTTAAAAAGTTGCGAGACCCTAGTTAGCCCTTGATTATGCCAATGTTGTAGATTTGGAGCTTGTGTACCCTCCTGGAACTCTGGATTCCCTAAGAAAGATTGATACGTTGGTGTGTGGGTGTTTACCTCGATAAGGGTACCAATTTTTCCCCAAGCTATAATTATTGCATATACAGTTTTTAGATCTTTTATTTGTTAAGGTACTAGCTGGGGTGAGATATGCAGCAGAGAAATTGGCAAAAACGGATATGTCACGCTTTGCTCGAGTTCATAGTCAGAGAAATGATTTGATTCTGCGATCCAATCCGTGGCGATACGCCCTAAGAACACCAAGTTATATAAATATAGATCAGGCAAAGCCAGCCCACCTTTCTGTTTAGGAAGAGATAATCTCTTTAAGGAGATTCTAGGTTTTTTAGCTTGCCAAATAAAGTGACGGAGAGCTGTATTAAATTTTTTGGTGTCATATGACTTTAAGATTAGTGGGAGATTTTGGAATAGATAGCATATCTTAGGTAGAATTACCATTTTGAATAGGGCGATACGTCCTGATAATGAAAGAGGCAAGTTTTTCCAATTCCTCATTTGTTGTATAGCTTGCTGAAGAATTGGAGTAAAATTTAAGGTATACCATTCCTGGGGATTGGCTGAGATGCTGATCCCAAGGTATTTCAATGAGTTAGAAACTCTTTTAAATGGATTATCTATCAGAGAGTTATTTTTTACCCTGAGCCACAGTATTTCTGATTTATTTTTATTCATTTTATAGCCTGAAAAAAGGCCAAAGGTGTCAACTATTTTCAATAGATTGGGGATGTTCTCAAAGGTATTAGCAATATATACCAGAAGGTCATCTGCATACAGCGCCACTTTGACCTCTTTTTTGCCGATTAAAATATAATTAAACATTTTAAGAGGAATTCAATTTAGAGTTTAATATCCCTTTAAATGTCTGGATATAATAGAAATAGGCCAGAGCTTTTTTTTAAATTATTATTTTTTTGATGGAGAATTAAGGGCAGAGAAAAAGCCCTGGAGAGCCACACTGTGGCCCCTAGGTCTAAGGTTCGACAAGTATGCATTATACAAATGAACTGCAACAGAAAGGGATTTTTGAAGAAGAGTTCTTGATAAGTTTTTCAACTGGAATATGTTTAAAATGAAAAATGTATTTAAAGGGGCAGTAAAGTCATAATTAGACATTCATGATTTAGACAGAGCATACAATTTTAAACAACTTTCCAATTTACTTCTATTATTTAATTTGCTTCATTCTCTTGTATCCTTCGCTGAAAGATTTATCTAGAAAAACTCAGGAGCAGCAAAGAACCTAGGTTCTAGCTGCTGATTGGTGGCTACATGTATGTGTATATATATATATATACTGATTCTCATTGCCTCACCCATGTTTTTCGTTAGAAACCAGGGGCAAGATTATATATGCCTGCAAAAGCCGGTGACGTGTTTTTTTACGCATTTTTGCTATGATATATACAGTGCCACATATAAATGCGGCGCGTATATTTCACCCGTCACCCATGTTTTTCGTTAGAAACCAGGGGCAAGATTATATATGCCTGCAAAAGCCGGTGACGTGTTTTTTTACGCATTTTTGCTATGATATATACGGTGCCACATATAAATGCGGCGCGTATATTTCACCCGTCACCCGCAATTTTTACTCCCATAAACTAACATAGAACCGCGTTGCAAATCGGTATCACATATTCAGCTCAAGGACTTACGCAGCGAAAATGGAGAAACTTTACTCCATTTTCACCTCGCCACACATAGGCAGACGCAGCAAGACTTGCGCTGAGTATGTGAGCACCGAAACCCCCTGAAAATAGTAACTAACACCTAACGCATGTGCAATATCTATCTACCAGTCAACCGCCAATCCCCACCGCAATAACTAAATAAATGTATTAACCCCTAATCCGCCAACCCCAACATCCCAATCTAAATTTATAAATGTATTAACCCCTAATCCACCAAACCCACACAACGCAATATACCTAATAAAACTATTAACCCCTTGACCGCCAAACCCACTCAATGCAATAATCCTAATAAAACTATTAACCCCTAATCCGCCAAACCCCCACAACGCAAGTACCCTAATTAACCTATTAACCCGCTAAACTACCAATAGCCCTTAAAAATGTTTTTTGTAGGTCATTGACTTAAGTTAAACAGCTCTTTTGCATTTAAAAAAATTCTAAGTCCCCCCCAACAGTAAAACCCACCTACCAAACCCCTCAAAATAAATAAACCTAACACTAAAAAAACCTAAACTACCTATTGCCCCTAAAGGGGTATTTGTAAGGGCAATGCCCTTAAAATGGCATTTAGCTATTTTACTGCCCTTAAAAGGGCATTCAGCTCTTTTTAAGATTCCGATTAAAACCCTAATCTAAAAAAAATAAAAAAAAAAATAATATTTTTTTTTAACTCTAACCCCCAAATAGGTACTCACCGTTCCTGAAGTCCGGCGGAGAAGATCCTGTTCCAGGCGGTGAAGTCTTCTTCCAATCGGGGACCTCTTCCTTCTTCATCCAGGACCAAGCCGGCGCGGAGCGGAGATGAGCGCGGAGCAGGACCGGCGACCGCGGAGCCTTGGAGTATCCTCTTCGTACAATTGCCGCCGTACACCGAATAGTGAATTCAAGGTACGCGTTTAAATATGGGGTACCTTGAATTCCTATTCTCTGAAAACTTTAAATCAGCCAATAGGATGCAAGCTACTCAAATCCTTTTGGCTGTTCATCAGCATTAGTTTAGCATTAGATTAGGGGGTGTTTTTATTTTGGGGGGACTTTTCATAGGGATTTGGTTTAATTTTTTTATTTTGGATAATTTTGTTTATTATTTTCTGTAATGTTAGACTTTTTTATTTTTGGCCATTTTAGATTAATTTATTTAAATTTAATCTTAGGTTTATTTTTCTAAGTACTGTTAGATTTTTTTATTTTAATTATAATTTAGTATTTTATTATTTTATGTAATTTGGGGTTAATTTAGCGGGTGTTAGGTTAGGGGGCTTAGTAATTAAATTAGTTATTTGCGTTGTGGGTGTTTGGCTGATTAGGGGTTAATAGGTTAATTAGGGTACTTGCGTTGTGGGGTTTTGGCGGATTAGGGGTTAATAGTTTTATTAGGATTATTGCGTTGTGTGGGTTTGGCGGTTTAGTGGTTAATAGTTTTATTAGGATTATTGCGTTGTGTGGGTTTGGCGGATTAGGGGTTAATAGATTTATAAGGTTTGTGATGTGGGTTAATGGCAGATTAGGGGTTAATAGTTTTAATTGGTACTTTGCGATGTGGGTTAATTGCGGACTGGGGTTTAATATAATTATTAGAAAGTTTGCGATTTTTGGGTTGGCGGATTTAGGGGTTATTACTTTTACTAGGTAGATTGCGATGTGGGTGAATGGCGGATTAGGGGTTAATAGTTTAATTAGGCATATTGCGTTGTGGGGGGTTGTCGGTTTAGGGGCTAATAAATGTATTATTAGTTGCGAAGTGGGGAGTTGCGCATATAGGGGTTTTACATGTTGGGTTAATTTTGGGAGGCGGGTTAGACTTTTAAAAGAGATTTGATATTTTTTTGTATTTTCTTAGGCGCCGGCAGTTTCTAAAGTGCCGTAAATCACTGGTGACTCCAGAAATTTGTATTTACGCACATTTATGGACATCGCTAGTTTATCCGACTTACAGCAGTTTATGAACTGCCGGGGGGGTTTATGTGATACCCTGATGTGCGGGGTGAAATTGCAGGCGGCGCTGGTTTCAGCAGTTGCGCTGAAGCTTGCGCCGCATATGTAATCTCACTGGAGCCCTTTCCAATCAAACACTTTGCCATATACCATTTCACTTTTATTAAAGGACCAGTCAACACTCCTGGCTAATGTCAGAAAGATAAATGTTAAAAAAAATTATCATTTTGATACTAACCAATTGAAGAATTGAGGCATAATGTTTGAAAACAAGCGTTTTGAAGTTTGCGCCGATTTCCTCGTCCTCCAGAGTCACGTGGGTGCCTGTATCCATATCTCACCCCAGTAGTGCATTGCTGCTCTTTCAACAAATGATACCAAGTGAATGAAGCAAATTTGATAATAAAAGTAAAATGGAAGACCGCGTTGCAAATCGGTATCACATATTCAGCTCAAGGACTTACGCAGCAAAAATGGAGAAACTTTACTCCATTTTCACCTCGCCACACATAGGCAGACACAGCAAGACTTGCGCTGAGTATCAGAGCACCGTAACCCCCTGAAAAGAGTAACTAACACCTAACAGATGTGCAATATCTATCTACCAGTTAACCGCCAATCCCCACCGCAATAACTAAATAAATGTATTAACCTCTAATCCGCCAACCCCAACATCCCAATCTAACTTTATAAATGTATTAACCCCTAATCTGCCAAACCCACACAACGCAATATACCTAATAAAACTATTAACCCCTTGACCGCCAAACCCACTCAATGCAATAATCCTAATAAAACTATTAACCCCTAATCCGCCAAACCCCCACAACGCAAGTACCCTAATTAACCTATTAACCCCTAATCCGCCAAACCCCACAATGCAAATAACTAATTTAATTACTAAGCCCCCTAACCTAACACCCACTAAAGTAACCCCAAATTACATAAAATAATAAAATATTAAATTATAATTAAAATAAAAAATCCTAACAGTACTTAGAAAAATAAACCTAAGATTAAATTTAAATAAATTATACTAAAATTACCAAAAATAAAAAAGTCTAACAAAATAAACAAAATTATTAAAAATAAAAAAATTAAACCTAATCCCTATGAAATAAAAAAGCCCCCAAAATAAAAACACTCCCTAATCTAATGCTAAACTACCAATAGCCCTTAAAAATGTTTTTTGTAGGTCATTGACGTAAGTTAAACAGCTCTTTTGCATTTAAAAAAATTCTATGTTCCCCCCAACAGTAAAACCCACCACCCACCAAACCCCTCAAAATAAATAAACCTAACACTAAAAAAACCTAAACTACCTATTGCCCCTAAAGGGATATTTGTATGGGAAATGCCCTTAAAAGGGCATTCAGCTCTTTTACTGCCCTTAAAAGGGCATTCAGCTCTTTTAAGATTCCGATTAAAACCCTAATCTAAAAAAAATAAAAATCTTAACTCTAACCCCCAAATAGGTACTCACCGTTCCTGAAGTCCGGCGGAGAAGATCCTGTTCTAGGCGGTGAAGTCTTCTTCCAATCAGCCGATATCTTCTTCCAAGCGGGGACCTCTTCCTTCTTCATCCAGGACCAAGCCGGCGCGGAGCGGAGATGAGCGCGGAGCAGGACCGGTGACCGTGGAGCCTTGGAGTATCCTCCAAGGCTCTGCGGTCACCGTTCCTGCTCCGCGGTCACCGGTCCTGCTTCGTACGATTGCCGCCGTACACCGAATAGTGAATTCAAGGTACGTGTTTAAATATGGGGTACCTTGAATTCCTATTGGCTGAAAATTTTAAATCAGCCAATAGGATGCGAGCTACTCAAATCCTTTTGGCTGTTCATCAGCATTAGTTTAGCATTAGGTTAGGGGGTGTTTTTATTTTGGGGGGACTTTTCATAGCGATTAGGTTTAATTTTTTTATTTTGGATAATTTTGTTTATTATTTTCTGTAATGTTAGACTTTTTTATTTTTGGTAATTTTAGATTAATTTATTTAAATTTAATCTTAGGTTTATTTTTCTAAGTACTGTTAGGATTTTTTATTTTAATTATAATTTAGTATTTTATTATTTTATGTAATTTGGGGTTAATTTAGTGGGTGTTAGGTTAGGGGGCTTAGTAATTAAATTAGTTATTTGCGTTGTGGGGGTTTGGCTGATTAGGGGTTAATAGGTTAATTAGGGTACTTGCGTTGTGGAGGTTTGGCGGATTAGGGGTTAATAGTTTTATTAGGATTATTGCGTTGTGTGGGTTTGGCGGTTTAGTGGTTAATAGTTTTATTAGGATTATTGCGTTGTGTGGGTTTGGCGGATTAGGGGTTAATAGATTTATAAGGTTTGCGATGTGGGTTAATGGCAGATTAGGGGTTAATAGTTTTAATAGGTACTTTGCGATGTTTGTTAATGGCGGATTGGGGGATAATATATTTATTAGATATTTTGCGATGTTAGGGTTGGCGGATTTAGGGGTTATTACTTTTATTAGGTAGATCGCGATGTGGGTGAATGGCGGATTAGGGGTTAATAGTTTAATTAGGCATATTGCATTGTGGGGGGTTGTCGGTTTAGTGGCTAATACATTTATTATTAGTTGCGATAGACTTTTAAAAGAGATTTGATATTTTTTTGTATTTTCTTAGGCGCCAGCAGTTTCTAAAGTGCCGTAAATCACTGGCGACTCCAGAAATTTGTATTTACGCACATTTCTGGACATTGCTAGTTTATCCGACTTACAGCAGTTTATGAACTGCCGGGGGGTTTATGTGATACCCTGATGTGCGGGGTAAAACTGCAGGCGGCGCAGGTTTCAGCAGTTGCGCTGAAGCTTGCGCCGCATATGTAATCTCGCCCCAGTAGTGCATTGCTGCTCTTTCAACAAATGATACCAAGTGAATGAAGCAAATTTGATAATAAAATTAAAATGGAAAGTTGTTTAAAATTGTATGTTCTACCTAAATCATGAAAGAAAAATTTTGGGTTACATGTCCCTTTAAGGTCTCATTCAAGTTAATATCTGAAGGCAGCATCTGCCCATGGATAACGCATTTCATGGCTAAGAGTCATCTGCTAATAGACATGATACCATTGCTTGGCGTTTGGTCGTTCCAATCTGTGTCTCTGTTACAGTGTTTCCACTCGTCTTTCGAAATATTTGTTTATGGTACTTGAGCAACGCATAAAAAATCTGCCGTCAAAGCTGAGAAGTGCTTAGATGTGGCACAGAAGGGATTTAACCTGTCAGCATTCACCACTGACTTTATTTCCAGCTGACAGACGGAAATGCCCACTTGACCTCTATGTAGTTATTTCCCTGATCTATAAAAGAAACTGTGCACAGCAGTCTTTATTGCTTTATACAGAGCAATCCATTGTAAAACTCTAAAAAGGACAGGGGTTTGTTTAATTTGATGTATTTTTGCCGAATTTTGAAATAAAGGTTGTCTGACAAAATTTCAGTATTACACAATACAGAATCCCATTGTTTATACTGAAAAAACGGAATAAAGCAAATTCATGAAATGTCATTAAAGGAACATACATGTAATTGTTTATATGTATAGTATATATCAGTGTGTTTTAAAGGGCCATAACAGTAAAAAAAATAGCACTGCATGATTGAGTATACAATTTTAAACAACTTTTCAATCTACTTCTATGATCTCATTTGCTTTGTTCTTGTGGTATCCTTTGTTGAAAAGCATACATTGGTAGGCTCAGAAGCTGGGAGCTAGCTGCTTATTGGTGGTTGTACATAACTGCCTCTTGTCATTGGTTCGCCAGATGTGTTCAGTTAGCTCTCAGTAGTGCATTGCTGTTCCTTTAATAAAGGATACTAAGAGAATGAATACATTGTTAATAGAAGTAAATAGGAAAGAGATATATCTGCTCTGTCTAAATCATGTTCATGTCCCTTTAAACACTCAGGGCTAGATTACAGGTTACGGTTAGCGACGGCGCTAGCTAACGCGCATAATACCAGTTGAAAGTAAATGGCTGCACTTGAGCACAAACAAAAGCATCCTTTGGGCGAGATGCAGCGGGAAAGTAATGCAGTCCAGTAAGTGGCGGGTACTATACCACAGTCCAGTAAGTGGCGGGTACTTTACCACAGTCCAGTAAGTGGCGGGTACTATACCACAGTCCAGTAAGTGGCGGGTACTATACCACAGTCCAGTAAGTGGCGGGTACTATACCACAGTCCAGTAAGTGGCGGGTACTATACCATAGTCCAGTAAGTGGCGGGTACTATACCACAGTCCAGTAAGTGGCAGGTACTATACCACAGTCCAGTAAGTGGCAGGTACTATACCACAGTCCAGTAAGTGGTGGGTACTATACCACAGTCCAGTAAGTGGCGGGTACTATACCATAGTCAAGTAAGTGGCGGGTACTATACCACAGTCCAGTAAGTGGCGGGTACTATACCACAGTCCAGTGAGTGGCGGGTACTATACCACAGTCCAGTAAGTGGTGGGTACTATACCAGAGTCCAGTAAGTGGTGGGTACTATACCACAGTCCAGTAAGTGGATGGTACTATACCATAGTCCAGTAAGTGGCTGGTACTATACCAGAGTCCAGTAAGTGGCGGGTACTATACCACAGTCCAGTAAGTGGCTGGTACTATACCATAGTCCAGTAAGTGGCTGGTACTATACCACAGTCCAGTAAGTGGCGGGTACTATACCAGAGTCCAGTAAGTGGCAGGTACTATACCACAGTCCAGTAAGTGGCGGGTACTATACCACAGTCCAGTAAGTGGTGGGTACTATACCATAGTCCAGTAAGTGGCGGGTACTATACCACAGTCCAGTAAGTGGCTGGTACTATACCACAGTCCAGTAAGTGGCTGGTACTATACCACAGTCCAGTAAGTGGCGGGTACTATACCACAGTCCAGTAAGTGGCGGGTACTATACCACAGTCCAGTAAGTGGCGGGTACTATACCACAGTCCAGTAAGTGGCGGGTACTATACCACAGTCCAGTAAGTGGCGGGTACTATACCACAGTCCAGTGAGTGGCGGGTACTATACCACAGTCCAGTAAGTGGCTGGTACTATACCAGAGTCCAGTAAGTGGTGGGTACTATACCACAGTCCAGTAAGTGGATGGTACTATACCATAGTCCAGTAAGTGGCTGGTACTATACCAGAGTCCAGTAAGTGGCGGGTACTATACCACAGTCCAGTAAGTGGCTGGTACTATACCATAGTCCAGTAAGTGGCTGGTACTATACCATAGTCCAGTAAGTGGCGGGTACTATACCAGAGTCCAGTAAGTGGCAGGTACTATACCACAGTCCAGTAAGTGGTGGGTACTATACCACAGTCCAGTAAGTGGTGGGTACTATACCACAGTCCAGTAAGTGGCGGGTACTATATCATAGTCCAGTAAGTGGTGGGTACTATACCACAGTCCAGTAAGTGGCGGGTACTATACCACAGTCCAGTAAGTGGCGGGTACTATACCATAGTCCAGTAAGTGGCGGGTAGATAAACAGCAAAGGGGAAAGTTTGTAGGGAGAGTAACCACGGCTACGGTTACCACATCAAACAGCTGAGAAGTGATTTTCCACACACCTTAAACCCAGCCCGTGTGTAACCCGTATGTAGATATAGTATGACAGTTCAGAGGATCGCAGTCCTGTAGGGTTTCCCCACCCCAGCCAGGACTAGTAAGGCTACACTCCCACCGCTCCTTGAGTACACAGTAGTGAATAAATACAATAACTTGAATATTCAGTAAACACCAAACACTATAGTAGTCGACTGTGAAGTGGTCAGTTCACATGAGCACATACCTTGCGTCTGCTGCCGGACTTATGAGGGCAATCACTTGAGGCCGTATCAAAATATTCAGGATAGATTCCTGCCTTAATTGGAGATCGACATATGTTGTTTATGTCATCACCTTTAAGGAATGTTCCCTCCAGTATGTAGGCCTCACCACCAGAGAAGCCAGAACCCGTATTAAGGAACATCTTGCTGATATAAGGGCTGGTGTACTTACTACAGCATTGGTGCAACATTTTATGGGTATTCATTCAAAGAATACTACATCCTTTACCTGGACTATTATTGAGAGAATTCTTCCATGCAGGGGGGGGGATGGATAGGTTTTGCAGATTGGGGGAGAGGGAGGCATTCTGGATCTTTAAGTTGAGGACAAGAGTTCCAGAAGGGCTTAACTCTGAGTATGACCTCATTAATTTTTGGTGAGCCACACTCCCCCTCTAACCCACCTTGCCCTTCCCTCACCTCTCCCCCCTGTTTGGTCTACTTATCAATTTCTGACTTCAATTGCTTTGTTTATGTAGTGTACCTAGATGGGGCCACATATGTAGTTTCTTAGCTAGGGCTAAATTAATCTTAGGGGGGTTCATCTGTCCATTCTGAGTATTGATGGGGCGAAAATGTGAGAGCGCTGGTCTTGACTTTCCACTCTCTATACAGTTATTTACAGCAGCTTTGCCAATTTTGTGTTTAGTACAACACTTATCTCTTATCCACTGTAGGTGTTGCCCCCTTAATACCATACTGAAATTTAATCAAACGCACATATACTTCTGTTTTATTTAATCTCCCCACTGAGTTTGTACTTACGATTGACTAATTATATGCACAATGATTATACATGTGAGTCTTGACTTAGGTGCACGGTGTCTGAGCTCCTCCCTCTCCCTATAGCTCTCACGCTTTTGACATTGCTGCTTATTATTATTATATATAGAAGTTGATCAGATGTCATGAGTCTCACTCACCATATTAACAGACAATGTTATACTGTGTTTCAGTGAGTAATGGAACAGATGATCTTCTTGGGCAGTACGGGACTTCGCCAAATATGGATCCTTCACGATTGTATTTATTTAAATCAAATCAGTGTTTGTAACAATTTTCTATGACCAGCTACTGAGGCGCTTATTCCATCAGTGTTTGCTATAATTGTAATACATGCATCAAATGTTATTGCACTGTCTACAGTGATCTAGCTTTTGTTTAATGGGGCTATAGATATTGCAAAAATTACCCATTGCAGGATTTTGAAAGGGGTGTGTCCCTACTAACCAATGGGAGGACAGGCTGTTAGTTTTTAAAGAGCACTTCACACATGTTTTAAAACAGGTAATGAGTAAGGCTGTTAGCTGAAACGCGTATACCTGCTAGTTTAGAGCTTGTCAAGGATTTTTTGTACAGTATTAACCCCGGGGTGTATGTTTCTCCCCTCTCACGTATCTCTTCATGTTTGTTTAATGCTTGACAAACGTGTGTATATATTCACTCATATCGCGCTACGGCGCAACTTGTGTAACAAATACATTTGTATGTGCATTGTACCGCTGCCTGTGCTCTTCTCATTCCTTTTATAAGTGGCGGGTACTATACCATAGTCCAGTAAGTGGCAGGTACTATACCACAGTCCAGTAAGTGGCGGGTACTATACCACAGTCCAATAAGTGGCGGGTACTATACCACAGTCTAGTAAGTGGCGGGTACTATACCACAGTCCAATAAGTGGCGGGTACTATACCATAGTCCAGTAAGTGACGGGTACTATACCACAGTCCAGTAAGTGGCGGGTACTATACCACAGTCCAGTAAGTGGCGGGTACTATACCATAGTCCAGTAAGTGGCGGGTACTATACCATAGTCCAGTAAGTGGCGGGTACTATACCAAAGTCCAGTAAGTGGCGGGTACTATACCACAGTCCAGTAAGTGGCGGGTACTATACCACAGTCCAGTAAGTGGCGGGTACTATACCACAGTCCAGTTTGTGGCGGGTACTATACCACAGTCCAGTAAGTGGCTGGTACTATACCACAGTCCAATAAGTGGCGGGTACTATACCACAGTCCAGTAAGTGGCGGGTACTATACCACAGTCCAGTAAGTGGCGGGTACTATACCATAGTCCAGTAAGTGGCGGGTACTATACCAAAGTCCAGTAAGTGGCGGGTACTATACCACAGTCCAGTAAGTGGCGGGTACTATACCACAGTCCAGTAAGTGGCGGGTACTATACCACAGTCCAGTTTGTGGCGGGTACTATACCACAGTCCAGTAAGTGGCTGGTACTATACCACAGTCCAATAAGTGGCGGGTACTATACCACAGTCCAGTAAGTGGCGGGTACTATACCACAGTCCAGTAAGTGGCGGGTACTATACCACAGTCCAGTAAGTGGCGGGTACTATACCACAGTCCAGTGAGTGGTGGGTACTATACCACAGCCCAGTAAGTGGCTGGTACTATGCCACAGTCCAGTAAGTGGCGGGTACTATACCACAGTCCAGTAAGTGGCGGGTACTATACCATAGTCCAGTAAGTGGCGGGTACTATACCACAGTCCAGTAAGTGGCGGGTACTATACCATAGTCCAGTAAGTGGCGGGTACTATACCACAGTCCAGTAAGTGGCGGGTACTATACCACAGTCCAGTAAGTGGCGGGTACTATACCACAGCCCAGTAAGTGGATGGTACTATACCATAGTCCAGTTAGTGGTGGGTACTATACCACAGTCCAGTAAGTGGCGGGTACTATACCACAGTCCAGTAAGTGACGGGTACTATACCACAGTCCAGTTAGTGGCGGGTACTATACCACAGTCCAGTAAGTGGCGGGTACTATACCACAGTCCAGTAAGTGGCGGGTACTATACCATAGTCTAGTAAATGGCGGGTACTATACCATAGTCCAGTAAGTGGCGGGTACTATACCACAGTCCAGTAAGTGGCGGGTACTATACCATAGTCCAGTAAGTGGCGGGTACTATACCACAGTCCAGTAAGTGGCGGGTACTATACCACAGCCCAGTAAGTGGCTGGTACTATGCCACAGTCCAGTAAGTGGCGGGTACTATGCCACAGCCCAGTAAGTGGCTGGTACTATGCCACAGTCCAGTAAGTGGTGGGTACTATACCATAGTCCAGTAAGTGGCGGGTACTATACCATAGTCCAGTAAGTGGCGGGTACTATACCACAGTCCAGTAAGTGGCTGGTACTATACCATAGTCCAGTAAGTGGCGGGTACTATACCACAGTCCAGTAAGTGGCGGGTACTATACCATAGTCCAGTAAGTGGCGGGTACTATACCATAGTCCAGTAAGTGGCGGGTACTATACCATAGTCCAGTAAGTGGCGGGTACTATACCACAGTCCAGTAAGTGGCGGGTACTATACCATAGTCCAGTAAGTGGCGGGTACTATACCATAGTCCAGTAAGTGGCGGGTACTATACCACAGTCCAGTAAGTGGCGGGTACTATACCACAGTCCAGTAAGTGGCGGGTACTATACCACAGTCCAGTAAGTGGCGGGTACTATACCACAGTCCAGTAAGTGACGGGTACTATACCACAGTCCAGTAAGTGGTGGGTACTATACCATAGTCCAGTAAGTGGCTGGTACTATACCACAGTCCAGTAAGTGGCGGGTACTATACCATAGTCCAGTAAGTGATGGGTACTATGCCACAGTCCAGTAAGTGGCGGGTACTATACCACAGTCCAGTAAGTGGCGGGTACTATACCACAGTCCAGTAAGTGGCGGGTACTATACCACAGTCCAGTAAGTGACGGGTACTATACCACAGTCCAGTAAGTGGTGGGTACTATACCATAGTCCAGTAAGTGGCGGGTACTATACCACAGTCCAGTAAGTGGCGGGTACTATACCACAGTCCAGTAAGTGGCTGGTACTATACCACAGTCCAGTAAGTGGTGGGTACTATACCATAGTCCAGTAAGTGGCGGGTACTATACCACAGTCCAGTAAGTGGCTGGTACTATACCATAGTCCAGTAAGTGGCGGGTACTATACCACAGTCCAGTAAGTGGCGGGTACTATACCACAGTCCAGTAAGTGGTGGGTACTATACCACAGTCCAGTAAGTGGCGGGTACTATACCACAGTCCAGTAAGTGGCAGGTACTATACCACAGTCCAGTAAGTGGCAGGTACTATACCACAGTCCAGTAAGTGGCGGGTAATATGCCACAAATTTTGGGACAGTTATGTGTTTGAATGTATAAAGTTAGCCAAAACCATTTTAATTGTATTCTTCTGCACTGGGGTGATTGGTTAGTTTGGGGGTCTATGTTCTTTATAAACTATTTGGCTTACAATTTTGTATAGTCTGAAGATGATGGCTGGATAATCCTGAAATGTCTCTTTCTGTGTCTTTTAAGTTTTGAAATAAATACTTTTTATGAAGACCAGTGAGTGCATATTAGATTGTTTTACATATATATAATTATTTTTAATATGTTTTTCCCCAGTATATACTGTAAACCCTTGCACATGCTCAGTAGGAGCTTGCGCCGCCCCCCCCTCCTGAACCTCCCGCTGGCACAGACAGTGACACAGACCATGTCACTGTCTGTAATGATCAGGCATCTGCCTTTATATGGAACTGGATCACCGATCCTCTGGGACAGCAGCTCTCAGCTGTAACTTTACAGCCAAGGATGCTGTTGGTGCCTGAAGCAAGGACGTATATATACGTTATGCGGTATGATGGGCAAAGTACCACATGAATAAATAGAACTTATTCTTCTATGTAAAGAACACTGGAACTCAAAATATTTTTATTTCATGTTGGTTTCGTGCTCTTGAATACACGTGGTCTGGTTAGCTGATGAGCATGAGTGTTTTTTTTTGCAGTTTTCACTCTCCATTGAAGTCTATGGGAGAAGAAGTTAACATGGTCACAATCATTTTTTACGCGCGCATCAGGTTTTCACTCGAGTGCAATCTTTTACTTTTTAACTTGTAATACGAGAGTAACCCAATGCACGTAAAAATCTCCATCTAGTGCAGTTTTTACTCGAGTGAGAGTATACTTTTTCAGTTCCAAGTTTGTTTAAAGAGAAGTGACATCTATTATGGAGGGCGATGTCTTGTAAATTACATAAGAGGGGAGAACCACCACTAAGACTTTGAAAACCCCTGGTCTAGGCCATTGTATCAATCTCTTACAGCATGTGATTTAGAGTTTTTTTGAAAAGCGTATTGTGTATTTTACTGAAAAAGGACGCTATCTATTATTATTATTATTATTCTTTATTTATAAAGCACCAGCAGATTCCGCAGGGCTGTACATGAGTACAAAGATAAAAGTACAGCGATGATACAATACAATATAAGACAACAGACAAAATTAAACAAACAAATACAGTGTGAATTGAGGGCCCTGTTCCCGTGGGAACTTACAATCTAGATGAGTAGGAGGGGGAGAAACAGGAGGTGGGGACTGCAAAGGTGAGAATGATTTTAGTGCGGAGTTAGCTAAGGGGAAATATAAGGCAAGTGGAATTAATTTGTTACTGATTTGGGTGATAGGCTTCCCTGAACAAAAAGATCTTTAGGGAGCGTTTAAAGGAGGAAAGGTTAGGGGAAAGCCTGACAGCTGAAGGAAGAGCATTCCATAGGGTTGGTGCCCCACAAGAGAAGTTCTGTAGTCTACCATGGAAGGAGGTGATGGTAGAAGATGCAAGGAGCAGGTGATTGCTGGATCTTAGGGGGTGGGCTGGAGTATATTTGTTGAAGAGTAAGGATAGGTGGGGGGGCTGCGTTGGTAATGGTTTTGTAGGTAAGGGTGAGAATTTTTAATTTAATTCTACTGTGAATGGGGAGCCAGTGAAGGGACTTGTAGAGAGGTGCAGCAGATACAGAGTGCCAGGAGAAGTGGATTAGCCTAGAAGAGACATTTAGGATGGATTGAAGAGGGAGGGAGGCGGGAGAGAGAAAGGCCAGTTAGTAGGTTGTTACAGTAGTCAAGTTGGTAATTACCAGGCAGTGGATTAGCTGTCTTATAGTTTCAGAGCTCAGAAATGGACGAATTTAGGAGATATTGCGCAGGTGGTTGCGGCAGGATGAAGAGAGCAATTGGATGTGGAGTATGAAGAACAGATTTGAGTCAAGTGCAACTCCTAGTCAGCGGACTTGGGGTGATAGTGGTGTCGCCAACAGTGATAAAAAAATTAGAAACCGGAATAGAATTATAGGGGGGATTAGTAGGAGCTCAGTCTTGGACATGTTGATTTTTAGGTGGTGAGAGGCCACCCAGGAAGAAATGCCAGATTAGCAGTCAGTGATGTGAGAAAGGACAGAAGGAGAGAGTTCAGGGGTGGAGAGGTAGATCGGAGTGTCATCACCATAGAGGTGATAGTTGAAGCCATAGCTACTGATGAGTTTACACAGTGAAGAAGTATAAATAGAGAATAGAGAAATGTAGGAAGAAAAAATGGATATACCAGAGCACTCAAAGTGAACTATTAAGAATTAATTCACAATGTGAGTTGATGTGCAGGACTGGGTATTATAAATAAAACATAACTTTTAATAATGTCCAAGTAAAAAATGGTAAATAATGGTGATAAACATTCACACAGTGTCGTGTAAATTAAAAACAATTAGATTGTAGGCGGTTTCCGGTGGGAGGAGCTGTTCAGGAGTGCAAGCTGAGGCTGGCGTGCTGCACTGAGAACGGACAGCCCTTTACATCTCACTCCTGTAGCCATTTCTCCCGTTGCTGGTGTGAATAGCACCCTAGGGAGTGGGGCAAATTCATCCAGGCCCAGGCAGGGAAACCGCAAAAGACTTTACCAACGGCTTTCAGTCTGAGCCGCAACTTCACTGTGGTATGGAAATGGTGAAAAAAGGCTAAATAAAATTCCAAAGCTGGTGCCTAAAGTCAATATCTACACTTACCGTACAGAGCGCAAGGTCCTAGCTGTCAGTGGCAGTGTCCGGTGAACTACGGGAGTCGTGCAGTGCTGGAGCCTTGCAGCGTATTGACCGGTGGACGGAGCTATTGTGGAGCCGAGAAGAGAGCCGGGCCCGCTGTGGGGTAGATATACCTCATAGGGCACGTGGGGTGAGACAAAATTCCCCGGGCCATTCCAGGTCTTGCTATCGGATAGCGGCTGGGTACAGCAAAAGAGAAGTACTGTCCAATCCGGAGCCTGCATCAAGGTCGAGCCTCCCTAACCCTCCAATAGGGAGCGGAGGTGTGTAAAGATTGTGACGTCACTCGCCCCATACAGACAGCACACGAGAGCAGCGTGCGACTCATCTAGGCGGAAGAGAAGATCCGCAGGTCCCAGTTGAATTTGAGGCATAAACACTACGCTTGATGGGCAGCGGGAACTCTGTAAGTGTTTAACCCTTCTGAGCCCACGGGGTTGGGTGGCCCTTGATATACAGACACATTTACTGGGTAAAGTAGAGGCCCCGGTGCTATTACAGGGAAAGTGGATCCAGTGCCCCTGCTATTGTTTGCCTCAAGGGAACTTGCCTGGAAGAGGGGTCTTGTCTGGTGGTAACTTGTCGTTTTACACTGGTTGTTGGTGTTTTTCTCTAACCTATTGCATCTTGCTGTATGTATCAGGCAGCTAATGCTGTAGAGGAACTTTATCATATCACTGAAGAGCAAGTCACAGAACTTTCTTTCTCCCCTCAGGAGTGGGGGTTAGAACTGTAATTGGAAGCCCCTAACAGTATCTGTGGAAGGGGGAAATAAGATCAAAAAGGGAAGGAAAAGAAGGAAGAGAAGGAGGAAAAGAAATAAGGAAAAAAAAATTTTTTTTTTGCTTGTTATACATAACTGATATTTTCTGTATTAAACTGAGACCTAGAGAGATAGATAGCTGGATTAAAAACTGTCCTAAATTGATTAGAAGATTAAGCTAAAGGTTATTATCTAAGGGGAAAGTATTGAGAATATTTCATTGTTCTGAGTTAGCCTGCTTGTGTATACCTAGTCATTTGTTGCAAACGTGGTGATATGTATCTTTGCAGTATATAAATGTCAATGCAACGTTTTTTCACATTTCTCCTTTAAGTAGGCTAGCGCCCGAATGAAGGTAATTAATTCTGGGCGTGTAAATCTAGATTAATCTAGTTTATAAGCATCTTGGAAATAGAAATTAAGTCGATATTATAAGGAAGGTGGACAGCCTCTGTGTATGCTATATCTGTATTAAGAGGACAAATTTATTAGTAATATAAGAAAGTTAAGCTAACTGGATAAGGTAATAGTTACATCACAGGCTTCTATGCACCTTTATGCACTTAAAACACTACTAAAATAACACTATTTTGATTATTTTTGTCGTACACCAAATTTTGATAATATAATACTATAATAAAAAAAAAAAAAAAAAAAAAAAAAGGGGGTTGGGAGGGACTTTGGAGTTAGCCAGTATAGGTTACGGGTTGCTAGCTTTATGGGTTTGAGATAGCCGTTTATAGGCTATTGTTTGCAATTTTTGTGAGCCTTCACTTTAATGTGCACTTGATTTGTTTTTTTTGTTTTTCTCTCTATTGGTATATCTTTAATGGAAAAATGTATCACTCAGGTGAACTCTAAATCACCCAAAATGCCTGTAAAAGCAAAAGATAAAAGAAGTAAAATATCAGATACTAGTATAGATAGTTCAATAGAATCTAACAAAACGTCCTCTGAGTCACAAACATTGGTTCTACAGTTAACAGAGGTGTTTTCTCCACAATTTGAAGCCATTAAGAAAGAGCTAGGGACTATTTCTTCTGAATTAGTTACGTGATCTTCCGAAGTTAGGCAGTTTGCAACCAGGTTAACAGAGGCCGAAACTAGAATCTCTGAAATAGAGGATATATCCCATATACATAAAGATTTAATTCAGAAACAAGAATCTAAAATTAAAAATATGCAGATACGCCTGGAGGATCTTGAGGATCGCTCCAGGCGCAATAATATTAGGATAGTAGGCCTCCCAGAAACACCAGAGTATGAAGACCTAATGAAATTTACGTCAATCACATTACCACAAGCATTAGGGATGTCCCCCCAGTTGTTACCCTTGGCGATAGAGCGAGCGCATAGGTTGGGCCCAAAGAAACCTGGTATGGATGGAGTCCCGAGGAACAGAATCTGTGTTTTCAAATTGCTAAAATTTCAAGATAAAATTGAAATACTGAAATTATTTAAAAAAAATGATCCTCCTATCTTTGGAAAAAGCAGGATTCTGTTGTTCCAGGACTTCTCCTTTGAGACCTCCTCTAAAAGAAAATTAATGGCACCTTACTGTACGCAACTAATAAACAAAGGGATAAGAGCTTGATTAGTTTACCCGGCACGTATAATTGTAGAAGATAAAGGCGCTAAATATGTTTTTGATACGGTGGCAGATGTTAAAAAATTTATAGAGACAGGGTAACTTTTAGAATCATATAAGGAAAAGCTGTGTTATTTTGTTCCCTTTTTTCCAATGAATAGGTATCTTATGCTAAATAGATATGGTGAAGTTGTTATATTGTATTTTATGCGTTTCTGTTTTTTGTGTGCTGTTGTTTTTTTTTGTTTTTTTTGTTTTTTTTTCCCTCTCTTCCTCTCTCCACTCGCCCATTCCCCTTTCCCTATCAGCGTGCTGCAGGGGTTCCTGCCCGCCCCTCCCCCCCCCGGGCTGTGCTAGATTGGTTTTAATTGTGGATGGAGGAAGGAATTAAAGTTCTATCCTGGAATGTAGGGGGGTTAACTTCCCCCGGTAAACGTAAATTAGTTATCAAAACCCTAGCTGGCTATAAACCTGATCTGGTACTCCTGCAGGAGACTCACCTTAATATGTTAGAAGCAACAAAGTTAAAAATAAAATGGGTGGGGGAAGTTATCTCTTCCTCTGTATCTGCTAGAAAATGTGGGGTGGCTATTCTTTTTCATAAAGAATTAGATTATAAGATAATAGATGTAGAAATTGACCCGGCAGCCAGATTCATTCTCCTCCAGATACAACTGAAAAACTTGAAAGTGGTCATATGTAATGTATATGCCCCAAATGAATTTTCGGTTGACTTCTGGGAAAGAATGAAATTGAAGTTATTTCCATTTTTTGCGGAAAATCTGATTATCGGAGGGGATTTTAATGCAACTCTCTATCCAGAGTTAGATAGATTCTCAAAAAAAAATAGAATGGGCCATAATAGAAATGCTAAATGTTTAAGACATTTTTGTACAAAGTTGAAGTTGGTAGATGTTTGGCGGTTTAAAAACCCGGATGTGGTGTCGTTCTCATGTGAATCAAAAGCACACCGTACTTTCTCCAGAATAGATTTCTTTTTAATCTCGGAAACATTACTCATGCAAGATCTAGAAAGTGGGGAATATATGTATATCAGATCACGCCATTATCTCATTATCTTTCCCTGCTGGCAATAAAGAAAGGGGTAAAATATCTAGATTTGTCTTCCCCCGCCATCTATGCACTAATCACTAATCCTAAATTTGTTAATTTTTTAAAAACGTTGTGGCAGCATTATTATAAGGAGAATTTAAGCTACTGGTATAAACCAGAAATTTTCTGGGAAGCCTTTAAAGCAGTTATGCGGGGAGAGATCCAAGCATATGTGAGTATAAGAAAGAAAAAGAACAAAGCAAGAGAGATTCAAATTACACACCAAGTTAAGAACTCTTATAGAAAATATTGTGCATATCCGACAGCGGCTAATTGGGGAAAATATACAGATAATAGAAAGGAAAGAGACCTCTTCCTAAAACAAAAATTAGTAGAAGAAGAGACAAAGATCAACTTACACTTTAGAGGGGTTCATGATTGTGCTGCGAAATATTTGGCTAGACTGACTAAAGCGAGAAAAAAGAAAAATCTTATTTTATCTATTCAATCGGATAAAGGTAGAGTCACTGAGACTAAGGGAATTATAGAAACTTTCCACACATATTATCAACAGCTTTATGCTGAAATTGAAACAGATAATGTGAAACAAGAGTTGTTCTGGAAATTGATAAAGGTACCTAAAATATCCGGTGACGATCTAACGCTAATTAATGCTCCAATCTCTTTGGAAGAAATCAGCAAAGCAATAGACAACTTGAAACTGAATAAAGCAGCAGGTCCTGATGGACTCCCTGCGGAGTTTTACAGATGTCTAAATAAAGAGATACTCTTAATATTAGAAAAACTTTTTAATTCTTATTTTTGTACACAGTGCTCTATTTCTAGCTTTTTTTCGGCTGCAAATATTTCACTTATCCTAAAAAAGGATAAAAACGCAGATGATCCAGCCTCATATAGGCCAATCTCAGTTTTAAATATAGATTATAAAATACTAATGTCTATTATTTCAGCTAGGTTATCTACCTGTTTGCACAAAATTATTCACCCAGATCAAACTGGATTTATGGTGGGTAGAAACCCATCTAAAAATATCCGTAAATTGGTTAATTTTTTGGACTATGCGTGGAATGTGGATAAGGGTAAACAGATACCGTTATGGAGGGATGTTGCTATCCTCTCCCTGGATGCGGTCAAAGCATTCGACTCGATTGTATGGGAGTATCTATTTCGGGCATTAAACCAGTTTGGATTTAAAGGGGAATTTATGCAATTTATTTGTAGAATATATCATAACCCTATATCCTGTATTTTGATTAATGGGGCTCTATCGCCGAAAATAATATTACAAAGAGGAACAAGACAGGGGTGCCCCCTGTCCCCGTTACTCTTTAACATTGCATTGGAACCGCTAGCAATACGTTTTAAAGAAGTCCTAGCTGGAGTATCGGTTGGTACTCAGGCTCTTAAAACACTGCTGTATGCGGATGATGTATTACTATTCTTGGCAAATATACAACAATCTATTCCAGCGATTCTTCAAACGTTAGAAATATTTAGCTCTTTTTCGGGGTATAGGATAAATTTAGAAAAGAGTGAACTAATGTGCTTAGATAATACTCAAACAGCAGGACTTAATAGTCCCTTTAAACAAGTGGATGCCATTAAATATCTAGGTTTAGTATTGCATAAAAATCCCAGCTTCTGGTATAAAGCCAATTATGAGCTACTATTTCAAAAAATTAGGTCAGATTTACATTTGTGGGCAGTGTTTCCACTCCCATTGACAGCGCGCGTTAACTTGATCAAATCCATTATCTTTCCCCGATTGTTGTATCCATTACAGAACTTGCCGCTATTTATTTTAAACAAAGATTTGAAATTAATTAACACCCTCTTTTCCAAATTCATTTGGAATAATAAAAAGCCTCGAATTGCCTTGGAAAGATTAATGCAAAAGACGGACGTAGCAGGGCTTGCGCTGCCTAATGTTAAACTTTATAATTTAGCCGCTATGGTTAAAATTGCAATAGATTGGATTGCAGGATCTAGCATAGTATCATCTGAAGAAATGGAAGCGTTTTTAATTGCCCCATTTTCTTTAAAGGCTATTATTCACTCCCCAATACAGAAGCTGCCGCAGAATATTAGCTGTCTCATCTCTATCAAAAATATTGTATATGCTTGGCATAAATTTTGCACTATTTTAAATCTGGATTTCTCGGTTTCCGAGTTTCTACCTATTCTAGGCAATCCGAGTTTTCTTCCAGGGTTATATCATAAAATATTTAAAGATTGGGCTGGAAAAGGCTTGCAATATGTAAAACAAGTACTTGATGAAAACTATCAAATGGCTTCAGCAGAAGATATTTTTAGTAAATATGGGCTTGCCAGGTCTGATCTATTTGGTTATTTCCAAATTCGGCACTTCATTGCAGCACAGAAGTGGCGTGCTCCGACCACAACGGGCACAACGGGCTGGGCGGACATCAAGCTATGTATACAAAAATTCACTAGAGGAGACTCGTCAATCTCTTTAATATATGACATTTTGTTGAGCAAACAGAGCCAGCTCATTAAGGACAGGTTATGTAAATCGTGGGCTGTTATAACCTCGTCAGTGGAGCATGAAACAATTAAGCAGAGTTTTGACTCCTTGTATAAGTGTAAAGTTCCAATAGCCTGGAAAGAATCGCACATGAAAATGATTAATAATTTCTATCTCTCACCATGGAAAATATCTAGATTTTATCCCTTGCTAACTAATCTATGTCCGCGATGTGCGCATGGCAAGGCAGATTTACTCCATATGTTTTGGACATGCCCTAAAATCAGACAACTGTGGCTGAAAATTATTTTTTGGTTTAATAAATTATATAAAGTAACAATAGCTCTAGCCGCGATAGATATTTTTTTTCTCCTTTCACCAAATGAGGTTATTAATTATAACACTATAAATAGTTTAAATACAATTATATTAGCAGTTAGACATTGTATATTGAAAAACTGGAAATCTAAGAGGGTCCCCGCTCTAACTTTGGTCTTTAAAATTTTACAAAATCAATTAGTGTTCGAATCATATCATCTTTACGATGCTGCAGAGAAAAAAATTCAGAAATTTTTGTGGAGATGGTCCCCGGCTATATTATCCTATCCTATTTCATTGCAAAAGTTGATTCTCTCCCCCTTCCTATCCTCTGTGAGTTTTGCAGAATTGACCCTACTGAATGTTTTTCCGCATAGCTGGCTGGAGCGGCCAGGTGAGAGGTCTCGGGCGAGGGCCTTGTAGTGGTGCTGGGGGGAGGTTGTGGGGGGGGGGAGAAAGGGAGAGAGAATTTCTTCTTTTTTTTTTTTCTTTTTTTCTTGTTGTTCGTATATTTTCAAGTTCTAAGTGGAGACATTTATAATAAATATAGGGATGAAGTGGGAGCTGTGTCTCCCCTAATTCATGGCTGTTTCGGAGCTGCGACTCCACCAATTATTTCCTTTTTTTTTTTTTTTTTTTTTTTGGTGATATATGCTTAACCTTCTTCTTCTTTCTTTTTGTATTATCATGTTGTGGATTTGAAAAAAAAAAAAAATCTGCGGTGTATCTACTAAACTGTTTGTTGTCATGGGAGCTGTGTCTCCAGCAAAACATTTTTTTTTTTTTTTTTTTATTATTTTTTTTTTCTCTTTTGCCTTTTTTTTTTTTTTTTGTTGTTTGTGAATTTGTTTGATGCTGAAAAATCTGATAAATAAAGATATAAAAAAAAAACAATTAAAAAAGAGAAGAGATGAATGCTGAAGTGCCAAGTATTGGCCATACAGAGTATGTCAAGAGGGTGATTCACAATCACAAAGCACTATAAAGTGCTAAGCAATAGCAACAAAAGTAATTCAATAAGAAAAGGAAGTTACACTTCCACAAAATACGATGCTGAGTGCAGTGCTCAGCCGTGGTTAGCTTCTATTAGAGTCACTCACTCTGTATGCAATTACAATATAGGTTTAAACCTGTGAATCTATCACTATCTAAACCTGTGTAATGAATCAGAATAAAACCCAATTCACAGAAGATAGGTGGAGGTTCAGTGACTTAAAACCGCTAACATGTATATGTTGCTATTGAACAATTATACCCACAAGAAGGGTGTGTGTGGTGGGTGAGTCTTGCAAGGATGTACCACAATGTGATAACCAAAAGTTATCTAATAGTGTAATGATTTAAATATGGAAAAATAAAGGTTTTGTTGCTCTTTTCTTAAAATAAGCAAGAGAAAATGATTTATTAAACTTACTTATTTAAGGTGAGTCATTAATTTTGTAATTGATAGAATATTATGAAACTTCACTAAGGTATGAGTATATAAATATTCAGGAAATATTATGAGTAACTGAGTTTTAAGTTCAGAGAGAGTCATATGTGTTACAAAATTATGCAACAGTAAATGCTGATTAAAGCAGATAAAGCAAAGCAAAGGATTAGACTGCTTGATAAAGTAAAGGTAATTTCTTCACGCACTCACACTTTCATGCAATAAAATATATACACAGTCCAGACATACTAGCTTGAATACCAAACCGCAATCTACTGAGTCAGATGAGAATCACAATAAAGGTTATAGGAATCTCCAATAACAAACAATGGTGTCTAAGGTTTAACCTTTATGAATGAATAAATTGTAGCGTGGAGAGCGGTACTTATCTTAACAGTAGCGGTGGTATGAAGCGTGGGGAGCGGTAATGCCTTTTGGATATACAGGTTGAGAGGTAAGTTGCAGCTCTTAGGTTCAGCGTCTGTTTGGTGTGAGCGCGACTTCGGCGTGGTGAAAGAAGTTCCGTTTGGCGGATGAATCCGGAAGATGGTCCCGGTCAGGATAGAGGCAAAAGTAGATACCCAGCGGGTATCGAAGGCGATGTAAAAGACCTGAAGGTTATGCAACAAATGCACAATGTGGTAGTAGCTCCTCAGAGGAGCAAGGAGAAATGAGAAACAACTTCAATTTTCAGGCCCTGATTAATGGGTAAGCACTTCCTTAAATAGGAAGGAAGTGCTAATGCAGGGTTTAGATTTAAAGGGATATCACATGCCCCCCTCCTCAGGGAATCACCCCTGGGGATTCTGCGTGAGGTTTAAGTGGATATTTCTTATGGAAGAACTTGATCAATCGGGGCGAATGGACTTCGGAATGAATGAGCCAGGAGTTTTCCTCAGGGCCGTAACCTTTCCATTTAATGAGATATTCCAGTTTATTTCTGTGTATCCTAGAATCCAGTATGGATTCAACCTCGAATTCTTCTTGATGATCAACCATCACAGGTGGTGGCGGAATAGAAGAAGGATGGTTTTTGGTTGGGAATGGTTTCAACAATGAGATATGGAAAGAAGGATGTATTTTGTAGTCTTTTGGCAGTTTAAGTCTAACCACATTGGAATTTATCACATGTTCTATTGGAAATGGACCCAAGAATTGATTCGCAAGTTTCTTGCTAGGAACTTTGAGTTTAAGATTTTTTGTTGAGAGAAGTACTAAGTCCCCAACCTTATAATCAGGACCCTTACGATGTTTTAAGTCATAATATGATTTTTGATATTGCTTGGCTTCATGTAGATGTCTTTTCAGGACAATTAACCTTTCGTGGAGGTTAGATGTAAATTCAGTTGCTGTAGGAGAGTTTACAGATTTGTTAGAAAGAGATATAGTGTTTGGGTGGTAACCATATGTTGCAAAAAAGGGGGAAGTTTTGATAGAAGTATTTATGGAATTGTTATATGTGAATTCGGCCATGGGAAGATAAACTGTCCAATCATCTTGGAGATGTGATATGTAACATCGTAAGAATTGTTCTATGGTCTGATTAAGTCTCTCTGTGAGTCCATTAGTCTGGGGATGGAAAGCAGTGGTATAAAGGTGGTCAATCTTTAGCAATTTACACAGAGATCTCCAGAAGGATGAGGTAAATTGCGTTCCCCTATCTGTAATTATGTTGGAGGGTAAACCATGTAGTCTGACTATATGATCGATAAATACCTTAGCCGTAGTCATAGCTGAGGGTAATCCCTTAAGTGGGATAAAATGAGCTAGTCTGGTTAAATGGTCAATTATTACCATGATAGTATTATATTGTTGAGTGAGTGGGAGTTCAACAATAAAATCCATGGCTATGGTACTCCATGGTTTATCTGGGATAGGCAGAGGTGTAAGTAGACCAATTGGTCTCTTATGAACTAATTTATTTCGGGCACAATTTTCACATCCTGATACATAGTCATATATATATTTGTTCATGCCAGGCCACCAGAAATTACGTCGGGTTAGTTCAATGGTCTTTTTAATTCCAGGATGACCAGACATTGTATCATCATGAGTGTGTGTGAGTATTGATGATCTCATGCTCTTGGGAATATACAATTGACTGTTATGATAGTACAATCCAGATTGAGAGTCTTTAACACAAGTTTGGTGGGGTATTGAATCTTGTTTTAAAGCCTTGTGAACCTCTTGTTCTATAGGGGTCAGGAC
This sequence comes from Bombina bombina, assembly GCF_027579735.1. Taxonomy (NCBI): domain Eukaryota; kingdom Metazoa; phylum Chordata; class Amphibia; order Anura; family Bombinatoridae; genus Bombina; species Bombina bombina. The sequence goes on along the minus strand of NC_069504.1, from coordinate 1,096,869,269 downwards.
GCCTATGATTTTTTCAGGAGGGATAGTAAAATTAGGTGGTTCATGAGTTAAGCTTTCGTTTATACGTGATAAAGCATCGGCCTTAGTATTTTGACTGCCTGGTTTGTAGGTAATTATAAAGTTAAAACGGTCTAAAAATAGAGACCATCTCGCTTGTCTGGCTGTCAAAGTCTTGTTCTTTTTTTAAATATTCAAGATTCTTATGGTCAGTAAAAATAATGAATGGAAGTTTAGATCCTTCTAGGAGGTGTCTCCATTGTTCAAGGGCACTCTTTATTGCTAACAATTCTTTGTCCCCCACACTATAATTACTTTCTGCACTAGTTAAGGTTCTTGAATAAAATGCAATGGGGTGAATTTCCCCATTCTCAACTTGTTGTTGGGAGAGTACTGCTCCTATGCCAGTATTAGAGGCATCTGCTTCAAGTTGGAATTGTAGATCAAAGTTGGGTAGTGATAAGATTGGTGCTGTAGAAAATAACTCTTTAAGTTTTTCGAAGGTTTCTTGAGCTTTTTGAGACCATTTAAATTTTTGATTAACACTAGTCAGTTGTGTCAGTGGTCTTACTATTGAAGAAAAGTTTTTAATAAACTTTCAATAAAAATTAGCGAAACCGATAAAGCGTTGTAACGCTTTTACAGTAGTGGGAGCTGGCCAATCTTTAATGGCAGACACTTTGTCAGGATCCATTTGTACATGGTTAGGAGTTATTATATAACCTAAAAATTTTATCTTAGAGACATGGAATACACATTTTTCTAATTTAGCATATAATTTGTGCTCCTTGAGACGGGTGAGTACCCATCTTACATGCTTTTCGTGATCAGAGGGTGTTTTGGAGTATATTAGAATATCATCTAAGTAAATTATAACACAGATGTCCATAAGGTCGTGGAATATTTCATTAATAAAATGCTGGAATGTTGCAGGAGCATTGCTTAAGCCGAAGGGCATTACATTATATTGAAAGAGCCCGTAACGGGTTCTAAAGGCGGTTTTCCACTCATGACCTTCTTTCATACGGATAAGATTGTAAGCCCCCTTAAGATCAAGTTTTGAATAAATTGTAGCTTCGTTTAAACGTTCCAATAATTCGGGTATGAGGGGTAGAGGATATCTGTTTTTAACAGTAATTTCGTTTAAAGCTCTATAATCAATAATGGGTCTTATTGTACCGTCCTTATTGCGTACTAGGAACATTCCAGCAGCAGCTGGAGATGTTGAGTGGGATATAAAACCTTTTCGGAGATTGTCGTCTAAATAGGAACGTAAGTAAGTAAGTTCCTCTTGTGAAAGTGGGTATATTTTTCCGTGAGGAATTTGAGAGCCCGGTATCAGATCAATTGGACAATCAAACTCCCTATGAGGGGGGAGGTTTTCTGCCTCTTTTAGATCAAACACCTCTGCCAGATCCTGATAAATTTCTGGTAGTTCAGATTCAATAGCAGAGATTAACTGATATGGATAACATGTTTTTAAACAGAATGGTGATGCTAATGATACCTGTGGAGTGGACCAGTCAATGCTGGGGTTATGTTTTTTTAACCATGAAAAGCCAAAAATAAGTGTATGCATGTGGATGGAAATTAAGTCAAAAGTAAGATATTCAGTATGTCCATTGTCAGTTGTCACTAGTAAAGGTATTGTTTGATGAGTAATGGGACCATGTTGTATGAGGGAACCATCAATAAGTTTAACTGAGACTGGTTGTGCCTTGCAAACAGTAGGAATTTTATTTAAATCAACAAAAGATATATCGATATAATTTCCTGCTGCCCCAGAATCGATCAATGCATTAGACTGCACGTTTTTCTGATCCCACTGTAAAGAAAGGTTAAGAGTCAATTGAGGGTTTTGAGTGAAGTATAAAATATTATGTTTTGAATGAATCTTACCCTTCTTTTGCTTTTGAAGAATTGGGCAATTATTAACTGAGTGTTCTTTTTGCCCACAATATAAGCATAGATTCTCAGATCTGCGTCTGGCCTTTTCTTCAGGTGTTAAAGGTCCTTTTATGGCTCCAATCTCCATTGGGGTCTGATTAGAATTACCCTTTTCCTGGTTGGGTGTGTAAAGATACGGACGTCTAGGTGGTACGTCACAGGTAGCTCTCTCAGCCTTCCTTTCACGTATTCGCCGATCCAGGGTAGTACTTAATTTCATCAGTCCATTCAGGGTTTCGGGCATCTCCAAACGGGACAACTCATCTTTTAACAATTCTGAAAGGCCCAGTCTGAACTGGTTCTTCAAACTAATTTCATTCCATTTAGAATCATCTATCCACATTTGGAATTCAGTAATATAATCTTCTATATTCCTCTTACCCTGTTTTAGGGATCTCAGTTTCGTTTCTGCCGTCATCTGTGAATGAGAGTCCTCATATAAGGATGTCATAGCTAAAAAAAATTCTTCCAAGGAATCTAAGATTGGATGGTTATTCTCAAAATATGTATTAGCCCATGAGCGAGGCTCCCCCTGGAGGAAGGAGATGGTAGTACAAACCTTGATTCTCTCAGAGTGATAAGTTTTAGGCCTTAATGAAAAAAGTAATTTGCAAGCATTTTTAAAGTCTCTATATTCACTTCGTTTACCAGAAAAGGGTTGAGGATAGTTAATGTGAGGTTCAGGGACTTCTGAGCTCTTGGCTGGTAAACATTCTTTTACTAGAGTTTTAAGTGCTTTATTTTCTGATTGTACCTCAGTTAAGGCCCTGGCTAGATATTCTAATTTTTGATGGATGTTGGTGAATTCATTTTTTATTTCACTAGGATCCATCCTATATTTTACAGGTTATAACCTTATAGGCCTGAACATTCTGTGATAACCAAAAGTTATCTAATAGTGTAATGATTTAAATATGGAAAAATAAAGGTTTTGTTGCTCTTTTCTTAAAATAAGCAAGAGAAAATGATTTATTAAACTTACTTATTTAAGGTGAGTCATTAATTTTGTAATTGATAGAATATTATGAAACTTCACTAAGGTATGAGTATATAAATATTCAGGAAATATTATGAGTAACTGAGTTTTAAGTTCAGAGAGAGTCATATGTGTTACAAAATTATGCAACAGTAAATGCTGATTAAAGCAGATAAAGCAAAGCAAAGGATTAGACTGCTTGATAAAGTAAAGGTAATTTCTTCACGCACTCACACTTTCATGCAATAAAATATATACACAGTCCAGACATACTAGCTTGAATACCAAACCGCAATCTACTGAGTCAGATGAGAATCACAATAAAGGTTATAGGAATCTCCAATAACAAACAATGGTGTCTAAGGTTTAACCTTTATGAATGAATAAATTGTAGCGTGGAGAGCGGTACTTATCTTAACAGTAGCGGTGGTATGAAGCGTGGGGAGCGGTAATGCCTTTTGGATATACAGGTTGAGAGGTAAGTTGCAGCTCTTAGGTTCAGCGTCTGTTTGGTGTGAGCGCGACTTCGGCGTGGTGAAAGAAGTTCCGTTTGGCGGATGAATCCGGAAGATGGTCCCGGTCAGGATAGAGGCAAAAGTAGATACCCAGCGGGTATCGAAGGCGATGTAAAAGACCTGAAGGTTATGCAACAAATGCACAATGTGGTAGTAGCTCCTCAGAGGAGCAAGGAGAAATGAGAAACAACTTCAATTTTCAGGCCCTGATTAATGGGTAAGCACTTCCTTAAATAGGAAGGAAGTGCTAATGCAGGGTTTAGATTTAAAGGGATATCACACACAATATGCTCGCGGATTGCACACAGAACTAATCTAAAAAGAGGATTGACCTCACACAAATTATCTAGCTAGTGCAATGCTGGAGCGGTACTACACCTTGTCAGAATCCCATACTATATGTAATGTAGTGACAAGGAGTACTGATAAGTCAATTAAAGGAGCCCAGAAATTGGCTAGTTAGCTTAGAAGGAATACTTCATGGTAAGCGTTTCAACAGTACAGTCAAATATTAACAATTATGCACACACGCTATATTAAACTGTATTCATAAGGAGCGCCTGATGTGCATTTCGCCACCTCCGTGGCTTTCTCAAAGGCTAACCCATCCTGCCTCAACTCGAGCGGTTAAGTATCGCTCAGAGCCAATCACGGGTGAGTAATTGTGCACACCCACTAACGGCTGGCCAATCACTAGTCATCTACCCCATTGGGTAGACGTATGTCACATGACTTGTGCATAATTGTGAATATTTGACTGTACTGTTGAAATGCTTACCATGAAGTATTCCTTCTAAGCTAACTAGCCAATTTCTGGGCTCCTTTAATTGACTTATCAGTACTCCTTGTCACTACATTACATATAGTATGGGATTCTGACAAGGTGTAGTACCGCTCCAGCATTGCACTAGCTAGATAATTTGTGTGAGGTCAATCCTCTTTTTAGATTAGTTCTGTGTGCAATCCGCAAGCATATTGTGGTATATCCTTGCCAGACTCACCCACCACACACACCCTTCTTGTGGGTATAATTGTTCAATAGCAACATATACATGTTAGCGGTTTTAAGTCACTGAACCTCCACCTATCTTCTGTGAATTGGGTTTTATTCTGACTCATTACATAGGTTTAGATAGTGATAGATTCACAGGTTTAAACCTATATTGTAATTGCATACAGAGTGAGTGACTCTAATAGAAGCTAACCACGGCTGAGCACTGCACTCAGCATCGTATTTTGTGGAAGTGTAACTTCCTTTTCTTATTGAATTACTTTTGTTGCTATTGCTTAGCACTTTATAGTGCTTTGTGATTGTGAATCACCCTCTTGACATACTCTGTATGGCCAATACTTGGCACTTCAGCATTCATCTCTTCTCTTTTTTAATTGTTTTTAATTTACACGACACTGTGTGGATGTTTATCACCATTATTTACCATTTTTTACTTGGACATTATTAAAAGTTATGTTTTATTTATAATACCCAGTCCTGCACATCAACTCACATTGTGAATTAATTCTTAATAGTTCACTTTGAGTGCTCTGGTATATCCATTTTTTCTTCCTACATTTCTCTATGTTTATACAGGATATTGAGCACCCCCCACCTTCATTATTTTGATTAAGGAAATACTATTTTCCACCCTAAGTATAGGGTTTAATTGTGTTGGGGAAGTTATAAGTACAATAAATACAGTAGTATTTCTCTCCCTAAATTTCTTAAACTAAATAGAGAATAGTAAAGGACCCAGAACAGAAACTTGAGGTACTCCAACAGACAGAGGCAATGGAGAGGAGGAGTCGCCAGCAAATAAGACAGAAAAGGACCTATTAGAGTTGATCCAGGAGAGAGCAGTGTCACAGAGCCCAAGGGAGCTGAGAGTCTGTAGAAGAAGATAGGTGGAGGTTCAGTGACTTAAAACCGCTAACATGTATATGTTGCTATTGAACAATTATACCCACAAGAAGGGTGTGTGTGGTGGGTGAGTCTTGCAAGGATGTACCACAATATGCTCGCGGATTGCACACAGAACTAATCTAAAAAGAGGATTGACCTCACACAAATTATCTAGCTAGTGCAATGCTGGAGCGGTACTACACCTTGTCAGAATCCCATACTATATGTAATGTAGTGACAAGGAGTACTGATAAGTCAATTAAAGGAGCCCAGAAATTGGCTAGTTAGCTTAGAAGGAATACTTCATGGTAAGCGTTTCAACAGTACAGTCAAATATTAACAATTATGCACACACGCTATATTAAACTGTATTCATAAGGAGCGCCTGATGCGCATTTCGCCACCTCCGTGGCTTTCTCAAAGGCTAACCCATCCTGCCTCAACTCGAGCGGTTAAGTATCGCTCAGAGCCAATCACGGGTGAGTAATTGTGCACACCCACTAACGGCTGGCCAATCACTAGTCATCTACCCCATTGGGTAGACGTATGTCACATGACTTGTGCATAATTGTGAATATTTGACTGTACTGTTGAAACGCTTACCATGAAGTATTCCTTCTAAGCTAACTAGCCAATTTCTGGGCTCCTTTAATTGACTTATCAGTACTCCTTGTCACTACATTACCTATAGTATGGGATTCTGACAAGGTGTAGTACCGCTCCAGCATTGCACTAGCTAGATAATTTGTGTGAGGTCAATCCTCTTTTTAGATTAGTTCTGTGTGCAATCTGCAAGCATATTGTGGTATATCCTTGCCAGACTCACCCACCACACACACCCTTCTTGTGGGTATAATTGTTCAATAGCAACATATACATGTTAGCGGTTTTAAGTCACTGAACCTCCACCTATCTTCTGTGAATTGGGTTTTATTCTGACTCATTACATAGGTTTAGATAGTGATAGATTCACAGGTTTAAACCTATATTGTAATTGCATACAGAGTGAGTGACTCTAATAGAAGCTAACCACGGCTGAGCACTGCACTCAGCATCGTATTTTGTGGAAGTGTAACTTCCTTTTCTTATTGAATTACTTTTGTTGCTATTGCTTAGCACTTTATAGTGCTTTGTGATTGTGAATCACCCTCTTGACATACTCTGTATGGCCAATACTTGGCACTTCAGCATTCATCTCTTCTCTTTTTAAATTGTTTTTAATTTACACGACACTGTGTGAATGTTTATCACCATTATTTACCATTTTTTACTTGGACATTATTAAAAGTTATGTTTTATTTATAATACCCAGTCCTGCACATCAACTCACATTGTGAATTAATTCTTAATAGTTCACTTTGAGTGCTCTGGTATATCCATTTTTTCTTCCTACATTTCTCTATGTTTATACAGGATATTGAGCACCCCCCACCTTCATTATTTTGATTAAGGAAATACTATTTTCCACCCTAAGTATAGGGTTTAATTGTGTTGGGGAAGTTATAAGTACAATAAATACAGTAGTATTTCTCTCCCTAAATTTCTTAAACTAAATAGAGAATAGTAAAGGACCCAGAACAGAAACTTGAGGTACTCCAACAGACAGAGGCAATGGAGAGGAGGAGTCGCCAGCAAATAAGACAGAAAAGGACCTATTAGAGTTGATCCAGGAGAGAGCAGTGTCACAGAGCCCAAGGGAGTTGAGTGTCTGTAGAAGAAGGGGATGGTCAACGGTGTCAAAGGCAGCAGACAGGTCAAGTAATATAAGTATAGAGTAGTGGCCGTTGTTTTTAGCAGAAAGAAGATCATTAGTAACCTTGGTGAGGGCAGTCTCAGTTGAGTGTTGGGGACGGAAGCCAGATTGCAGAGGGTCAAGCAGTGAGTTGGGGGACAGGAAGTGGGTTAGGTGATCGAAAACTATTTTTTCCAGGACTTTTGAAGCTAGTGAAAGCAGTTATATGGGGTGGTAGTTTGCACGAGAATTGGGGTAAAGTTTTTTTTTGAGGATGGGGTAACCTTTGCATGTTTAAAGGAAGATGGAAATGAACAGGTAGTAAGTAGTGATGTCGCGAACCTAAAATTTTCAGTTCGCGAACGGCGAACTTCCACAAAAGTTTGCGAACGGGGAACCGCCATAGACTTCAATAGGCAGGTGAATTTTAAAACCCACAGGGACTCTTTCTGGCCACAATAGTGATGGAAAAGTTGTTTCAAGGGCACTAACACCTGGACTGTGGCATGCCGGAGGGGGATCCATGGCAAAACTCCCATGGAAAATTACATAGTTGATGCAGAGTCTGTTTTTAATCCATAAAGGGCATAAATCACCTAACATTCCTAAATTGTTTGGAATAACGTGCTTTAAAACATCAGGTATGATGTTGTATCGATCAGGTAGTGTAAGGGTTACGCCCGCTTCACAGTGCGCAGTGTAGGTGATATACCGGCCCTGACCATGCTTTGCAGACCAGGTATCAGTGGTCAGATGGACCCTTGCCCCAACACTGTGTGCCAGACATGCCATTATAGCAGACTTATATGGCTTTGACGTTGCTTTTTGGTAATTAGAAGGCTGCTAAATGCCACTGCGCACCACACGTGTTTTATGCCCAGCAGTGAAGGGGTTAATTAGGGAGCATGTAGGCAGCTTGTAGAGTTCATTTTAGCTTAAGTGTAGTGTAGTAGACAACCCAAAGTATTGATCTAGGCCCATTTTGGTATATTTCATGCCACCATTTCACCTCCAAATGCGATCAAATAAAAAAAAATTGTTCACTTTTTCACAAACTTTAGGTTTCTCACAGAAATTATTTACAAACAACTTATGCAATTATGGCATAAATGGTTGTAAATGCTTCTCTGGGATCCCCTTTGTTCAGAAATAGCAGACTTATATGGCTTTGGCGTTGCTTTTTGGTAATTTGAAGGCCGCTAAATGCCACTGTGCACCACACATGTTTTATGCCCAGCAGTGAAGGGGTTAATTAGGGAGCATGTAGGCAGCTTGTAGAGTTCATTTTAGCTTAAGTGTAGTGTAGTAGACAACCCAAAGTATTGATCTAGGCCCATTTTGGTATATTTCATGCCACCATTCCACCTCCAAATGCGATCAAATAAAAAAAAATTGTTCACTTTTTCACAAACTTTAGGTTTCTCACAGAAATTATTTACAAACAACTTATGCAATTATGGCATAAATGGTTGTAAATGCTTCTCTGGGATCCCCTTTGTTCAGAAATAGCAGACTTATATGGCTTTGGCGTTGCTTTTTGGTAATTTGAAGGCCGCTAAATGCCACTGTGCACCACACGTGTTTTATGCCCAGCAGTGAAGGGGTTAATTAGGGAGCATGTGGGCAGCTTGTAGAGTTCATTTTAGCTTAAGTGTAGTGTAGTAGACAACCCAAAGTATTAATCTAGGCCCATTTTGGTATATTTAATGCCACCATTTCACCGCCAAATGCGATCAAATTTAAAAAAAAAACTTAAATTTTTTCGCAATTTTAGGTTTCTCACTGAAATTATTTACAAACAGCTTGTGCAATTATGGCACAAATGGTTGTAAATGCTTCTCTGGGATCCCCTTTGTTCAGAAATAGCAGACATATATGACTTTGGCATTGCTTTCTGGTAATTAGAAGGCCGCTAAATGCTGCTGCACATCACACGTGTATTATGGCTAGCAGTGAAGGGGTTAATTAGGTAGTTTGTAGGGAGCTTGCAGGGTTAATTTTAGCTTTAGTGTAGAGATCAGCCTCCCACCTGACACATCAGACCCCCTGATCCCTCCCAAACAGCTCCCTTCCCTCCCCCACCCCACAATTGTCCCCGCCATCTTAAGTACTGGCAGAAAGTCTGCCAGTACTAAAATAAAAGGTTTTAAAAAAAATTGAATTTTTTAGCATATTTACATATGCTGTGGCGTAGCATCCCCCCTTAGCCCCCAACCTCCCTGATCTGCCTTATTGGCGGCCATCTTGGGTACTGGCAGCTGTCTGCTATTATTTCACAGTCAAAAAAGTGTTGTTTTTTTTAAAATGTACACTACTGTTACACCAGATATGAGTGGTGGCACTGGGCAAGTGGGCACAGTATACGCTGTGAGCCTGACACACACGCTGGCAGGCAGGCAACTGCAATTAGATTACACAGGAAAGAAAAAAAAAAGCAGACTGATGTTCTAGCCCTAAAAAGGGCTTTTTGGGGTGCTGTCCTTATAGCAGAGATCAGATGAGTCCTTCAGGACTGTAGTGGACACTGAATACACTAGCCTAGCTATCGATTTCCCTATTAAATCAGCAGCAACTACACTGTCCCTCCTCTCACTAAGAATGCAGCTTCCAAATTAATCTAAAATGGATGCTGTTCAGGAGGTAGGAGGGTCTGGGAGGGAGGGTCTGCTGCTGATTGGCTGTAATGTGTATTCTGACTATGAGGTACAGGGTCAAAGTTTACTCAATGATGACGAATAGGGGGTGGATCGAACATCGCATATGTTCGCCCGCCGAGGCGAGCACGAACATGCTATGTTCGCCGGAACTATTCACCGGCGAACTATTCGCGACATCACTTGTGTCTGCACATAAATGGCTCTTCTGATTGGCTCACCCGATGTTGTTCAGCTAGCTCTCGGTAGCACATTGCTGCTAACTCAGCAAAAGTTACAATGAAAATGAAACATATTTAATAATAGAAGTAAATTGGAAAGTTGAATACAATTGTATGCTGTATCTGAATCATGAAACTTTAATTTTGACTGTCCCTTTAAGTCTCATAACTGGAAGTGCCCACTTCTGACTTGTCTAGCCTAACCCTGCTACATATATTTCCCTCATTGGCTTCAGCAGAGATTATAAAATAACAAAATGCAGTTTTTTTGCTAACATAATAACTGTGTATAACCAGGTCTACTTTAATAACAAGACAAATAAAGCAAATGGTGTGTGGAGTTTGGCTATTGCGATATGATTACGGCAAACAGGGTATAAATGTATGTTTACACTTGGCTGAGTGTTTTGTGTCTATTTAACAAATATCCAGGCAAAATGTGTTGGAAATCTATAATATGTGTGATGGAACAGTTCTGAGTACAATGTCCTTTTAGGTCATCTGACCATATGTCACATTGCCCGCTTATCACTAGAGGTCACGTATGTGGAAGCCACACCTTACAACTCGTGCAAGTATAGATTTTACTGGCAGGAGATGATCCTGCAAATGCTGAAAAAGATAGGTGACTCTAATATGATCTAATACAACAAGGCACCTTGGTAAACTCATGAGGGTCTATTGATCTAGGCTATTGGGTAAAGGGACACTATGACCAGTAGGGTCTGTTGGGTTTCCGGTGATACTATGAGTAGAATCAGCCCAGCCAGTAGGTGCAGCAGCAATTCAGCTGTATAAAATGTGTTTTTTTGCGGGTATATTGCCATGATTTTGGTTAGTAAAGGACAACAATAAATGTCTGGGTATAACATATGATCCTGGATTTGCTGACAGTGAACTTGAATTTACGGCTATTCCAGCTTTGAAATTAAATAAACTTTATCAACGTATTTTATGCCAATATCAATAAATGGCAATTACCTCTTGTAGAAGAAAACATAATTAAATTCCTCTCAGACAATGCTGCCAAATAAAAATATCTGCCCCAACTTGCATCAACTGTATAGACATCTAATTAGTCTGTAGAATGCATCCATTGCACCATATGTTATTGTGATACCTTATTGTTAAATGTAATTTAATATACTGTGGGTTAGTAGAGCGCTAATTAGCACTTTCTCTAGAGCGCTAACTGCGCTAGAAGTAAACCTTTTGCGCTTGTCGGGATGCACTGGTATTACGAGTTGAAAGTAAAAACATTGTTTCATTGGTAAACTGACGAGCGCAAAAAGCCGAACTTACAATATCGCTTGCGTGACAACCTATTCCCCCCTAGAAATAAATGGAGAAAAAAAGTAGATAAAAAACCTAATACCCTACTCGCAAGCTAACCTGAATAGTCATCAGACCCCCAGTCTAATAACCCCTAAACCACCACCCCCATACATTGCAAAGCCCCGACTATACTATTAACTCCTAAACCGCCACCCCCACATAAAAACATCTTCACTACACGATTAACCCCTAAGGCCCCAGTCCCCCAACTCAAAGTAACCCACTATACTGATAACAACTAAAATGCTAGCCCCCAATGCAAAGTAACCAACTACACTATTAACCCCTAAACCCCCCGCCCCCCAAAGCAAAATAACCCACTAACATCTAAGCCCCCTAAGTTAACCCAATATAGACTGACCCTATCTTTACTAAAAATAAACTAACTTCCTTGAAAAAAATAAAAACTTAACTGAGAAATTAAAAAAAAAAACTACCATTACAAAAAAAACTACCATTACTAAAAATAAAACAAAAACTACCATTAAAAAAACCTACGTCTAGATTACGAGTTTTGCGTTGTGTGTGAAAAAGCAGCGTTATGGCTCTTTTTCACTACCGCTGGTATTACGAGTCTTGCAGGTTTAGGGGCACTGCACACTTTTTGGCCGTAGTGCAACGTAATTACCCCAGCTTTCAAAAAGTCATCTTTCAATGGGACTTCCATAGCGCCAGTATTACAAAACTGCCGGGGAGGCCAAAAAGTGAGCGGTACACCTTATACCGCCAAGATCCATACCGTAAACTGAAAGTCAGTAGTTATGAGTTTTATGCTACAAAGCTGTAACTTAAAACTCATAACTAAAGTGCTAAAAAGTACACTAACACCCATAAACTACCTATTAACCCCTAAACCGAGGCCCTCCCGCATCGCAAACACTAAAATAAAATTATTAACCCCTAATCTGCCTCTCCGGACATCGCCGCCACTATAATAAACATATTAACCCCTAAACCGCCAAACTCCCACATCACAAACACTAGTTAAATAGTATAGTCGGGACTTTCTAATCCCTAATCTGCCACCCTAACATCGCCGCCACCTACCTACATTTATTAACCCCTAATCTTCCGCCCCAAACGTCGTTGCCACTATACTAAAGTTATTAACCCCTAAACCTAACCCTAACCCTAACGCCCACTAACTTTAATAATTAAAATAAATCTAAATAGAACCTACTATTAATAACTAAATAATTCCTATTTAAAACTAAATACTTACCTGTAAAATAAAACCTAACCTGTCTTACACTAACACCAAACCTTACACTACAATTAAATCAATTACATAAATTAAATACAATTAACTAAATTACAAAAAAACCCCCACTAAATTACACAAAATAATAAAAGAAATTATCAGATATTTAAACTAATTACACCTAATCTAATAGCCCTATCATAATAAAAAAAGACCCCCCAAAATAAAATAAAAAACCCTAGCCTAAACTAAACTACTAATAGCACTTAAAAGGGCCTTTTGTGGGGCATTGCCCCAAAGAAATTAGCTCTTTTACCTGTAAAAAAAATGCAAACAACCCCCCAACAGTAAAACCCACCACCCACACAACCAAGCCCCCCAAATAAAATCCTAACTAAAAAAAACTAAGCTCCCCATTGCCCTGAAAAGGGCATTTGGATGGGCATTGCCCTTAAAAGGGCATTTAGCTCTTTTTCCGCCCAAAAGCCCTAATCTAAAATTAAAACCCACCCAATAAACCCTTAAAAAAAAACTAACACTAACCCCCGAAGATCCACTTACAGTTTTGAAGACCCGACATCAATCCTCAACGATGCCAGCAGAAGTCCTCAACGAAGTGGCAGAAGTCTTCATCCAACCGGGCAGAAGTCTTCATCCAACCGGGCAGAAGTCTTCATCCAGACGGCATCTTCTATCTTCATCCATCCGGCGTGGAGCGGGTCCATCTTCAAGACATCTGGCGTGGAGCATCCTCTTCTCTTGATGGCTAACGAAGTATGAAGGTTCCTTTGAGTGATGTCATACAAGATGGCATCCCTTGAATTCCGATTGGCTGATTCTATCAGCCAATCGGAATTAAAGGTGAAAAAATCCTATTGGCTGATCCAATCAGCCAATAGAATGCAAGCTCAATCCTATTGGCTGATTGAATCAGCTAATAGGATTGAAGCTCAATCCTATTGGCTGATTGCATCACCCAATAGGATTTTTTCACCTTTAATTCCAATTGGCTGATAGAATTCTATCAGCCAATCAGAATTCAAGGGACTCCATCTTGGATGATGTCACTTAAAGGAACCTTCATTCTTCGTTAGCTGTGAAGAGAAGAGGTGCTCTGCGTCGGATGTCTTGAAGATGGACACGCTCCGCGCCGAATGGATGAAGATAGAAGATGCCATCTGGATGAAGACTTCTGCCCAGTTTGATGAAGACTTCTGCCGCTTCGTTGAGGACCTCTGCCGGCTTCGTTGAGGATGGATGTCGGGTCTTCAAAAACTGTAAGTGGATCTTCAGGGGTTAGTGTTAAAGGGCTACTAAAAAACAAAAAAACAACCTAACACTAAACCCCAAGAGGGTACTACTCACCAATGATGAATCTGGGTGGCGGCGCTCCATCTTTATCCTGGCGGTGGTCCTTCTTCATCCCGGCCGTGGTCCTTCTTCTTCCTGGTGGCAGTTCTTCTTCTTAATTCATCCCGGCGGCGGCAGTGGTGGTGGTCCTCATCCATCTTCAACAGAGAGGTCCTCTTCATGCGGTCACCAGCTGCACACTGAATTTTGATTGTGAGGTACCTGTTTTATATAGAGGTACCCTTGAATTCCTACTGGCTGATTTGCATGTTCAAATTCAAATCAGCCAATAGATTCTGTTGGCTGATTTGAATTTGAAGATGGTTGAAGACCACCACCACCGCCGGGATGTAGATAAGAAGATGGACCGCCACCAGGATGAAGAAGAACCACTGCCGGGATTGGAGTTTTTTTTTAGATTAGGGCTAAATGCCCTTTCCAAGGCACTTTTTAGAGCAGGTTTCTTTAAGATACTTTTTTTTTTTGGAGTGGGGTGGGATTTAGGGGGGGGGGGTTAATGCTAGAGGCTGGTATTTTTTTTTTTTTTTAACAAAAGAGCTGGTTCACTTTACCCTACAAAAGACCCTTTTAAGGGTTATTTGTAGTTTAGTTTTAGAATAGTTTTTTATTTTGGGGGTGCGTGTTTTTGGGGGGCTTAGAATAGGAATAACTTTTTATTTTTTGGTAACTTGTTATTTTTTGTAATGGTACGTTGTTGTTTTTTGTAATGGTAGTTTTTTTATGTAATCTTTGGATTTTTAGACAGAATTTTTTTTTTTTTTTTTTTAAAAAGATAAGGTTATTTTATTTTTATTTTTTTAATTTCTCAGGTGTTTTTGTTTTTTTAAAGGTAGTTAGGTTTTTTCGTTTAATGGTAGGGTTAGTCTATTTTGGGTTTATTTAGGGGGTGTTAGGTAAGGAGATTTAGATGTTAGTGGGTTACTTTGCGTTGGAGGGGATGGCGGTTTAGGGGTTAGCGGTGTAGTAGGTTACTTTGCATTGGGGGATGGCTGCTTAGGGCTTAATAGCATAGAAAGTTACTTTGCGATGTGAGGGTGTAGCAGTTTAAGGGTTAATAGTGTAGAAGCTTACTTTGTGGTGGGGGTGTGGCGGTTCAGGTTTTAATAGTGTAAAGAGGTAGTTTGCGATGTGGGGGGGTGGCAGTTTAGGGGTTCATAGTGTAGTTTAGTGCAACTGTTTCATCCTGACAAACTCTTTACACGACCTTTCAGGTCATTTAAAAGTTTGAGTGGTAAATGCAATTGCGTTTAAACTTGTAATATGAGAGCACATTACCGCTCAATGCTACCGATAGAAAATATGTGGAGCGTAAATTACCTCGAGTTCGCTCAATTTTGCGGTAATTTTAACAGCACGCCACTTGTAATATGGATTTGAGCATTAAGAACACTGCGTTCAGCTCCTTGTGCTATAGATAGCGCTTCACTCGTAATCCAGGCTTTTATATTTCCAAAGAGAAATGTATCACCATGTATTTCTACCTGCAGATCCTGTCTTTATGTAAGTACTAGAAAATTATAGAAAGGTCAAATTAAAGTGATATTAAAATGCTCGATTCTGTTTAAACAAATTTCCTCTTTTTACTATAGGACAATGTACTATTCAAGTTTCTCCCTTTTAATGTGCTCCCAATGTATTGTTTAGAAATATATATTTACCTTTATTTTCCAATTGAAATAGCTGCTTTTAACAGTTGCCACCCATACTGAAAATATGAAAAGCTTTGTATACAAGACCCAGTAGTGGAAATTGACCTTAAAGTGGAAATGGGAGAAAGAGAGAGACACTTGAAAGGGTGTTCCTGCAGTTGCTTTTAATACAAGGTTAAACACATAGTCAAAGTTTCACTTCTTGAACACAGCCTTTCTCCTCCCGATGAGGATATGGCCAGTGATTGGAGCATACACAAGTATGCATGTTCCAGATTAGTTTAACAGCTGTATTCTGTAAATTTGGACTAGCAACACAACTTTGACTCCGCTAGAGTTAAGCTTTTACGCTAGTCTAGTTGTATTCGTATTACAAGTTTCCCTAAAACTTATTTTACGCTAGCGGGAACCTTAATTTTCTGAGTGAGCGTGAAATCAATGGAGAGAAAAAAGTGGGAAAAAACCTAACACCCGAGATTGTACAAACTCCATTGCATTTTCACATTCTACATAGAAGACAATAGAGAGCAAAATTGTTGAAAAAACCCCCACCTATAGCGCAAACAACATAACATATTCACATTAGCAAATGTGAAATATTTACAGTAAATACATAGTTAAAATCTTCATTAAATATAAATATTGCATAAATATGTTTTATCATGTTTTCATCTACTTAATGTCAAAGGGCTGTAATGTGCTTATATAAACAGGGAGTGCAGAATTATTAGGCAAGTTGTATTTTTGAGGATTAATTTTATTATAACAACCATGTTCTCAATGAACCCAAAAAACTCATTACTATCAAAGCTGAATAGTTTTGGAAGTAGTTTTTAGTTTGTTTTTAGTTATAGCTATTTTAGGGGGATATCTGTGTGTGCAGGTGACTATTACTGTGCATAATTATTAGGCAACTTAACAAAAAACAAATATATACCCATTACAATTATTTATTTTTACCAGTGAAACCAATATAACATCTCAACATTCACAAATATACATTTCTGACATTCAAAAACAAAACAAAAACAAATCAGTGACCAATATAGCCACCTTTCTTTGCAAGGACACTCAAAAGCCTGCCATCCATGGATTCTGTCAGTGTTTTGATCTGTTCACCATCAACATTGCGTGCAGCATCAACCACAGCCTACCAGACACTGTTCAGAGAGGTGTACTGTTTTCCCTCCTTGTAAATCTCACATTTGATGATGGACCACAGGTTCTCAAAGGGGTTCAGATCAGGTGAACAAGGAGGCCATGTCATTAGATTTTCTTCTTTTATACCCTTTCTTGCCAGCCACGCTGTGGAGTACTTGGACGCGTGTGATGGAGCATTGACCTGCATGAAAATCATGTTTTTCTTGAAGGATGCAGACTTCTTCCTGTACCACTGCTTGAAGAAGGTGTCTTCCAGAAACTGGCAGTAGGACTGGGAGTTGAGCTTGACCCGAAAAGGCCCCACAAGCTCATCTTTGATGATACCAGCCCAAACCAGTACTCCACCTCCACCTTGCTGGCGTCTGAGTCGGACTGGAGCTCTCTGCCCTTTACCAATCCAGCCACGGGCCCATCCATCTGGCCCATCAAGACTCACTCTCATTTCATCAGTCCATAAAACCTTAGAAAAATCAGTCTTGAGATATTTCTTGGCCCAGTCTTGACGTTTCAGCTTGTGTGTCTTGTTCAGTGGTGGTCGTCTTTCAGCCTTTCTTACTTTGGCCATGTCTCTGAGTATTGCACACCTTGTGCTTTTGGGCACTCCAGTGATGTTGCAGCTCTGAAATATGGCCAAACTGGTGGTAAGTGGCATCTTGGCAACTGCACGCTTGACTTTTCTCAGTTTATGGGCAGTTATTTTGCGCCTTGGTTTTTCCACACGCTTCTTGCGACCCTGTTGACTATTTTGAATGAAACGCTTGATTGTTCGATGATCACGCTTCAGAAGCTTTGCAATTTTAAGAGTGCTGCATCCCTCTGCAAGATATCTCACTATTTTTGACTTTTCTGAGCCTGTCAAGTCCTTCTTTTGACCAATTTTGCCAAAGGAAAGGAAGTTGCCTAATAATTATGCACACCTGATATAGGGTGTTGATGTCATTAGACCACACCCCTTCTCATTACAGAGATGCACATCACCTAATATGCTTAATTGGTAGTAGGCTTTCGAGCCTATACAGCTTGGAGTAAGACAACATGCATAAAGAGGATGATGTGGTCAAATACTCATTCGCCTAATAACTCTGCACTCCCTGTATATATATATATATATATTTATATATGTGTACATACAGTATATATTAATGTTTTTATATGTGTATATATGTCTGTAAATACTGTACATATATAGACATATAAATACATTAATATATATGTACACATGTGTATATATATATATATATATATATATATATATACACACACACACAGTATATATATATATATATATATACACACACACACAGTATATATATATATATATATATATACACACACACACACAGTATATATATATATATATATATATATATATATATATATATATATTTATCTTCATACAAATACATATTTAAAAATGTATATGTATGTGTCTCAATGTTAAAGGGACATGAAACCCAAACATTTTCATGATTCAGATAGAGAATACAATTTTAAACAATTTCTATTATTTAATTTGCTTCCTTCTCTTGTTATCCTTTGCTGAAAGGTTTATCTAGGCAAGTTCAGGAGCAGCAGAGATTTCAAATCCAGACATTGATATGTCAAATAGATAGGATCACTTTGAGTCTACATGTGTATGTAATTGTCATATCACTGAGATACACTATTTACAGATTGCCATGTCAGTCCGGTGAATGTCAAGTTTGCACTTTAGTGGCGACTTATGTTTACTTACCTACTAATTTTCTTTGACTAGGATGTGTTACATTTAATAATTGATACACGGCACAGTCCGGATATTACAATAATGGGGAATTCCCGGTATTCACTAAACCGGATGTGATGTAAGATGACAACATCCTGACACTTTTTTGTTTTGTGACACAGTTAACCAGAGCTCTGAGGACGCGGTAATCAATCTAGCGTAAACTGTGATAGCACTCAAGCAATCACGTTTAATTTCAACTCGTAATACCAGCGGTAAACCCGACAAGCGCAAATGCCCTCAATAAACGCCTTATTGCTTGCGCATAACTGTTAGCGCTCCACTAGTTATCTGGCCCTTAGGTTAGTATTGTAGCTACAGGTGAACTTTTCACATGTAGTTTTGAAACATTTACATTTGTTTAAATAAAAACAAATGTAATGTTTAACGAAAATTTGATTTTTGTTTCATTTTAAAGAAAATGAAAACTGAAAAGTGCAGGCAACTAATATCCAGGGAATCAAATTTCCTCGAATTCCAAAATGAAATTTTCTTCCCTGCACATATATAGTTTCTATATTGCGGCTATATTGTGTGCTAACTTAATATGGTTTTACAAATTAAAAGAAAAAACAAATTCAGACAAAAATCAACCAAACTCCCATACAATATTTGGCATTTTGATGGATAGGAAAGGAAGACAATATGACAGATAAGATAAACATAGTCTAGTTCTTTGTAGTTAGCATTTGTTATAACAATTTACTTGTGATACTACATGACCAATATCACCTTTCAGATAAGATACACTGACCTACAAATGAACTGATGCCATCTAGTGGATTTGTGGGGAGCTGTTTCTCTATTTTATTACACACTAATGACAAGAATAAGGTTTAGGAAGTGCAGTATGCAGTGAGTGATGCTTTAGTGAAATCCCATATAGGGTGTCTTAAAAACCAGTATAGAAGAGAAGATGGTGTGAAAGCTTCCTATGAGATAATCAAAGCTAATCCCAAAACATACACATAAATCTCCTAAATGTAAATGGAATAGAAATGTAAAAAAGGGGGGTTGGGAGAAGTGCTCCTATAAGAAGAGCTGATTATCATAAAAGGGTAAAAAGCTGTTGATCTGTAAAAAGACACTGTTTAATAAAAAGTGTTATATTACAAGAATACATATAAAAATGTGTGTATAAGAAGAAAACAGTCTATACTTATAGGCTAATACAAGATTAATAATAATCTATGGTAAATAAAAATACGATGCCGGCATCAGACTAACGAGCATAACAACATACACTATTATCCGCTAAAACATAAGCAATAAGTAATATGTCAAGCTGTAGATAGCAATTAGAATGTAAGAACAAAGGCAATATAAGCAAGGCTGTAGTATCCCAGTACCAAAATGAAAGGGCTGGTTAACACGTAATACAAACTATGTTAAAAATCCCAGCAATGAAAGTCTAGCGCCCTCAGAGTGTATTGCACTGATTATGAAATGGCTATAGTGTACATACAGAAAACGCTAAGTAGAGTGTAAGATAGGAGATGAGCAACGATTTTGTAGAAAGTGAGAGGTTTCTTCTGCTGTGCACAGCGAAGACAGAAAAGCACCTTAACCTTTTATGCTGATGAAAAGTGCAGCTCAGACTGAGTGCTCCGTCTTCTAGTGACTTCCGGTCACGTGACTTGGATGTAGCCAACCAGAATGGCTTATTCACGGACTTACAATGTGTGCAATCTTTGGTTTTGTTGATGGAAACTATGTTTCAGAGGTAGGGACCACAGTCCTGCAATAAAGGTGAGCACCACAAAGAGCTATTCCTCAGAGTAACAGCTAACATCCAGCCCACTGGATTATCCAAGATGTAAAAGTACAAAACAAGTGCTAGTAGGTATAGGAATATATGGAGCGCCACAACAGGAATTAAGATAAAATTGAACACTCGTTATATACAAAGTGAACAAAAGCACCTGTTCAGCTCCTATGATTCCACCACATGCACCTGAATAAATGAATAAGTAAGCAAGATTTACGCGTTTCGGCAGCGTTACCTGCTACTTAGTGTTAATCTTGTATTAGCCTATAAGTATAGACTGTTTTCTTCTTATACACACATTTATATGTGTAGCCCTTCCTGTTGAACATTTGCACCTGTATACATTCTGCAGGAGAAGTTGCCTAGGCAACTATTAGACTGGTTGGTCATGTGATCAAGTGAAACTGAAAGAAGAGTGTAAGACACAGGAGGAAGCAGACATGTCAGAGCAGTGAAGGTGTGTGTGAGGCCTGGCTGTGTGAGAGCTGCAGACTTCATCTTGTAAAGTAACAGCATTCCTCTGCTGATTTAGTGTTTGCTGCCAGCTGCAGTCTGTCCCTGTGAGAGAGCTGCAGACTTCATCTTGTAAAGTAACAGCATCCCTCTGCTGATTTAGTGTATGCTGTCAGCTGCAGTCTGACCCTGTTAGAGAGCTGCAGACTTCATCTTGTAAAGTAACAGCATTCCTCTGCTGATTTAGTGTATGCTGTCAGCTGCAGTCTGACCCTGTGAGAGAGCTGTGGAGAAGAATGCAGACAAAGTAAATGACTGGCAGACCTTGGAGTTTTCTTTCAGCCTGTGCAGAATCCTGTCAGTGGTAAGAAGTATCCTCTCTCCTTGTCATACTGACAGGGCATTCTGTCCATCACATAAACTTATAAACAGCTCTTCCTGTGGATTGCAGTTTCCTATGAGCTGTAACTGTTTAAATGCATGTGGATTACCTTAAAGGGCCCCAACATTTCTGTGCACCAACTGGTACCCATCAGCCATTAGGGTGAAGTCTGAGGGTGGGTTCGCAGGTGGTTTGGGAGGGTGCTGGGCCTGGTTAGAGAGAGTCGGTGTGTTAGTTAGCCACTGTATTTCTTGCCTTATTTTTATTTACCATAATCCTTTAATACATGTTCATACTGTTTTACTGTTATTACTGTGTGTGTTGTAGTTATTTATTATGTTCCTGTCTGGGAAACCCATTCTTGCCCTGGATGCCCAGTCAGGTGGAGGCACTGCCACAGTCATGTACCCCAACTCCCAGGTAGCGGAGACTCAGGATCAGCCTGCAGAGCACATGGAGGTAGCTGGGGTAAAGACCCACAGGGGTAATTGTGGGCCTAGGCCAAACCCCGTTACATATGTATTCCTGTACTATAATACTTTTTACTAAACAGTGTCTTTTGACAGATCAACAGCTTTTTGCCCTTTTATAATAATCAGCTCTTCTTATAGGAGCGCTTCTCCCTACCCCCCTTTTTTACATGTCTTAAAAACCAGCTCAGGAAATCAGAGCAGAATATTATCTTATGGTTCCAATGATCACAGTGTCACTGTATTCTTAACTACTCATAAAACCGTGTAGGGACCCTATCCTGCAACTGATTTGCCTTCTCCCATAGCGGTAGGTAAGCAATTGGGTTTAGGGCTAGGAATTGAGATTAGGTATTGGGGTCAGAACTACATAATGGTGTTTGGGACAGGGATAGTTTTTTTACCCTATAGATGCCAGACAGAGTCCCAACAGCAGCAATATAAGGGTTGGGACCAGGAAAATAATAATTTACAAAGACACAACCTTTATACAAGATGACCTACAACAGACAGCAATTCCCTGGTTTAGCCCTGTCTTGTAAGCTACGATATTTTGGTTGTGACATTGTGGCAGTCAAGCCTGTGACAGCAATGACACCTCTTTAATAGCATTTATACATAATACCCCCTCTAAAACTCCAAACTAACAGTGGCATATTATAGAGTTTTATTTTAAAATTGTAACATGTAATATATCTGAATTCTGACAATGGCCTCAATCAGAATGTATCGGTCATTTCTCTAGTGGGTTTTCAGCTAATAATAATCTTTATTCAAGATAATAATTGCAGCATTTTGCATGTTTCTCAGACTCAAAAATTTGTTATTGTCTCACCAATAACACACCTGAATCAGAAAAGTTGTTTTCTTAGTCAATTATTGAAAAATATTAAAAAGCTGTTTTTCAAATATTAAAAGTGTAAATATAATAATTGAGCAAACATACCCATATACAAAGAGAATTCAGATTGTTTACCAGTTATCAGGATGGATTCAGATTACAAAAGGTTAATTTTATAGGTAAATTCATCTTTTCCTTACACACTGTACAAAAGGATCAATTCAAACACCTGCAATGTAATCTTTGTAGGTAGGAAATAGCTATTTTGGTTGTCAGTTTTGGTTCCAATTCCCAGTTTCTATCCCAATAATTTGGGATTTTGACCACTTGACATCCTGCTGCCCATATCATCCGAAACCTCGATATTTGGAGCTGGTATCAGAAAGATTGTGATGGAGGCTGAATGTGGGTGAATTGGGTCTTAAAAAGATACAATGAATAGCAAAGGTGCAAATATTAAAACAAAAAGTCCCAGGGACATTCACTACTGCGGAACAATCAAGTAAACAGGTTACTGGAGTATTAACCCAGTCCATAAGGAGTTCCCATAGCTCATCCCTGTTTTTGCTCTACCTCAAAGTCCCTAAAGGAAATTGCACACAGTAATAAATATTGTATTATTTAAATTATTCTGCAGAAGATTAACATATGCCAATGCACAAAATGAGATATTTTATTATTATTCTGTACTAGTGGAGGAGACTCAGATGCCACAATACACAAATATATACCTAAGACCATAGGATCATTAAATCATAGGACAGGATTCTAACTGTGATTATCCCTGGGGAATCAAGGCAGCTGGCAAGTATGTGAGTACTTGGTTTGGGCAGTTCTACAGATACTAGAGTTCAGAGAACAAAGCAAATTACATAATAGAAGTAAAGTATATCTGAATCATGAAAGAAAAATGTGTGGTTTAATATCCCTTTAAGACAAATATCCATAGTAGGCTGAGGGTTATTTTCTCTTAGCTAGAATTCAGGCAAAAGCTTCTAAATGGTACGATAGACCTAAGGCAGGAAAGACACATATTATATATCAATTATACTAAGTACATTATATAGAGTGTTATTGCAGTGTTTTTTTTATTATTTTTTTTTTATTGAGGTTTTCGCAATACAAACATCATGCAATAAACGCCTCATCAGGTCAAGAATAAACATGTCGATATATAAGAAACAAAAAAACAGTTGTAGACCAATGTATAAAGATATCCATGTATATTAATAGCAAGGCTATTTTAACCCTCTATTTTATAATATTTTTATCTTAATTGGCAGACTAATTGGCAGGCCACTTATGGGCCATTTTAGATAGGTTAATTGAATCGTATACGTTAGTCTGAAAAACAGACACTTTTGGGCTTCATAATAGTTGTAGGGAAACAGCGGGTAAGCACCGCTTGGAGTATGGAAGGGGAAGGGGGAGCGGAGACTTCTGAGCTGGTTCTAGGCAATATAGTGTAATTAAATAATATAACACCAAGATCTCTTAAGTAGTAAAATTAGCCCTTGAGAAGACACCAGTACAGCAATAATTAAGCTTCTGAGAGGATAAGTGGGATGGAGGGATTCATATTAAAGTGGTGAATGAAAAAGATGGTAGTTATGGGTAGACGTCCATGGGCTGTGAGGTGTTATGGCGTGATAAAATTTGCACTATGGGCACCAGCATGTAATGCAATGGAGCATAATAGCTTAACAATATTAAAGGAATATACTCCCAAATCTTAGACTGATATTTTATCATATATCTCATGGTGTGGGAACTACATTGTTATAAGGGGGGTCGGAGCTATAATAGGTTGTTCTGAAGGAAATGGTGCTAGGTTGAAGGGGAGGTAATGTACCTGGTAAATACTCTGAATGTCTGTTCGGGTTGGAAAGAGAGGGGGTGGGGGGACAGATAAGATGCTAGGATGTGACATCCCTCCAGGGTAAATGGGTGTATCATAAGTAGAGCTGAATGCTGCGTGTCATGCTACTGTATAGATGAACAATGTACACATATATATATACGGATAAAACAGATGTAAACATAGAGGATGTCAGCAGCATAGGACCGGTATAAGCATAACCTGAAGCTAAATAACATGCAGTATGATAACGCTAATGTAGAAAGGATCATACCCAACTTGCATAGGTACGTGTAGATATAAACACATAAACATAGATACCCAGAACCAACCACCCAATCCCTTACTTCAGTAAATATGTGTGAAATAGCATTCCAAGGTATAGTGCTCTCAAAGGAAAAAAGAAATGAGGGCACTGCAAATAATCCTCTAACATTTCCGTCAATCAGGGAAATACAGTAGTATATAATGGTGTACTGCAGGGTATGTTCATTATTAGTTCAAGATGCTGTATATGAAAAACTGAAAAGTAAAACGTCCAGTACTGTGCATAAGTAATATACTAAAAAAAAAAAAAAAAGCAAATGAATAGCTGAAATCATATAACAGGGGTAAACTTTAAGCTTAATGGTAAATGTTAGGTTAAACAAACCATATAAAGGACTCCAGTTCAATAAATCTGGCTGAGAGAGACCCAAATGCTACCATAAATGTTGGTAAGGTGGGTATGGAGTCAAAGAAAAAAAGTCCCAATTTAGCCGATGCAAATTCTATAAGATCTGATGCTTAGCGATTTCAGGCATAAGGTCTTGAACGTTCGTGCCCTGCTTCCCTCATGGTTATACCTATTCTTCCTTGCCTTCTGCAGTACAATAAAAACAAATTTTGTGTCTGCGGACCATGTACTGTCTCCTGAAGAGAGTTGAAAGGACAGTGAGTTGTGATTGTCGTTTGAGGTCTCCTTGTCAGCTTTACTTGGATTGCCACCCATATTGATAGAACACAATGTAGGCAGTGAGCTGCTATTAGCATCAGATGATAGAATGTGAGCATTTCTTGAGCTGTGTCCCGTACTGTCAGGGCATAATGTAGAACTGATCTCCCTCTCAAGCCTGCTATCATCTAGAACATCCGAGCAAAAGCCAGAGCTTGTGGAAGCTAAATCAGATTTTGTATTAGCATTAGAGTTCAGCTCACGATTAATTTGAACCTGGTGTCCCTCAGTGGCTAGTCGCATCGCCGGGGGGCCAGAAACTGGCTTCACAGAGTCTATCAGACAGCTACAGCCGTCACTTGGCACTGATATACCTCCTGCGTGCCTCTCCGTCGGGTTTTGTGAAGCAGCACTGACTTGTCGCTCATCTGGAAGAGCCGGTTCCGCTGAATCTCCCGTTGGAAGCCCATCTCTCATAACCACATCTCGCAAACTGTAAGAGGTTTGCACAAGTAGGCCGTCAGTTTCTCCTGAGGAAGTAGGACTCCACTCGTCACTAAGGATTGTCGTGAGAGAATTAAATTGGCTCTCCATCTTGTCGGCTAGTAGTCGTAGTAAGGCTTCCACGGTAGTCTCCATCATGGGGTAAAATTAAGTACCCTATTTGCTAAACAGATACTTCACTCACTTGTAACTGAGCTCCACACAGTCCTTAAAATGGCCGCTTCTCAGGCGGGCAGCGTGTGAACTGCGGTTAGAAAAAGAATGCTCCAGGCAGTGACACTAAGTCCTCTCTTCCCCACTGGACCCTATAGCACTAATCCCCAGATCCTTAGATACAATTTAGTGATCATTTGGGCAATACTGTTCTGTATTATAAATATCATATGAGCAGAGCTCTCTCAGTGTGCGACCGCTCAGAAGCCCGGCTTGCTCCGCCCCCGCAGTGTTTTTTTTATTATTCGCTTGATGATTATTATTCAAAAAAATTTTTATAACTTTATTTATAACAACAAGATCCATTACACACACAACACGTTCATAAAGGATAGTACAGATACATTGTCGTTATCACAAAGTCAGAGATTACAGTGTGCGCCAAGAAATGTAGTGACTTACAATGTATATCAGTCAATGGCATCTGGAATATGCACCAAATGATAACATTCCTTGCGCTTTATTACCACACAAAGTAACGGTCTTAAGTATTATAGTAATTAGATTAGTATGTTCGTTGTGTAGTTATCTGGACCTCTATTTTAAAACATTTATATATATATATATATATATATATATAAAAAACATATAAAGAACAAAGCAACAAAAATATATAACTTAACTTACCCAGAGTGTGTCCAGATCGCCCCCCCCCCACAGACCGACATCCTCAAAGGAAGAAAGTGGAGGAGAAGGGGGGCAGAGCAACCCATGAGAAATAGAAGCTAAATCAACAGGTCATTCACACATAAATGGGGTCCGCCTAGGACAAGCCTTCCGGAAAGCACCAATTAACCTTTAGGTTCTCATTTAAGACATAGAGGCTATTTTTGAATGGATGAATGACCCTCTCTCTAACTGCATCTTGCAAGTATAGTAGATATGTTTTCCACTTATGGAGGAAGCGTTTGATTCTTTTCTCTGGATCTCCCTTAGTGTCAGCCTGCTCCACCAGCATCTGAGTGTGTATATTGCTAATCAGTTTTCGAAAAGGGGGAGCCCTACTACTAGCCCAGCCTGCCAAAATTAATAGTCTTGCTAAAATAATAACTGTGGAGATAAAAGTATCATAATTAAGTTTCTCATCTTTGGATATTAAGAATATTATGTGTTGGGCAGAAAAATAGACCTGCGATTTAGATACTTTAGTCAACCAATAGGTGATTTTTTGCCAGTAGTTTTTCAATTTAGGGCAGTCCCATAGCATATGTATCCAGTCTGGTGCTGCATAGCTACATTGGGTGCAGATATTCTCTGTCCTAGGTATCCACCTAGAACGAAGACCAGGTGTGATATAAGCTTGTTGTAGTATTTTTAAATGGGACTCTCGTAGAGTGGAGGAAATGGTGATAACCTGTATCTTATCTAGACTATTTTTAATAAGTGTCGTGTCTACAGTCAGGAGTTCATAACTAAGAAATTTAGATAGTATTTTTTGCATGGCAGAATCTTCAAAGTGTTGGAACAGAAGATTATATGTATGTGTAATTTTATAAGATCCCTGCCTCACCTTCAAGCAAAGCTTGTCTATATTAGATGTGTCCTTTGAGAGCAGGCCATCTGATTTCAGTTTATTTATATAATGTCTGCATTGGAAATATGCAAATTTATGAGAGCTGGGGAGACCATATGTGTCTTGTAGTGCCTGAAAGGGAAGGACTTCCAGTGTTAGTGGGCTGCAAAGCTGTCTGAGTATGGTGAGGTGTTTCTCCTGCCATAGTTTAAATGCTTCTGTGGTGCAACCAGGTAGAAAGCATAGATTACCCTGAATTGGCAAGTATTTGCTCACAGATTTTTCTACCCCCAAATTCTGCACAGTTTGGCCCACGCTCTCAAAGGATCCCTGTAAAGAATGTGGTTTTGTATATGTGTCGGTAAAGAGGTCAGGTCAGCATGGGGAAGGAATGCAAGATGCAGTGGGGCAATAAGGCGCGACCCCAGAATAGGGGCAGTAAAGCGGTTGTCACCCACCAGCCAGTCGTATCAACTTTGTTAAAGCAGCCCAATTGTACCATGTAATATTTGGGAGATGAAGCCCACCCCTGTTCATTGGCATCCCTAGGTAGTCTCTCCCTATCCTATGCTTTTTCCCTTTCCAGATAAACCATCCCAGAGCTGATTGCAGTGAGTGAGCATAATGTTGTGTGAGAAGAAATGGCAACATCTGCAGAAGATACAGGAGTTTAGGTAATGCAACCATCTTAAAAAGGTGGACCCTGCCTGAGAGAGATATAGGCAGCTTCGCCCAACCCAAAAGCAATAATTTAAGATTTTTAACGGTTTCCCTGAGATTGAGGTGGTATAATTTATTCGGGTTAATGTGTATCTGTATGCCTAGGTATTTGAATAAGCCCTCTGTAATTTTGAGTCCCGTAGTTAGTAGCGATGTGTTTTGTTTATTTTATAACCAGGTGAACTCTGACTTGTCAATGTTTATTTTATATCCTGTAAATGTGCCAAATATATTGATTACTTACCCACAAACAGCAACAGATCATCGGCATATAGTGATAGGTGTTGTGTATGATCTAAAAATTTTAATCCCTCACAATGTTGTCTAATGTAACATGCTAAGGGTTCTATGGCCAGGTCAAACAATAAGGGGGAGAGGGGACATCCCTGTCTCGTGCATCTCTGCAACTCAAATGAGGGGGAAAGCCCACCGTTTATTATCAAGGAAGCTCTAGGAGCGCTGTATATCCTAAGAAGAAGGTCTGAAAAGCTACCAATTATGCCAAAGTTCGCTAGTGAAGTATGTAAATGGTCCAATTCGACCCTATCGAATGCCTTCTCCGCGTCTAGCACTAAAGAGACAGGCGTACCAGTAGTGGGATGTGAACGCTAGTGTTTTCCTGATGTTTGTTACTGAGGAATGGCCTTTAAAAAATCCGGTTTGATCTGAGTGGATAATAGACGGCAAAACCAATGCCAATCTGTCTGCTAAAATTTTTGTCAGTAGTGAGATTGGGTGGTACGATGACGTGAGAGTGGGATCTCTATCTGGCTTGAGTAAGAGACAGATATTAGCTTCTGTGAATCTGTTATCTATCTGCGTAGTGCCCTCCATGTAAACTGTGTAAAGAGAAGACGAAGTGGGAGCTATGTCCTCATTTAGAATTTTATAGAACTCTGAGGGTAGTCCATCAGGGCCCGCTGCTTTCCCTAATTTGGTATTGCGTATGGCCTTAATTACTTCATTTTTTGTATTCTGACATTGAGCAGAGATTTTTGCTCATCTGATAGCTTGGGAATCCGTATGGAGTCCCAAAAGTGTTGTTTTGCATCTAGGTTGACCTTTTGACTGGTGTATAAGGAAGTATAGTAGTTCACAAATTCAATCATGATTTCGTTAGATTCCGACGTTAAGTGAGATTGGTATTTTATAACTGTGATGTAAGATTTGGGGCTGTATAACCTGACCAAGTCTGCCAGGAGTTTACCTGATTTATTGCCATGCCTGAAGTACCTGCCTTGCCTATGTATGTGGAAGTTGTTGTTCTGTTGGGCTAAAAAGGTGTCCCTGGTTTGTTTGAGATCATAGTAATTTTGCTTGGATACTGGTGTGGGATCGGTCAGGTATGAATTATATGCCTCAGTAAGTTTAGAGAGAAATTCACTGTCTACCCTTTTAAGATTTTTATTATGGTGAGCTGTAAAGGACATAATATGTCCTCTCATTACCGCCTTTGAGGCGTGCCAGAATAAATTCAGGTTATTGTTATGTTGGGCATTATCTGATGCATAATGAATCCAAGAGGATTTAAGGTGTTGGCGGAAGTTAATGTTGCTATACAAGTACGTTGGGAATCTCCATGCCTTTTTAGGAGTTTTACTGGGTGATGGTTGTAGTATGAGACTAATCGGGGCATGGTCTAAAATTGTTATTTGGCCTATAACTGTGTGGTGGATTTGCGATGATATGTTAGAAGAAGTTAGGAAATAATCAATTCTTGAAAGGATATTGTGTGATTTAGATAGGCAAGTATAATCCCTGCTGATTGGGTTCTGTGCCCTCCATATATCTACAAGATCTAAAGTGTCTTTGAAAGACTTAATCAGTGTCACCTCTCTCTTATATCTAGTCGTTCCCCCCTGTGAGGTGGTGGAAGTGACAGGGTCTTTAAACCTATCCAGAGGTAATGCCTGAACTAAATTGAAGTCTCCCCTCATGATTATAGGAACATTGTAAGTAATTATTTTTGCTAGCAGAGTCGTCCAAAAGCTGGGGCCATATTCAATGGGGCCGTATACATTACAGATGGTATTATTAATAGAATTAACTTGTAATAAGGCTATGATAAACCTGCCTTTCTGATCTATCTCTACCTTTGAGAATGAAACTGGGAGGCCTTTTCTGACTAAGATAGCCACCCCTCTCTTCCTACCCTCAGTAGGGGAGAATAGGATCTGTCCCACCCAGCGAGTTTTTAATTTTTCATGCTCCTCTGTGGACAATTTAGTTTCTTGGAGTAACGCTATGTCTGCATGTAATGTTTTTAAGTGCTGTATAATCATGCCTCTTTTTGCTGGCGAGGTGATACCCCCCACATTCCACGAGATTACCTTAAGTTGAGTAGTCATAAAGTGTCAAGGGTGATAGGTGGAACTGACCAACAGCAAGGGAAGATATAGACGCCCGGCAGTTGGAGAGATATGCTAACATGTTGAGGTTATTGCTATTAGAGGGGGAAATCATATAAGGCAGGTGGAGGCCAACAATTATGCCTACGCATGTCCAGGCATTCACATATTGTTCCAAGATGAGTATCATTTTAAAGGGGGGGAGAGAAACTCACATCATACATCAGCTTAATGTGTGGAGAGAGGTATAGGTACCTATTAAAACTTACAGTTAGGCGACAAAGGAGAAAACGCACCCGATGCACTTAGCCTGTGGGGGACGAGTGCACAAGCACCCAGGTTCCAACCTGCCGAGAGGCAACAAAAAGAGCAAAGATTAATGACAAGAATAATAACATTCCCCTAGGCAAAATGGTGCCAACAATCCACAACAACCCCTTCTGAAACTCTGAAATATAAACAGACAATATGCTAGGTGTCCCATGTCTATGGAGGTGTGTCTCACAGAATGAAGTGATATGGTGGAATAGTAATTCCATGTCAGTATGGTCAAGCGACAAATGTGAGGGGTTGATTCTTTTAATGTAATATGCCCTTATGAGAGTGTAGGCATGATCTAGTGACCATCTAGAGTGTATCATATAAATGAGAGATTCCTCTAAGGGAAACAGCACTTCACCTGTCCCTACCAGAGAATAGTAAAGTACAAAAGGACATTCAGTCACACCAGAAAAGCCAGTAGTATGAGATAGTGTCATCAATAATAAGTTAATGAGCCTTATAATAATAAGTTAATGAGCCTTGACAATACAGTATTGGTTTCTTGTATAAGTTATAAGGCAAATCTGGCTCACACGTGTCCAGTATGTGATTAAAGGCTAGCTTATCCCTGAGAGCATAGACAGACAAAATGCACAGTGAACCACATAAACCTGTTGAAAGAAATGTCATCATAAAGACCTGGTTTAGCACCAGTGCATATAAGCTTGCATACATTATACAGTATTTTAAAGGCTAGATAAAGAAATACAAATTCTCAACAATGAGGCATCAACCAACGTCCTGTCTTCTCTCTGAGGTCAGGTAAGCCTGCACTGCTGCAGGTGAGTGAAAGATCTTAGGTCCTGAGTTCGTTTGAAGCTTCAACTTGGCTGGGTATAGGAGGGCAACCTGACAACCTTGCTCATGAAGTTGTGAACAGAGTGGAGCAAAGTCTTTGCGTCTTCTGGTCACCTCCACAGAGAAATCTTGAAAGAGCAGGAGGCGACGATCTTCATATTTAAGCTCTTTTGCAGCTCTGTAAGCTCTCAGCATGGCCAGCTTATCCTGATAATTCAGGCATTTAAAGATGACTTGACGTGGCCTATCTTTGGAGTTGCCCAGGTGTCTGTCCGGGCCTATACGGTGTGATCTTTCAATGTCCAATGGAATGTACTCCGAAGGCATCCCCAACAATTTGGGAAGGGTGGAAGCAGCAAAGTCTAGTAATTCTTTATCTCTAACAGTTTCTGGTACTCCCACAATCCGTAGATTGTTCCGCCGACAGCGGTTCTCCAAATCCTCTACTTTATCCTGTAGGTATTGATTCTGTTTTAAGAGGTTCTTTATAGAGCCGGCCGATTCTTGTTGTCTATCTTCCACTTCTGATGTTCTATGTTACGCAGCCATAAGGCATGTAGAAAATGCTCTCACTTCACTGGTTAGGGTATCTACGCCAGCCTGCAACAAATCCATTTTTGGTAGAAAAAAAGCTTTAAGTTCCTGTAGTAAGGAACTATGATCTCCTGAGGAGGTGTTATCATTATCTGGTGGTGAGGAGTTAGTTACAGGCATCTCTGCGGAGTGTTTAGACTTCTTGTCTTGTGTTCTGGATCTGTGACGCATGGTGTCTGTTAGAGGCGGAGACAGCCTTTTAAAATAGTAATTAACTTTCATAGAGCAAATGCAAGGGTTAGTGTATAGGCCTCTCATTAAGTAGTATAACGTTAGCAGGCTATAAAGCAGTGTTATTACTGCAGTTAGAACCCTGATTGTCACTGACCATATGATATATTCCTCCTAGAGAATCTGGTTAAGTTGTACAGGTTGTGAAAAGAGGGTAGCCCAGGCCAGTAATGTGTTATAGTCTCCTGCTTCTAGCTACGTTCCTGCCAAAGGTGATTCAAGTCAAAAGGGGTATAAGCGGGCTAACTGCCAGCCTGCAGGCTTACCTATAATGTCTTCAGGGTATGGATCAAATGGGGGTTTATATAATCTTACCCCGTCTCCTTATGTGTGCTGAGTGCTTCTGCTGAATTCAGGGAACAACATGCAGCTCCTTTAGTTCCAAGAGTAACGGGTTAACGTGTTGATGCTTCCCTTGTCTCCCACTCCAGCACCAGGTTGAAAGTGCAGGCCTGAGATGCAGCAGAAGGGGCCCTGAAGTACAGGGTAAAAGCGTGTCCCAAGGTGACATCTGTACACCTTGAGCTTGGTAGGCTGCACAGATTTTGTCAGAGTTTAGTGAGAGAGGTGTAGTGTTGTGGTGCAATCCCTCTCCTCTTACCCCAAGAATGCTGTGACTTAACTTAGGCGCCGTCTGCCTGAGGGAGATCCGGGGCCGCTATCCAAAATGGCGACTGTTCGCGCCTCTGCCTCTTACCCTCCGTGGGCCAGGACTGATGTCTGGGTCCTGCGTGTGCCGAGTTCGGCCAAAACAAGCCTGCGCTATCGCTGACTGCCTGTCTGGCAAGAAGATCCTACGGGGGCAACTGGGAGAGCAGAGTTTCATATGTATTTTTGAATAAAGTTATGGAGCTCCGTTTTCTTGCTGCTCTCCAGTCGCCCCGCCCACCGGAAGTCGATTATTATTAAATTTTACTGTAGTTAATTTTTTTCTTTCATGAATATTATTATTATTATTATTTTTCTTTGTTCTCTTGGTATGCTATGTTAAATGAGCAGCAATGCACTACTGGTTTCTGATTGTACACATGTGTGAGCCAATGACAATTGGTATATATATGCATCCACTAATCAGCAGCTAGAACCTAGGTTCTCTGCTGCCCCTGAGATTTCATAGATAAACCTTTCAGTCAAAGAATAACAAGAGAAGGAAGCAAATTAAATAATAGAAGTAAATTGGAAAGTTGTTTAAAATTGTATTCTCTATCAGAATCATAAAAGAAAAATGTTGGGTTCCATGTCCCTTTAAACAGTTAGAGTTTGTAATATAAAATGCTTAATTAGGTGTAGTTAAACAATTTTGCAATATACTTTTATTATTTTATTCCCTTTTCCTGTCATTTAACTCTAAAAATTGTTGTTTTTCTAAACTCCACTGAGTTTCTATAAAGTAATGAACGTCTCACTATTTTTTAACTTAAATTGCTCCTTTTTTGTTTACCTGTTAAAGAGATAGGTATAGAACAGGCAATAAAAAAGACTTTCCAAACAAGGTTGTGTCAAACATAGGATAATGTTAAAAGGTTTCCACACAGTTTTGTTTGCACAAACAGAAAGAAAAAGAAAACTAGTTTCAAGATGACAGCGCCATTACTTTATATACTTTATAGAAACTAAAGTACTTCATAGAAACTAAACCTTTACACTTATATTTGTAATATTTAAACAACTAATACAATTGTACAAATGCATCTTCAGATTATTCTAAGGCTTTGCTTTGGTTTGAATACATCATTATGTCTAGTACATATTTACTGTTTAACTTCCCTTTAAGTTCTGCTTTGGAGTCTGCAGCATTTACTGTAAATTTTGTGTGTGTTTTGACTTGCAGGACTTATGATACTTGGCATTGTGTGAATTCTATCAATCAGATAGAACCTCATGTGTAGTAATGATAAATTATGTTCTGCATAATCAAATTAAATAAAATTGTAATCAAGATGCTGACTTAAAGGCACACAGAAGTCAAACTTAAATATCCCTGATTTATATATCTATAATATATTTACAGTATTTTATTTATTTAAAAAAAAATCTGATTTATATATATTATTTCTCTTTAATTTGCTATAATTTTTTTAAATGTGGCCTCTTTTCATGACAGCATACCTAGGTAGGCTCAGTAGCATGCCCATGTCTTGAGCACTGTATGTCAGTGTTTTTTAAACAATGTGTGTGTGTTGGGTGTTTGCTAATATTTCTTCAATAACAAGTATACTGTTAAAGTTCTATTAAACTAAAAGGTTTGTGAATACCTCAACACTGTAAACCTGGAACCAGGTAAAAAGGAAGCACCTGGCAGTAGGGTTGCCTGCTGTCCTTCAAACAAAATACTGGATAGCCAGCAGAAAATGTGGTGGGGGGTAGGGGGTGGGGGTGGGGGGTGGTGTTGCAGTAGAAAAAAAGCATGCGCATTATTTTTGATTTTTATAAAACAAAATATATAGACATAAACAGTGAGTGTATTTATATATATTTTGTTTGATAAAAATAATATGCATGCTTTTTTTCTAGATGTGTATATAGATATATATTGAAATGTAAATATATATATATAATGATAAACAGATACAAGTATATCATATATATTTATATGCACATACACTAATATATACATATATATATAGTATATATGTAGTGTCACTCTCATGCCAACTTAAGTCTGCATGTTATTTCCATTTGTATTCCTCTCTCTTTTTTATGTGACTGTTGCTCCCTCAGCCTCATTAACATTACAAACTGATAGCCCTATAATCTCCGCTTCAGATCCATAATCAAGCAGAATTCAGTAGGTATTTTGACCTTATCTTCTACATGTTGTCAATTATAAGGTGTGTACCCTTTGTACTGAGTCCTCAACCCCTCCTGTTCAAATGTATACACGTGTATATATATATATATTATTTTTTTCCACACACACATATATATACTACTACAAGTGAAATCAATAACTGAAATGTGTATATACACGTGTGTAAGTATATATACATATATATGGGTAGCAATTGGAGTTTCCAAACTTTAGCGCTTGTAGAAAGGGAGTAACATAAAAAGGAGAACAGTTTATGGTGCAGTATAACTATACTGGTTTACAGCATGGTATAAAGAAAAAAACTTTTTTGTTGCTCACCTTTGGTCTCAGAGTCTGTGAAGTATATGAAGTGTCTTTGCTTCTCCTCTGTGGCGTATGGTAGTTATTAAATGCCAGTGATGATTAAAATCTGTGTAGTACCAGTAGAAAACTTCCTTTTCAGGTAATATAATATCCCTATTTGAGAGGCACAATAAAAGACTTCCCCTCTCAGGGGTATGATAGATGCCTTTCAATCAGTAAATGAAACAATTGCCAATGGTTGATGCAAATAAAATATCCTTTATTTTAGCACAAAACAACCAGTGTTAGTGCTAGTGATTAAAAAGTCTCCGGATGGTGTAGAGTTAAAAATCTGTGCAAAACTTTGGGGTATTTTCCTTCCCAAATAGGCTGTGATGGTTAATGCCTAGAAATGTGCACAAACGGTTTTGTAGAATCCTTGGTGATCCTTGTTGAATTCCCTTTTGTAAAGAGTTAAAGTTCCGTTTTGAAACTGAGGACAATAACGATTGTAGAAGATGCCTGTGCAGGTTGTAGAAAAGGTGAGGTAGTTTTTAACCACCACAGGTCTTTCCTTTCTTCGGATGGCGTTGGATACACTTGTGCTTGACAAGTGATTTGGAGAGTTGCGGTCTCGCCGGGCCGGAAGTGACGTCACAAGTGGGCGTGCCCTTACGCGTTTCGTGAAACTGTCTTCACTTCGTCAGACGAAGGGCCGATTGTAGAGGGAAAATTATGCAAATCCAATTAAAGAATATCCGGCTCTGCTTGAGTAAAAGTCCAACTTTTATTTTGTCAATTAAAATATACAGCAACATCAACATCAGTAGCAAGCGTCTAACATGTTTCGGCCTGTGGCCTTACTCATAGACATAAGCTTGATAAAAATACCACCATATTTAAAAGCAACAACTGACATTCTGTTGGATGCTTCCTAATTACAACATTAGCATATCAGCTTTAGTTGAATAACAATATTGCAATGACATATGGTACAACAGGGGATTTCAGGATTTATTTACAAAACTATGTACATCTTGGTGTAGATGATAGTTATCAAGTACTGTTTGCTACACAGAGATAAATGAACAATAGAACAATGAAAAAGTAAAAGGTGATTCATTAAAATCACACATAATACAATATATACAGTACATATATTGGCAAGGTTCCAGGGTTAGGATACACACAACGCCAAATTCAAGTAATTAGTTTATAGTCTTCACAAGATCTACAGTAACTGGAGTTACATATAAGGAGAGAAAGTAAAACAACGTAAAGGCACGTTTACAATCAACGCTTCAATTTGAGCTTAAAAAACACCAGCCAAAAAAGAAGAGAAAAATTTATAATAAAAAAGAACAAAAGTAACACGTTCCAAATAATTTTGTTCATGCTCGGTTTGTTTAGATCTTGGTTTGTCCAATAATAGAGTCTTTCTTTCTAGACTGTCAACCTCTAGTTTGGCTTTACTTATTACTCCTTTTTTATATCCTCTTTGTTCCAGCCTCTTTATTAGATCATGGCTTTGAGTGGTATAGTCTGAGTTATTGGAACAGTTCCTTTTTGTTCTAACAAACTGACCCTTAGCGATGGAATAAGGGACTCTTTGGGAATGGTAACTTTTACCGTGGAGTAAGGTATTCCCAGATATGGGTTTTCTAAAGATTGTGGACTCAACTCTATTACACTTAACATCACAGCTAAGTTTTAAATCAAGAACATTTATAGTAGATTTATGTGTCTCAAAAGTGAACCTCAAGCCCCATTCATTATCATTAAGATACTGGACAAACCTTTCTATAGATAGTAAGTCTCCTGTCCACACCATGATCAAATCATCAATGTACCGATAGTAGCTCCTGATAAATGGTGCGTGAGGGTTATTCTCACCATAAATCATAGCTAGTTCCCACCAACCCATTACAAGGTTAGCATATGATGGGGCAAATTTTGCCCCCATAGCAGTTCCATGCAGTTATAAATAATATGAATCTTCAAATTTAAAATAATGCGTTAGTAAAAATTGTAACACATCTAGTATGAATTGTGAGAATTCTGGACTGTAATCGGTACTTGTTTCCAAAAAATATTGAATTGCCAAATTGCCCATGGTGTGTGGGATAGA
Source organism: Bombina bombina (assembly GCF_027579735.1). NCBI lineage: Eukaryota > Metazoa > Chordata > Amphibia > Anura > Bombinatoridae > Bombina > Bombina bombina. Next base: position 1,096,831,678 of record NC_069504.1, on the reverse strand, counting down.
GGAGTATAAAGATACAACATCAATGGTAAGCCATTGATAGTCCTCTTTCCAGAAAAAAATGTCAAATATCTGTGAACCAATTTGCATACAAAGAGAGAAGCGCTCTACCAGGAACGAACAACAGCTCAGTGGCTTGTTCTATGGCGATATACCACCCGGAAGCAGCCTCTTTTAGACCAGTGTGCTTTTCACAGAAGAAAACTTTCCTGAAGTATATCAGTCTGATCCCGCCAAGTAAGGTCAGTCCAGCCCAGAAATACCAGGCAATTCTCCTCTGAACAAGGAACATGACAACCCCAGACGATCGTTTCGGCCTCCTATGGGCCTCGTCAGTGAGGTGCAGCCACATTCCTCTAAGCACACTGGGCAAGGAGTCCACGTCTGGTTTCCCCCATCACCCATAGGGAGACTTCCCCAGGGTCATAATAATTTGCATACAAAGAGAGAAGCGCTCTACCAGGAACGAACAACAGCTCAGTGGCTTGTTCTATGGCGATTTACCACCCGGAAGCAGCCTCTTTTAGACCAGTGTGCTTTTCACAGAAGAAAACTTTCCTGAAGTATATCAGTCTGATCCCGCCAAGTAAGGTCAGTCTAGCCCCGAAATACCAGGCAATTCTCCTCTGAACAAGGAACATGACAACCCCAGACGATCGTTTCGGCCTCCTATGGGCCTCGTCAGTGAGGTGCAGCCACATTCCTCTAAGCACACTGGGCAAGGAGTCCACGTCTGGTTTCCCCCATCACCCATAGGGAGACTTCCCCAGGGTCATAATAATTTGCATACAAAGAGAGAAGCTCTCTACCAGGAACGAACAACAGCTCAGTGGCTTGTTCTATGGCGATTTACCACCCGGAAGCAGCCTCTTTTAGACCAGTGTGCTTTTCACAGAAGAAAACTTTCCTGAAGTATATCAGTCTGATCCCGCCAAGTAAGGTCAGTCCAGCCCCGAAATACCAGGCAATTCTCCTCTGAACAAGGAACATGACAACCCCAGACGATCGTTTCGGCCTCCTATGGGCCTCGTCAGTGAGGTGCAGCCACATTCCTCTAAGCACACTGGGCAAGGAGTCCACGTCTGGTTTCCCCCATCACCCATAGGGAGACTTCCCCAGGGTCATAATAATTTGCATACAAAGAGAGAAGCGCTCTACCAGGAACGAACAACAGCTCAGTGGCTTGTTCTATGGCGATTTACCACCCGGAAGCAGCCTCTTTTAGACCAGTGTGCTTTTCACAGAAGAAAACTTTCCTGAAGTATATCAGTCTGATCCCGCCAAGTAAGGTCAGTCCAGCCCCGAAATACCAGGCAATTCTCCTCTGAACAAGGAACATGACAACCCCAGACGATCGTTTCGGCCTCCTATGGGCCTCGTCAGTGAGGTGCAGCCACATTTCTCTAAGCACACTGGGCAAGGAGTCCACGTCTGGTTTCCCCCATCACCCATAGGGAGACTTCCCCAGGGTCATAATAATTTGCATACAAAGAGAGAAGCGCTCTACCAGGAACGAACAACAGCTCAGTGGCTTGTTCTATGGCGATTTACCACCCGGAAGCAGCCTCTTTTAGACCAGTGTGCTTTTCACAGAAGAAAACTTTCCTGAAGTATATCAGTCTGATCCCGCCAAGTAAGGTCAGTCCAGCCCCGAAATACCAGGCAATTCTCCTCTGAACAAGGAACATGACAACCCCAGACGATCGTTTCGGCCTCCTATGGGCCTCGTCAGTGAGGTGCAGCCACATTCCTCTAAGCACACTGGGCAAGGAGTCCACGTCTGGTTTCCCCCATCACCCATAGGGAGACTTCCCCAGGGTCATAATAATTTGCATACAAAGAGAGAAGCTCTCTACCAGGAATGAACAACAGCTCAGTGGCTTGTTCTATGGCGATTTACCACCCGGAAGCAGCCTCTTTTAGACCAGTGTGCTTTTCACAGAAGAAAACTTTCCTGAAGTATATCAGTCTGATCCCGCCAAGTAAGGTCAGTCCAGCCCCGAAATACCAGGCAATTCTCCTCTGAACAAGGAACATGACAACCCCAGACAATCGTTTCGGCCTCCTATGGGCCTCGTCAGTGAGGTGCAGCCACATTCCTCTAAGCACACTGGGCAAGGAGTCCACGTCTGGTTTCCCCCATCACCCATAGGGAGACTTCCCCAGGGTCATAATAATTTGCATACAAAGAGAGAAGCGCTCTACCAGGAACGAACAACAGCTCAGTGGCTTGTTCTATGGTGATTTACCACCCGGAAGCAGCCTCTTTTAGACCAGTGTGCTTTTCACAGAAGAAAACTTTCCTGAAGTATATCAGTCTGATCCCGCCAAGTAAGGTCAGTCCAGCCCCGAAATACCAGGCAATTCTCCTCTGAACAAGGAACATGACAACCCCAGACGATCGTTTCGGCCTCCTATGGGCCTCGTCAGTGAGGTGCAGCCACATTCCTCTAAGCACACTGGGCAAGGAGTCCACGTCTGGTTTCCCCCATCACCCATAGGGAGACTTCCCCAGGGTCATAATAATTTGCATACAAAGAGAGAAGCGCTCTACCAGGAACGAACAACAGCTCAGTGGCTTGTTCTATGGCGATTTACCACCCGGAAGCAGCCTCTTTTAGACCAGTGTGCTTTTCACAGAAGAAAACTTTCCTGAAGTATATCAGTCTGATCCCGCCAAGTAAGGTCAGTCCAGCCCCGAAATACCAGGCAATTCTCCTCTGAACAAGGAACATGACAACCCCAGACGATCGTTTCGGCCTCCTATGGGCCTCGTCAGTATTCCTCTAAGCACACTGGGCAAGGAGTCCACATCTGGTTTCCCCCATCACCCATAGGGAGACTTCCCCAGGGTCATAATAATTTGCATACAAAGAGAGAAGCGCTCTACCAGGAACGAACAACAGCTCAGTGGCTTGTTCTATGGCGATATACCACCCGGAAGCAGCCTCTTTTAGACCAGTGTGCTTTTCACAGAAGAAAACTTTCCTGAAGTATATCAGTCTGATCCCGCCAAGTAAGGTCAGTCCAGCCCCGAAATACCAGGCAATTCTCCTCTGAACAAGGAACATGACAACCCCAGACGATCGTTTCGGCCTCCTATGGGCCTCGTCAGTGAGGTGCAGCCACATTCCTCTAAGCACACTGGGCAAGGAGTCCACGTCTGGTTTCCCCCATCACCCATAGGGAGACTTCCCCAGGGTCATAATAATTTGCATACAAAGAGAGAAGCGCTCTACCAGGAACGAACAACAGCTCAGTGGCTTGTTCTATGGCGATTTACCACCCGGAAGCAGCCTCTTTTAGACCAGTGTGCTTTTCACAGAAGAAAACTTTCCTGAAGTATATCAGTCTGATCCCGCCAAATAAGGTCAGTCCAGCCCCGAAATACCAGGCAATTCTCCTCTGAACAAGGAACATGACAACTGTGAACCAATACCTGACACAATCGGTCTTGCTTTGACGTGCTGAATACTTTTGTGTACCTTGGGAAAAATATGTATTATGGGAGTAACTGGTTTATGCACCAAAAGAAAATCAAAAGTTCTCTGATCTATAAAGCCTTCACTGAGTCCATCATCAAGAAGGGATATTAAGTCTTTTCTGAATTTATGTACAGGATTGCACATAAGGATTTTGTAGTCATTGTTGACACATAGTTGCCTATGAATTTCACCAGTATAGGACTTAAGGTCCCAGACCACAACACTACCTACTTTGTCCGCATTCTTGATCACCAAGTTTGTGTTAGATTTCAGTGATTTCAATGCTAATGTAATGCTAGTGCCTTACTCAGTTGCTACCGCTCCTGCCTACCCTAGACGGCACCGCAGCGCATCACACCACCTAAACCCACGGCCATTGATGATTTAAAAAAAAAAAAAAAAAAAGCAGAAGGGCACAATTTGGAAAATCTATGAAAATGTTTGGCCAGTCAAAGGTTTCTTAAAGACCATCAGAACATATGGGAAACTGGGCATATACCATTCAGCTATGTATTGTGAGGTATCTAGATGCAAATTTGAAACTGAAAGGTGCAGTAATATAATGAGGTGGTTAGATTAACAATGCAATGTACAAAGTATATGATTGTGACAGTACTAATAAGGAAGGTTCTAATACACAAAATATTGTATTCTGTGTTCTAAGGGGGCGCTAACCAACAAGATAAGCAAACAAATCAATATACAAATGATCAACACTATTATTATTATCAAACACCTAGATTACGAGTTTTGAGTGCTATAGGGAAAGTAAAGAACGCCACAAAAGTTGCGTTATTTAATTCCCTATAGTGCTACCATTACAAGTTTAAAAAAACCCGGCTTGTGCAGGCGATATGGCTGCGTTGAGCTCCATACCGCACACAAAAGCAGCAGTGTTTTGACGTGCTCATGCACGCTTTCCCCATAGACATCAATGGAGAGAGCCGGGGAAAAAAAAGTCTTTCACCTGCGATCGCGGAAACAAAAGCTCTGTAACGCAGCTCCAATGAAGTCTATGGGGGGTAGTTATCAAGCCGTCTACTTTTCTGGCTTTGCCGGCCCAATACGCCCGCCTAAGCTCGCCTACCTTCGCCGCCGCGGACCTGAAAAAATACTCCTAAGTTATCAAATAAAGCTGTGAAAAAGCCGCTGGGCGATGAGCAGCGGACTGTGACAGTTATCACTCATCCGATCTCGCTGCTCTTCGGCTTTTTCCCAGCTTTATTGCTAGCCTGTCACTAAGCACTCACACTAAACTACACTGTTCTATCCCTATACCGGCGCCCCCGGAGCCCCCCGCAACTAAATAAAGTTACTAACCCCTAAACCGCCGCTCCTAGACCCTGCCGCAACTCTTATAAATGTATTAACCCCTAAACCGCCGCTCCTAGACCCCGCCGCAACTCTTATAAATGTATTAACCCCTAAACCGCCGCTCCCGGACACCGCTGCCACCTACAGTATACCTATTAACCCCTATCTTGCCCCCCTACACCGTCGCCCTCTATTATAAAGTTATTAACCCCTATCCTGCTGATCCCGCACCTCTCCGCAACTAAATAAATAGTTTAACCCCTAAACCGCCGCTCCCTGAACCCGCCACAACCTATATTAAACCTATTAACCCCTATCCTGCCCCCCACTACGCCGCCGCCACAGTAATAAAATTATTAACCCCTAAACCTAAGTCTAACCCTAACCCTAACGCCCCCCTAACTTAAATATTAATTAAATAAATCTAAATAATATTTCTCTTATTAACTAAGTTAATCCTATTTAAAACTAAATACTTACCTATAAAATAAACCCTAATATAGCTACAATATAAATAATAATTATATTCTAGCTATCTTAGGATTTATTTTTATTTTACAGGTACCTTTCAATTTATTTTAACTAGGTACAATAGCTATTAAATAGTTATTAACTATTTAATAGCTTACCTAGCTAAAATAAACTGAAATTTACCTGTAAAATAAATCCTAACCTAAGTTACAATTACACCTAACACTACACTATACTTTAATAAATTATTCCTATTTAAAAATAAATACTTACCTGTAAAATAAACACTAAGGCCTAGATTTGGAGTTCGGCGGTAGCCGTCAAAACCAGCGTTAGAGGCTCCTAACGCTGGTTTTGGCCACCCGCTGGTATTTGGAGTCAGTGATTAAAGGGTCTAACGCTCACTTTTCAGCCGCGACTTTTCCATACCGCAGATCCCCCTACGCCATTTGCGTATCCTATCTTTTCAATGGGATCTTTCTAACGCTGGTATTTAGAGTCGTTTCTGAAGTGAGCGTTAGAGCTCTAACGACAAAATTCCAGCCGCCTGAAAAAAGCAGGAGTTAAGAGCTTTCTGGCTAACGCCGGTTCATAAAGCTCTTAACTACTGTACCCTAAAGTACACTAACACCCATAAACTACCTATGTACCCCTAAACCGAGCTCCCCCCACATCGCCGCCACTCGATTTAAATTTTTAACCCCTAATCTGCCGACCGCCACCTACGTTATACTTATGTACCCCTAATCTGCTGCCCCTAACCCCGCCGACCCCTGTATTACATTTATTAACCCCTAACCTGCCCCCCACAACGTCGCCGCCAGCTACTTAAAATAATTAACCCCTAATCTTCCGACCGCAAAGCGCCGCCACCTACGTTATCCTTATGTACCCCTAATCTGCTACCCCTAACACCGCCGACCCCTATATTATATTTATTAACCCCTAATCTGCCCCCCTCAACGTCGCCGACACCTGCCTACACTTATTAACCCCTAATCTGCCGAGCGGACCTGAGCGCTACTATAATAAAGTTATTAACCCCTAACCCGCCTCACTAACCCTATCATAAATAGTATTAACCCCTAATCTGCCCTCCCTAACATCGCCGACACCTACCTTCAATTATTAACCCCTAATCTGCCGAGCGGACCTCACCGCTACTATAATAAATGTATTAACCCCTAAAGCTAAGTCTAACCCTAACACTAACACCCCCCCTAAATTAAATATAATTTTAATCTAACGAAATAAATTAACTCTTATTAAATAACTTATTCCTATTTAAAGCTAAATACTTACCTGTAAAATAAATCCTAATATAGCTACAATATAAATTATAATTATATTATAGCTATTTTAGGATTAATATTTATTTTACAGGCAACTTTTTAATTATTTTAACCAGGTACAATAGCTATTAAATAGTTAAGAACTATTTAATAGTTACCTAGTTAAAATAATAACAAATTTACCTGTAAAATAAATCCTAACCTAAGATATAATTAAACCTAACACTACCCTATCAATAAATTAATTAAATAAACTACCTACAATTACCTACAATTAACCTAACACTACACTATCAATAAATTAATTAAACACAATTGCTAAAAAAAAATACAATTAAATAAACTAGCTAAAGTACAAAAAATAAAAAAGAACTAAGTTACAAAAAATAATAAAATATTTACAAACATAAGAAAAATATTACAACAATTTTAAACTAATTACACCTACTCTAAGCCCCCTAATAAAATAACAAAGACCCCCAAAATAAAAAATTCCCTACCCTATTCTAAATTAAAAAAGTTACAAGCTCTTTTACCTTACCAGCCCTGAACAGGGCCCTTTGCGGGGCATGCCCCAAGAATTTCAGCTCTTTTGCCTGTAAAAGAATAAATACAATACCCCCCCCCAACATTACAACCCACCACCCACATACCCCTAATCTAACCCAAACCCCCCTTAAATAAACCTAACACTAAGCCCCTGAAGATCTTCCTACCTTGTCTTCACCATCCAGGTTCACCGATCCGTCCTGGCTCCAACATCTTCATCCAACCCAAGCGGGGGTTGGCGATCCATCATCCGGTGCTGAAGAGGTCCAGAAGAGGCTCCAAAGTCTTCCTCCTATCCGGCAAGAAGAGGACATCCGGACCGGCAAACATCTTCTCCAAGCGGCATCTTCAATCTTCTTCCATCCGGTGCGGAGCGGGTCCATCTTGAAGCAGGCGACGCGGATCCATCCTCTTCTTCCGTTGTCTCCCGACGAATGACGGTTCCTTTAAGGGACGTCATCCAAGATGGCGTCCCTCGAATTCCGATTGGCTGATAGGATTCTATCAGCCAATCGGAATTAAGGTAGGAATTTTCTGATTGGCTGATGGAATCAGCCAATCAGAATCAAGTTCAATCCAATTGGCTGATCCAATCAGCCAATCAGATTGAGCTCGCATTCTATTGGCTGATCGGAAAAGCCAATAGAATGCGAGCTCAATCTGATTGGCTGATCTGATTTTATTATTTTTTGTAACTTAGTTCTTTTTTATTTTTTGTACTTTAGCTAGTTTATTTAATTGTATTTTTTTTTAGCAATTGTGTTTAATTAATTTATTGATAGTGTAGTGTTAGGTTAATTGTAGGTAATTGTAGGTAGTTTATTTAATTAATTTATTGATAGGGTAGTGTTAGGTTTAATTATATCTTAGGTTAGGATTTATTTTACAGGTAAATTTGTTATTATTTTAACTAGGTAACTATTAAATAGTTCTTAAAATAGCTATAATATAATTATAATTTATATTGTAGCTATATTAGGATTTATTTTACAGGTAAGTATTTAGCTTTAAATAGGAATAAGTTATTTAATAAGAGTTAATTTATTTCGTTAGATGTAAATTATATTTAACTTAGGGGGGTGTTAGTATTAGGGTTAGACTTAGCTTTAGGGGTTAATACATTTATTAGAGTAGCGGTGAGCTCCGGTCGTCAGATTAGGGGTTAATAATTGAAGGTAGGTGTCGCCGATGTTAGGGAGGGCAGATTAGGGGTTAATACTATTTATGATAGGGTTAGTGAGGCGGATTAGGGGTTAATAACTTTATTATAGTAGCGCTCAGGTCCGCTCGGCAGATAAGGAGTTAATAAGTGTAGGCAGGTGTCGGCGACGTTGAGGGGGGCAGATTAGGGGTTAATAAATATAATATAGGGGTCGGCGATGTTAGGGCAGCAGATTAGGGGTACATAGGGATAACGTAGGTTGCGGCGGTTTACGGAGCGGCAGATTAGGGGTTAAAAAAAATATGCAGGGGTCAGCGATAGCGGGGGCGGCAGATTAGGGGTTAATAAGTGTAAGGTTAGGGGTGTTTAGACTCGGGGTACATGTTAGAGTGTTAGGTGCAGACGTAGGAAGTGTTTCCCCATAGGAAACAATGGGGCTGCGTTAGGAGCTGAACACTGCTTTTTTGCAGGTGTTAGGTTTTTTTTCAGCTCAAACAGCCCCATTGTTTCCTATGGGAGAATCGTGCACGAGCACGTTTTAGAGGCCGGCCGCGTCCGTAAGCAACTCTGGTATCGAGATTTGCATTTGCGGTAAAAATGCTCTACGCTCCTTTTTTGGAGCCTAACGCAGCATTTGTTTAAACTCTCGATACCAGAGTTAAATTTATGGTGCGGCTAGAAAAAAGCCTGCGGAGCGTTAACAGCCCTTTTACCGCCGAACTCCAAATCTAGGCCTAAGATAGCTACAATATAATTAATAATTATATTGTAGCTATCTTAGGATTTATATTTATTTTACAGGTAACTTTGTATTTATTTTAGCTAGTTAGAATAGTTATTAAATAGTTATTAACTATTTAATAACTACCTAGCTAAAAGAAATACAAAATTACCTGTAAAATAAATCCTAACCTAAGTTACAATTAAACCTAACACTACACTATCATTAAATTAATTAAATAAACTGCCTACAAATAACTACAATTAAATACAATTACATAAACTAACTAAAGTACAAAAAATAAAAAAAGCTAAGTTACAAAAAATAAAAAAATAAGTTACAAACATGTTAAAAATATTACAACAATTTTAAGTTACTTACACCTAATCTAAGCCCCCTAATAAAATAACAAAGCCCCCCAAAATAAAAAAATGCCCTACCCTATTCTAAAGTTCAAAGCTCTTTTACCTTACCAGCCCTTAAAAGGGCCATTTGTGGGGGCATGCCCCAAAGAAAACAGCTCTTTTGCCTGTAAAAGAAAAATACAACCCCCCCAACATTAAAACCCACCACCCACATACCCCTAATCTAACCCAAACCCCCCTTACAAATACCTAACACTAATCCCCTGAAGATCATCCTACCTTGTCTTCACTCAGCCGAGCAGCGATGGAACCGAAGTGGACATCCGGAGCGGAAGAAGTTAATCCTCCAAGCGGCGCTGAAGAAATCTTCCATCCGATGAAGTCATCATCCAGGCGGCGCTGAAGAAAAGTCTTCGATCCGGCCGATGTCATCTTCAAAGAGGCGCTGAAGAGGTCTTCTATCCGGGCGAAGTCATCTTCCAAGCCGGGTCTTGAATCTTCCTTCCGCCGACGCGAAACCTCCTTCTTCACCGACGGACTACGACGAATGAAGGCTCCTTTAAGGGACGTCATCCAAGATGGCGTCCCCTCAATTCCGATTGGCTGATAGGATTCTATCAGCCAATCGGAATTAAGGTAGGAAAAATCTGATTGGCTGATGGAATCAGCCAATCAAATTGAGCTCGCATTCTATTGGCTGTTCCGATCAGCCAATAGAATGCGAGCTCAATCTGATTGGCTGATTGGATCAGCCAATCGGATTGAACTTGAATCTGATTGGCTGATTCCATCAGCCAATCAGAATTTTCCTACCTTAATTCCGATTGGCTGATAGAATCCTATCAGCCAATCGGAATTGAGGGGACGCCATCTTGGATGACGTCCCTTAAAGGAGCCTTCATTCGTCGTAGTCCGTCGGTGAAGAAGGAGGTTCCGCGTCGGTTGAAGGAAGATTCAAGACCCGGCTTGGAAGATGACTTCGCCCGGATAGAAGACCTCTTCAGCGCCTCTTTGAAGATGACATCGGCCGGATCGAAGACTTTTCTTCAGCGCCACCTGGATGATGACTTCATCGGATGGAAGATTTCTTCAGCGCCGCTTGGAGGATTAACTTCTTCAGCTCCGGATTTCCACTTCGGTTCCATCGGTGGCTCGGCTGAGTGAAGACGACTAAAGGTAGGATGATCTTCAGGGGATTAGTGTTAGGTTTTTGTAAGGGGGGTTTGGGTTAGATTAGGGGTATGTGGGTGGTGGGTTTTAATGTTGGGGGGGTTGTATTTTTCTTTTACAGGCAAAAGAGCTGTTTTCTTTGGGGCATGCCCCCACAAATGGCCCTTTTAAGGGCTGGTAAGGTAAAAGAGCTTTGAACTTTATTTAATTTAGAATAGGGTAGGGCATTTTTTTATTTTGGGGGGGTTTGTTATTTTATTAGGGGGCTTAGATTAGGTGTAAGTAGCTTAAAATTGTTGTAATATTTTTAACATGTTTGTAACTTATTTTTTTTATTTTTTGTAACTTAGCTTTTTTTATTTTTTGTACTTTAGTTAGTTTATGTAATTGTATTTAATTGTAGTTATTTGTAGCTAGTTTATTTAATTAATTTAATGATAGTGTAGTATTAGGTTTAATTGTAAATTAGGTTAGGATTTATTTTACAGGTAATTTTGTATTTCTTTTAGCTAGGTAGTTATTAAATAGTTAATAACTATTTAATAACTATTCTAACTAGCTAAAATAAATACAAAGTTACCTGTAAAATAAATATAAATCCTAAGATAGCTACAATATAATTATTAATTATATTGTAGCTATCTTAGTGTTTATTTTACAGGTAAGTATTTATTTTTAAATAGCAATAATTTATTAAAGTATAGTGTAGTGTTAGGTGTAATTGTAACTTAGGTTAGGATTTATTTTACAGGTAAATTTCAGTTTATTTTAGCTAGGTAGCTATTAAATAGTTAATAACTATTTAATAGCTATTGTACCTAGATAAAATAAATTGAAAGGTACCTGTAAAATAAAAATAAATCCTAAGATAGCTAGAATATAATTATTATTTATATTGTAGCTATATTAGGGTTTATTTTAAAGGTAAGTATTTAGTTTTAAATAGGATTCATTTAGTTAATAAGAGTTAATTTATTTAGATTTATTTAATTAATATTTAAGTTAGGGGGGCGTAAGGGTTAGGGTTAGACTTAGGTTTAGGGGTTAATAATTTTATTACAGTGGCGGCGGCATAGTGGGGGGCAGGATAGGGGTTAATAAATTTATTATAGGTGGCGACGGTGTAGGGGGGGCAGATTAGGGGTTAATAAATTTATTATAGGTGGCGACGGTGTAGGGGGGCAGGATAGGGGTTAATACATTTAATATAGGTTGCGGCGGGTTCAGGGAGCGGCGGTTTAGGGGTTAATACATTTATTATAGTTGCGTTGGGCTCCGGGAGCGGCGGTTTAGGGGTTAATATGTATAGAGTAGCTTGCGGTGGGCTCCGGGAGCGGCGGTTTAGGGGGTAATAACTTTATTTAGTTGCGGCGGTGTAGGGGGGGACAGATTAGTGGTGTTTAGACTCGGGGTACATGTTAGGGTGTTAGGTGCAGACAGCTCCCATAGAAATCAATGGGATGTCTGTCAGCAGCGAACTTGTACTTTCGCTATGGTCAGACTCCCATTGATTCCTATGGGATCCGCCGCCTCCAGGGGTGGCGGTTTGAAAACCAGGTACGCTGGGCCGTAAAAGTGCCGAGCGTACCTGCTAGTTTTTTGTTAACTAGCAAAAGTAGTGAGAATGTGCCGCACTTGTGTGCGGAACATCTGTAGTGACGTAAGAATCGATCTGTGTCGGAATGAGTCCGGCGGATCGAAGCTTACGTCACAAAATTCTACTTTTGTCGGTCTCGAGCCTTTGATAACTAAGGCGTATCAGCCTCGCCACAAATACGCTGCGGAATTCCAGCGTATTTGAGGTTGACGGCTTGATAACTAGGCCCCTATGGGGAAAAGGAAACTACAGTTTAAACCTAACACCCTAACATAAACCCAGAGTCTAAACACCCCTAATCTGCTGCCCCTGACATCGCCGACGCCTGCCTACAGTTATTAAACTCTAATCTGCAACTCCCGATATCGCCACCACCTAAATAAAATTATTAACCCCTAATCTGCCACTACCGATATCGCTGCCACTATACTAAAGTTATTAACCCCTATTCCGCCGCTCCCCAACATCACCACAACTATATTAAAGTCATTAACCCCTATTCCACCACTCCCGATATCGCTGCCACCTAAATAAAGCTATTAACCCCTAAACCGCCAGCCCCCCACATCGCAACAACCTAAATTAAACTATTAACCCCTAACCCTAACGTAACCCTAACCCTAACACCCCCTAACTTTAACATAATTAAAATAGATCTAAATTAAACTTACAATTATTAACTAAATAAACCTATTAACCCCTAAACCGCCAGCCCCCCACATCGCAACAACCTAAATTAAACTATTAACCCCTAACCCTAAACCTAACCCTATCACCCCCTAACTTTAAAATAATTAAAATAGATTTAATTAAATTTACAATTATTAACTAAATAATTCCTATTTAAAACTAAATACGTACCTGTGAAATAGCTTAGGTTTTATTTTTATTTCACAGGTAAGTTTGCATTTATTTTAACTAGGTAGACTAGTTAGTAAATAGTTATTAACTATTTACAAACTACCTAGCTAAAATAAATACAAACTTACCTGTGAAATAAAACCTAACCTGCCTTACACTAAAACCTAACATTACAAAAAATAAAAAACACTAAAATCACAAAAAATAAAAAAACCTACCATTACAAAAAAAACAAAAATATTATCCAAAAAAAATAAATATTATTCCTATTCTAATACCCTTAAAAAAAACACCTTAAAATAAAAAAAGCCTAATCTAGAATAAACTACCAAGGGCCCTTAAAAGGACCTTTTGGGGGGGCCCTTAAAAGTGCTTTTTGTAGGGCATTGCCCTGAGTTAAACAGCTCTTTTGCTCCAAAAAAAATACAAACACCCCCTAACACTATACAAACTCCCAAACTACCAAGGGCCCTTAAAAGGGCCTTTTGCAGGGCATTGCCCTAAGTTAAACAGCTCTTTTACTACAAAAAAATAAAACATCTAAAAATATACATTACAAAAAATAAAAAATGAAATCATCCCAAATAAAAAAGAATTACACCTAATCTAACAGCCTTATCAAAATAAAAAGGTCCACCCAAAATAAAAAATACCTAGCCTACAATAAACTACCAATGGTCCTTAAAATGGCCTTTTGTGGGGTATTTCCCCAAAGATATCAGCTCTTTTACCTGTAAAAAAAATACAAACACCCCTCCAACAGTAAAACCCATCACCCAACCACCCCCCAAATAAAAAAACTATCTAAAATAACCTCAGCTAACCATTGCCCTGAAAATGGCATTTGTATGGGCATTGCTCTTAAAAGGGCATTTAGCTATTTTACATAACCCAAACCCTAATCTAAAAAAAAAACACCCAAAAAAACCCTTAAAAAACCTAACACTAACCCCCGACGATCCACTTACAGTTGTTGAAGTCCAGCTTGAAGGATCCATCCAGCCGGCAAGCTCTCATTCTATTGGCTGATAGGAACAACCAATAGAATGAGAGCTCAATCCTATTGACTGATTGGAACAGCCAATAGGATTTTAGCAGCTGTAATTCCTATTGGCTGATTGAAATCTTTCAGCCAATAGGAATGCAAAGGACGCCATCTTGGATTGTGTCACTTGCATTGAAGAATCAGATGAAGATAGAAGAGGCCGCCTGGATGAAGACTTCTTGCAGCATGGATGATGACTTCGCCGGGATTGGTAGCCCCTAGGGAGGACAAGTGCTGTGGCAATTATCAGAGGGGAGCTCCTTTGGGAACTGGGGGTTTTGAACACCCCTAACCCCATAACTTCAACGGGCTTTAAAATGACACCCTGGAAGTGCCGCCGCTCCACCGGGATCACCCGAAACCGCCACCCCTAGGTATTGGGATTATGTGAGACTGTGGCTCCTATGGAGGTGCCGGGCTGTCTGGAGGGGCGGGAATGGCGGGAAAATTGTGGGATTCTCCTTTGTGTTATCAAGATGAGCTGTGTGTATAAAAGGAGTGCATGTTTTACAATAAAGTCAGTTCTTGTTTAACCTGAATGCTAGTCTGTCTAGTTATTTGGGTTGGCTCCAGCTAAAATCACTTTCCTGGGCTACATAGCAGTCTGGGTAGCTGGAGTCTGCCACAGGGTGGGACCCTGGGTACTGATGCTGTCGGGCATCAGGGGTGGCTACAGGCTGTGGTCACTTGCCAGCTGCATAGCTGCAGTCGGCAGGGATTAAGCAGGACCCGTTTGACGGAGCTACCCAGTCGGGGTAGCCGGGGTATCCGTCACATATATGTATGTATATATACCGGTATATATATATATATATATATATATATATATATATATATATATATATATATATGTATATCTATGCTATAATCACGTTAGTAACGCGTCCGTCGCCAGTTGCGCATGCATACTCAAAGGAATGTTGGCTGCGCGAAGCAGCCAAAATAATCCACCTGGATGCAGCGAAGCTGCATTCAGGTAGATTTCAAAAATGGCAAGGTAGTGAAACAATTCACCTTCGCACGAAATATCGAAAAAACACGTAACCGCCCACAAGAAGTTTAAATAAAAACCTTCCCATCCTCACAAAGTATTAAGAAAAAATAAACCTAACCGCCCACATGAATTATTAAAGGACCAGTCAACACATTAGATTTGCATAATCAACAAATGCAAGATAACAAGACAATGTAATAGCACTTAGTTTGAACTTCAAATGAGTAGTAGATTTTTTTATAACAAATTTCAGTTATATATATTTCCACTCCCCTTGTACCATGTGATAGCAATCAGCCAATCACAAATGCATATACGTATAGTCTGTGAATTCTTGCACATGCTCAGTAGGATCTGGTGACTCAAAAATTGTAAATATAAAAGACTGTGCACATTTTTTTTAAATGAAGTAAATTGGAAAGTTGTTTAAAATTACATACTGTATCTGAATCATGAAAATTTAATTTATCCTGAGTGTCCCTTTAAGAAAAAAAAAACTACCCGCCCGCACAAAGTATTAAGAAAAAATAAACCTAATCGCCCGCACGAATTATTAAGAAAAAATAAACCTAACCGCTCACATGAATTATTAAGAAAAAAAACCCTACCCGCTCGCACAAAGTATTAAGAAAAAATAAACCAAACCGCCCACATGAATTATTAAGAAAAAAAACCCTACCCGCCCGCACGAATTATTAAGAAAAAATAAACCTAACCGCGCGAACAAAATATTAACAAAAAAAAACTAACCGACCGCACGAAGTATTAACAAAAAAAACTAACCCTTAAACCGCCAAACCCCCACAACACAAACTACCTAACCCTTAAACCGCCAAAACCCCACAACGCCAA